>NW_026596234.1:2440901-2449560 GCF_907164565.1 Psammomys obesus | reverse complement strand
ATGGTTCTATAGATACACATGAGTACACAGAAAGAGCTGTGTGTGTGCACTGTGTGCCCACCATGTAGATTTACATCCAGATGTACACACATCTCTTGAGTGTGCATCACAGAAGTGTGTATGTATAAGCATGTACAAACAGATATATGTGCATACAAGCATGAACATGTACACATACAATGTACATACAAATGTATACATGCAGGCACATACAGAAACGTATGTATGCATGCACTGGCATGCAGGAAGATTCACATAAGCACATACAACATTAACAGATACACACATGAACACAGGCATGCCTACAAACACATGTATGCAAGGGTATCCACATGCAGAGCTGTGCATACGCAACATACACTCAAACATGAAGATATACACACAGACACACACAGAGGTGGGCTCAAGCACAGCCAGGAGTACACATCTGTACACGTATGCATAAAACATGTAGCCACACACACACACACACACAGGGAAACACATTTATACACACACATACATATACAGATATGCACTTCAAGCAGACACCGTCACCCAGAAGGAGACACACAGAGACAAAGCTTCTTTTGGTTCTTTATCCACAAATGGGCTGGTTTGACTAGAAACTGGAAGCCCCACACATCCTGTGCCCAAAAGGACGGACCTCTGGCTACACCACAACATGGCAGAGAAAAAGAAAGCATGTCACATGGAAGAAGCCAGGCATTGGTAGTAGCCTCACTTGACAATGTCCCTTTCTTGTGACAGTGTTACTCCCCTCAGGATGCTGGAGTCCAACAACCTAACAAGGCCCCATTTCTTGAATGTTGCACCACCCCAGCTCCATACTGGGACAGGCATGAACCTGAGAGAGGAAAAAATGGCACCCAAACTATGGTGGTATACGGAGCAGGCCGGCCCCAGCTTGGTTCCAGCCTCAGTGTGGACACTGTGACATTCTCCAAAGAAAGGGCCACCCAGCAAACTGTAGCTGCTGAAACCTGCTCCAGGGAAGTGAAGGGCTCTCTTCCCAGAAGTGAGACTCTTCTGAGGAAGAGATGAAGAACCCGGAGCATCTCCTAGGCCATCATTTTCCGGTGCCTCACCCCTAAGTGGCCCACGCCTGCATCCCACAGATCAGAGACTGTTACAGTTTGCCTGATACTTTGCAGGTCACTGTGGCAGGGAATCTCGAGATCCAGTGTGTTCAAAGGTCAAGCTCTTGGCCCTGTGGGCTCACGCGCACTGCACCACAGCTTCCTTGCTACAGATGGATTGTTCCTGAGAGGCAGCCGCGGTTTTAGGGAAGACTCTAAATCATAGCTCCTTACTTCTCACCTTGCTGAATTTATGAGCAGGACGTAGCATGGTTCGCCTCTGAAATAGCCAATTAAAAATACAGAGAGAGAACCAAGTTTGGATTTCCCAAAAGCTAGATGTGTCTCCATCCCCTTAAAAGAATAAATTATGCCAATTAGGGCTAGATGCTAAAGAATGAGGTTTGAGGAGATAAACAGGAAATCAAGCCTTTCAAATGGGCATTTAGGTATTTATTTATCCATGTGTGTTTGTGAGTGTGTGTCTGTGGATGGACTATGCAGCCTCTGATGTCTCCTGCTATCCTTCTTAACCTCATTTTTTGAGATGTGTCTCTCACTGACACTACAGTTCACCAATTCAGCAAAACTAGCTAAATAGTGAGTCCCAGGGATCCCCCTGTGTCTACCTCACCCAGTTTTTACATGGGTGCTGGAGATATGAACCCAGGTCCTTAGATTTGTGAGCCAAACACTCTAGTGATCGATCCAAGGGCTGGGAATGGCGGAAGACACTGGGCCAAACAAAGGCAGGTTGAATTCTTTTTTTTTTTCCTCAGAGCCACAAGGCCCAGATAATACAGAAATGCGGTCCATTCTGCAGAATGAGTGCAGTCCTCTGCCCCAAGTGTTTGAAAAAAATCACTCATTCTCTCTAACTAGCTGTGTCCAAGGCTCTGAAAATTGACTAATATCCCATCACACCATGTAGATAGGCTGTGTGTGACCCTAAGGTTTTGGTCACATTCTTGCATGACTGTGCAGGTGACAGGCCCAGCCCATTTCTGCGGCACCACGGAGTGTGCGAGGGTTCTGGCTATGCGCTTGCTAGTTCTGAAGTGCAGAGGCAAAAATACATAACCAAGTGTGATTTAACAGAACTGACATGCCATTTATTCAACTTTTCTTCAGAACCCTGTGTTTTCAAGCACCGACCTCATTAAAAAGCCTCTGAGTGGGATGAGGTCTGGGTCCCGTATATATTAATAAAATCATCGATTTTCCCAGAGCCAGCTCCTCGCTGGCATCGGAAAGCCCAAGAACACTATGTGCAAACATCGCTCATGTCAATTTCCAGTGTACCGCTGTTAATATCTAATTCTGAGAGCACAGCTTTCACAGGTAAAAACGAATTTCTGGAAGACACAGCACTCACATTCCATGTTTCTGTTTCAAACGCACATCTTCATGGACAGTTGATCAGATCACTTTCCTACAGTCCTCCATATTCCATAAAAAATGATTGTTTGTATGTTTAGGGCTATATATGACTACATTAAATTTTAAATGACAATCTAATCTGTTATGGATTGAAAGTGAGGTTGGGGTACATGGATGAAAGAGTCTCCTCTGAAGCATTAGACAGGGCCAGAGGATGCAGTCTGGAAATCCCCAGGCTTGGCCTGCTGCTGCATTTGCATCGGGTTCTCTCCAAGAGCAGCCCTGCTAGGAAAGTCGCAAGCTCACGGGGCTGGGAAGTTAATAAGAACCACTCCAGGAGTTAAAGCAAGGAAATTAAGGACATGTGTGGGAGAAACCAATTGTTCACTGGGATTATTGATCGAATGATAAGTCAAGTAATATTAGCATCAAATACAGAGTGCAGCCTCATCAAGTGTATAAAAAGGGGAGCATGCTGAAAGCATTTGTTTCCAAGCACACCAAGCCCAGGCTGGTGAATACATTGCTGGGTGCTGGGTGCTGGGTGCTGGGTGCTGGGTGCTGAGTGCTGGCTGCAGCTCACGGTGTGAGTGAGGACCAACAGAGCAGAGAGTGAGGAAACGGGAGAATGAAAAGCAGTACCAGGCATCCAGTCAGATCAGGCTTCCAGCAACAATGCAAGATCAGCAATGCATTACAAGATAGAGCCCTGAACTCATGTCCAGAAGTATCCATTAAAACATGTCAGAATGTGCACACATGAAACCTGAGGCTCCCACAACAGGGGCTCTGTGTGACTGAACCACAAAGGAGGAGATTGCGGGTTCAACCTCAGGATCACAGGGAACAGCAGGGCAGAAGGTAGAGTTGGGCAAGAACCTTTGGTGGCTGTAGATGGGAGTGGTAGATCTTGACTGTCTGCTTGACTAGCTCTGGAATCACTTAGAAGCCTCACCTCCTGGGTGTGTCTGTGAGGGAACTTCTAAATTTGTTAACTGAGGTGGGAGGAGCCACCCTGAATATGGACAGCAGCATCTTCTGGGTTGGGTCCCAGAAGAGATAAAAAGGAGAGAGTGGGCTGAGTGCCAGCATTCTTTTCTTGCTGTATCCTGACTGTGGACCAAATATGGCTGGCTGCCTCTTGCCACCATGGCTTTTCTGCCTGATGGACCGTACCTCTAAACCATGAGCCAAAATTAGCTCTTCCTCCCTTAAGGTGCTTCTGTGGGAAATTTTTAAATGTGTTTATTTATTCTCTCATCTTTTACATCCCAGCTGCACTTTTCCCTCTCTTCACTCCTCCCATTTGCTCCTCTTCAGCACCCTTTTCCCTCAGATTCACTCCTCTTCCATTTGCCTTCAGAAAAGAGCAGGCCTCCCAGAGACATCAACTGAATATGACATAACATGATTACAATAAGACCAGGCACAAATCCTCATACTGGACTGGATGAGTCAACCCAGTAGGAAGAAAAGGGTCCCAGGAGCAAAAGAAAAAGGTCAGAGACAGCCCCACTCCCACTGTTGAAAGTCCCTTGAGAACACCAAGCTATACAACCATGGAATTTATATATATATCAAAGAGACACTACCCTAATACAAAACAAAATGAATGAAAGGATTCTTGCTTTTCATTGAAAATTAAGATCTAAGTGTCTAGTGGCTGCCTTCCCACACAACACTCTTTGCTATGCCTACAAGGAGTGAGGGAGAAAGGCATTCATCCCACACTCTGTACACTGTCATGTTTTCTTTCCTTACCTACTCATCATGTCTGACCCTGAAATACTTGACGGTGGGAAACTTTGGAGGCGACATTAGAGTTGACATCAGCCCTCTTCCCTAATAGGCCACCGGGAAGCTTGGCTGGAAGGCTGGAAAGTGGCAGCCAGCGGCCTTGGCTCTGATCAGTTTGTATGCATCAGTGGCCTTCTTTCTACCTCATTGTAAAGACTGTATAGCAATTGTAAGAGCTGCTGTGCTCCAAGCTGTAAGGGAGAAAATCAATTTCTCTTCTGCAGGGCTCACAATGCACCTGGAATTTTACCTGAACCAAGTAAACAAAATTGTCACCTAACTTGAATGGGGAAAGAGGTGTTAGAAAAACTCTTTATCGCTCTACTTCTAACGCTCCCGTTATTATTGAAGTCTGACTGGGTTTTTCAAGGGATGGGCTATTAAGGGGCAACTTTAAGATGAAACCATTCTTCAGATCTTATAAAAGAAACATTTTAAAATTTAAATCAGTGGTGGAAGATTGAAACCATGCAGTCAAGAAGCTGTGATTTTTTTTGTCATTTTTTTTCCTGTGAAATATCCAGCTCGCTCTGGCACTTGCATTTAAGCGCTGCTGTCCAAACATAAGGTGGTGAAGCAGCTAAAAGGTGAGCCAGTGACCTTGAACGTGCAAAGTCATGGGGATCAGCTGTCATTCTCTCTGGATGTAGAGCCCTTGGCCCTGCCCCAGGGATGTTTCCAGGAGGACAAAGAAAGGGCAGTGACAAGGCATGTCTGGCTACTTGGATTTGAAGGCAGGAAGGAATCCAAGTCAGTCAGCCCAGACTCTCGTCTCTGAGACAAGAAGAGCTAACCCTAACCCTAACCCTCTATAGTCATCTGAATGTCTAAGGGAAACCCTAGACAGAACCAGCTTTAGAAGCTGTCCTGGATCCCATATGTCAAGTTATTTATATGTAATTGATATAACATGTCTTCATGGTGTGCTGTTCTGAGCAGCCAGGGAATGCTGGCTGTAATCCAAGTGTGCTACTCCAATGCCTGGCACACCACAGGTGGTAGCCTGATGGCACTCTTTGTTATAACTTAACAACAGAGAATGTAAGGAGGTGGGATCCAGGTACTCCTGGGTGTTGGCTACGAAGCTTTTCATCCCTAAGCTTTATGAAATTAAAATGATCACACCTTTGAAAGAATTCCACAAGGAACCTGAAAAGGGAAACTTGAAAGAAGCATCGTGACTATTGTTGTTTACTGCCTGCTTCCCCAGAATCCATCTCGGAATTCCACCAGTTGTGGCCAAGTGAAACCGGATAGCAGCAGGACAACACCAAGCAAGAATTTAGGAAAGGATAGGCCTGTCCATCTGCTGTCCACCAAGGGAACAGATCCCTCGAGAGAAGAGAGATGGACACACGGGGAGATGAGGGCTTGATGAGCAGTCCTTGCATGTGCTTCACGCCATTTTTAGACCTTCGTTATCTTACCGAAAGCTTGTCTGCTGTGGGGCAGTGTCTCTACAGGGACGGAACCGTTAGATCAATACATGTTATAAGGGGGATTTATTACATTGGCTTACACAGTGAGGCTGGGTAGTTCAGAAGTGACCATCTTGCACAGTGAAGAGGCTGGGAACCCAGTGATCTCTCATCCCACGAAGCTGAACAACTCAGCAGCTGAGGAACTCTGGTGCTGGAGGATTCCTAGAGAGCCGCTGGCCTAGGATCCGTGCCAGAAGGTAGAAGGAGCACCAGCGATGGAATAGACCCACTCATCAATAAGAAGCACAAGCAGGCAGGCAAACCTCCCTGCTATTCCTCTGATATCTAAAATCTGGGGGTCCCTGGGAAGGTTCAGCACCCTTTCTGGGAGGAGCTTCTTTTCTCAGTGAATCCTCCCTGGAAACATCCTCATAGACAAGCCCAGAGGTGCAACTCTTGGTTGATCCAGATCCAACGAAGTTGACAATAAAGGTTAGCCATCACTGGGGCAGGAGAGGTAACTCATCAGTTACGAGTACTTTCTGCTCTGCTCTTTCAGAGGACCCAGCTCATGCCTCAGTATCCACATGGTGGGCCAGCGCTCTGTAACTCTATTTCCAGAGGATGAAATGACCCTTTCTGACTTCTGCAGCCTCCTTCATCCATGTGGTGCACATACAGACACTCTGGTTCACACATACACACGCACACATAAAATAAAATAAATACATGGATTTTTTTTTTTTGAAAAGATGAGACATTGCCCCTAGAATTACAGTTTCCTCTCTCAGGGAAGATGGTGTGAATTTAGCAAAGTCTGTAAAGATGCTGGCAAATGTCAGCAGGACTTGGAGTTTCCAGGGTGCTGTGAAGGCTTTCATTTACCACAAAGAAAAAATGTTGCCACTGAGCTGTGACGCTGTGACACTGCCTCTTTTCTGTGATGCTTGTGTGAACTGGTGTATCTTTCAGGATGGCCAGTGGTGGCTGAGATGACACTGTTAGAGCTGTTGGAGTGTTTCCTGAAACACATTAGACCCCATTCATGAGAAAACTAAAGGAAACATATACCCAGAGTGCAAGGAGGTCTCTGAGGGGAGTCCAGCCTGCTTCTGTTGTGAGGTGGGCTCAGTGGAAACCAGGAGAGACACGGAGCTGCGCTTCTGTGGGATTCTGGCTGTGCACCCACCAGAAGAAAGCTGAGCTATGCTTTCGTGGATCCACACAGTGTCTCTCCAGCCAGCTGGTTGTCCATATTATATCCATCCAGCACATTCAGGAGTCAACACTGCAAAAAACAGCAAGGCCAACGGTGCTCACCACTCACACTCACATGCTCAGCCAACAGCCCACCCACCAGCCTCACTCACTCATTTGGTCTGTCTCATCTGCAAATACTTGAGGCATCCTCCTTCTGTCTGCAGGATGAAACTTGGGCCTGGCTCTCCAGCTGGTGACCTCATTCATCTAAAATGAGAGTTAACTGCTCCAAGCTTCTCTGCAAGTTGTTTGAATCGGAAACTGGGGACTTACGTGTTACTGCTACAAAAATTCCTGCAATGAGTTATTGCTTCCTCCATATGCTTGGAGGAATTACCTTTTACTCTGATTCTGGAATGTTCTTCTGATCAGCCAAGGCTGTGGCCAGCATCCCAGGTGACAAGCCCGCCAAAGCTAAGCTCTCAGGCCATTTTCCCAAACTCCCTAAAGCCCTCTCCCACTCTTTACGAAGACGAACCATCTGCTTGCAGGCACTCCAAAGGGGACGCCTGCGCCGTATGGGATGTTGATCATATGTTAGCCACTTCTTCGAGCAAAGAAATATTTTGAAAGCTGCCAAGCCACCTTCTTCATCCAGCATGCATGAAAAATTCATTGGGGTTGCTATTTGTCAAGGGACTGCAAACATTTCCTCTCATTTGTCTCCATCCTTGCTTAAATTTCGACACCCAGCTCAGAAATCCACAGGCCCCACCATTTGGAGCCCTCCTCCACCCCCGCCTTCCTCTCACACCAGAACTATCCATCACTTACTTTTTAAGAATAGGCAAGCTGTTGCTGCCTTCAGTTCCTTCATCCACGCAGGTGAGCTATGCTGCTTGTGGCCAGGGTATGGTTCAAACCAGAGGAGGCTGAATTGTAGCTCTAGGCTCAAAAGAAGAGACTGCAATTCTAAGGGTGTGGCTTGATGGAGTACTTGGCTAAAATGCTCAAGACCCTGGGTTCATTCCCAGCACAGGGGCAAAATGGGATAGTGAGGGTTCCACCCACTGCCCAATTTTTCCCTCTTATCTTAGGGATACACCTCACACTGCAAGTGTAAAAGTCCTCACCATGCCTGTATGTTTGCTTGTTGCAATTCAGTATTGTAATATCAGAATTGTGAAGTGGCTGTGTGGCAGGGGTTGGGGACCTTGAATAACGATTTGAAGTATTTGCATGATAATAATAGCCAAACTGGCTGTGTTGGTTTCTTGTTGTTGGACAAATTCCCGACAGAGGCAACTTAAGGAATGAAGTTTATTTTGACTCACTTCGAAGCACCATATGTAGGGAAGGACGTCTATCACGGCAGGAAAGCCAAGTGGAAGAAGCTTGAGGCAGCTGTTTACATTGTATCCACAGCTGATCACTTTTGTACTTGCCATCCACAGATGGTCGCATTTGTGTCTGCAGCTGTTTACATTAGATCCACAGCTGATCACTTTTGTACTTGCAGCTGGTCACATTGTATCCACAGCTGGTCACATTGTACCCTCAGCTGGTCACACTGTATCCATAGCTGTTCACGTTGTATCCATAGCTAGTCACATTTGTATTTGCAGCTTTTCACATTGTATCCACAGCTGGTTACACTGTACCAGTACTCAGGAAGCAAAGAGAGAGAGGAACGCTGGTGCTCAGTTCATTTTCTCCTTTTATCCAGTCTGTGGTCCTAGCCCACAGGGATGGTGCTCCCACCTTCAAAGTTGGTCCCCCCCC
>NW_026596234.1:2386580-2440891 GCF_907164565.1 Psammomys obesus | reverse complement strand
CACACACACACACACACACACACACACGGTAAACAGGTAAACAATGGCCCTGTTTAAGCTGTGCCTGAGACCCTGTTCATTTCAGGAGCATCAAATCAAAGCTCCGATGTCCAAGACAAGAGCTCCAAGGGTGGAGCTGGTTGCCTATGAACATTAATCAGCCAGGAAGAATGATTGGAGAAGGATGGGGTAAAGAGTGACCCTGGTGAGAGTTCTGAGGCCCTTCCCAGACATGAAAAATGTGTGCAAATGGCAAGGCCCAGCAGTGGCCGCTGTGCACGCTGTAAGCTCTTGCACTGGCATGCTGTGCTCGCACCCTTCCCTAGCAACAGAAGCCATTCCAGAAGCCAACTCCACAACAAGCCGCACTCAGAGCAGCTGTCTGCATGCTTGACTCTTTTCTGAGTAAATCCTCCAGAATCAAGCTGCTTGGCGGGTAATTGTTCCTGACGATCATCTTGTGTTCTCATCTGTGCAGCTGTGGTATTGAACCACTGTAATGGCAACTGGCTGGCATGGTGATCGTGGGTTCGCTTCCAGCTTTCATTGCGCCTTCATGAGGTTTTGTTTTGTTTTGTTTTGTTTTGTTTTGTTTTGTTTTGTTTTGTTTTTCTTTTAGTTATGGAGTTTAGCTCCGGTTTTGAGGGAGAGATTTTCTTCCTTCCTCTTTCTTTTCAGCTTCCTTTCTTCCTTTCTACTTTCCTTCCTTCCTTCCTTTCTTTCTTTGTTTTATGTGGCTTATGCAGAGTAGAAGTTTCCATCGTAAAATTAAATACTTTAAAAAACTAAATACTAAAATACTAAATACTTTTAAAACTAAGAACACCTCAATAATTTGATAGGATCCCATCTACTGACAAGATCTTTGTGGGTAGACATACTGACCTATGTCAGTGATCTGAAGATCACCTGAGCAGTCTTGGGATAAACACACAGAACCCTCTTTAACAATTAGATTTCACAATGGAAAATTGGAAAATGGGGCAACCATTGTTCTTAGCATGTCCACAGACATATGCCAATGGTGACACCCAAGTCACAGGGACCTCTGAGTCTTACATCCCTGCAGGACTGATGGAGAGCAGGTCCTGGGAACCAGAGCTCTGGCCTGGAGTGAGGCTGACACTGAAGCTGGGTATGTTAATGGAGAGGCCAGATGGGGACATAGTGTTAATCCTCCTGTCCACCCCTGAATCGGCCCCTCCATGTTGCTGGCTTGAGGGCCCAAACAATTAATCCCCAGTTTACCTCAGAGAAACTATCAGCTCAAGCAACAGCAGCCGATTGCCTTGCGCCAAGCCCTTACCACTGAATCCTCATCCCAGTGTCGATAACAGACCGCAGTGCAGAGGCCCCAACTGGGGAAGAGGAGAGAGCAAAGCAAAAAGGGAAGAGGAGGCCACCTAGAGTCCAAAGAGAACGCTGGGTCTCCCGACTGCCCTGTCTCCACTCAGAATCCACCAGATCCAGCTCACACCACCTATGGCTCCTCATCCTCCACTGCCACCACTACTTCTGTGCCCTGCTGTGCATTCTAAGAGTGCAGACAACAGCACAAGTCTGTCCTGCTTGCCTGATATCCATTACTTGGATACAGACCTGGCAAGAGTGGCTTCCTCAAGAGGAGGAGGGGCATGTGGGTTGAGGGAGAAGCAGACCAGGTTGGCCAGGGATTCCAGGTGTGCTCAAGGTGTGTATAAGAAGTATGCTCACAGACACAGGTAAACATTTAGGCCAGTGTCACAGCGAGTGAAACGTGCTTTTTCACATCAAGATAGTATGTGCTTAACTGGCTCAGTCCTGCAACAGTCCACTTGTGAGCCTCCTGGTTATTTTGTTTTTGTTTTTGCTTTTGTTTTTCTATTTCTCCAAACCATCAAGGCTCCAAAAAGATACTCACTGGTCCTCCAGACCCGGGGTTCTTCAGAGAGACAAGTGGAGATATATCTGGAACTCTTGCTTCCAGAACTCTCTCTAAACACTTTGGGAATCATACCAAGGGTGGACATTATGTTGATTGGAACACGAGTGAGCCAGTTAAAGGAACAGCCACAGGTCCAAAGTGACACTGACAGCATTAATTCCTTGTGAAGCTTTCAAAGGCAACTGGGGAACACTGATGAGAAGGGAGATTTGTAGGCATCAGGTTCTAAGACGACAGGTAACTTTCTAGTCAATAGAAAAGCTAGATCTACACAGTAGGGGAAGTCCGTTGCCCCACACCATCCCAGGAACAAGATGTTAGTGCTGGGAAGCAGCCAGACCCATGAGTCTCATTATAGACACAGAGCAAATCAATAGACATATCACCATCAAGATCAAGGTGAGGAAATGCAATCCCTGGTGATCCCCCACCCACCACGTGACCCACCAGGTGACTTCCATTAGACTTCCCTGAACTCATCAGTGGGCGTTGTGGCATTGGCTATCTCACCAAGATGAAGGCTTGAGCATGGAAGCAGGCATCAGAGGGAGGGGAATCTCCTGCTATTTCCTCAACCTCCAAAATCTGCCCAGATGTGCAATTATGAAGCTGTTTCAAGAGGACAGGAATCCAGCACTGAAATATTCCACACAGGCTCTCCCTGCGCCTTGTGTACAACTCAGGAGTCTCTAGAGGAATGGAACTGAAAGAGGAGATCGATTAGCTTGGCCTTCCTGATTCAGGTTTGTCAGCCCAGCAATGGCTATCTGTCTGTACATCAGAGGGGTTTCTGACCTGGTAGCTGCTCAGGCCATGAGGTTAGATACCTCAGAAACCTCTACCTGATGCAGAAGGGGTCCAGTGAATGCATGCTAGAAGGCCTGATGCCACTGAAGAGTAGCAGACATGGCAGCAGCAGAACAGATGTGCTCACCAACAATGGGGAAGATGGGCAGGCAAAGCAGCAACTGTTCCTGCAGACCCCCGTGGAAGGTGTCACCCACTCTGGGGAGGATCTTCTCCCTTATGTAAATCCTTCTAGAAAAATGCTTTCAATAGTCACACTAGAGGCACGTCTCAGTGGATCCTAGAGCCACCTGGCATCCAATAACAACCATCATACCGTGTCTTCCCATAGCCTTCATGGTATCTGTGGGACAGGCATACCCATGTTCCCAGCCACCTACCCACACACAGACTCTCTTATGCTGAGTAAGCAGCATGAGCCTGGGAATGCCAATGTTATCCTTTGAGCACAGAAATTCTGCAGCTGTCCAACACCTATGAGAGGCACAGTGGAGAGGCCTTTGCCACTCAACGAATGTTTCCAAAAATACCACTTAGAACTTAGCATTTGTTTTCCATAGAAAAGAATGGGAATGTTTTCCCCCTCCCTTCTGGAAATTTACTTCGTCTTTATTCTGTTTAATGGATAATACCATCTGGGCTCTTGGAAATTATATTTACCCAGAGATCAAGCAGTTGTTTTCATTTGTCCCAAAAGAAAACTATAAAGTGCCAGGGGGTCTACAGAGCCCGAGCTCAGCCAATGCCCAAGCAAAAATGGCAGCCACCAAACCCACTGTCACTCCAAACAGCCTTGGTCTCTTCTCAGACATTTGCTGGAAGCACTGCCCTCAAATGGGAAGCTGTTCCTGCTCTCTCTTCCCTCTTTCCTTCCTTCTCCCCATCCCTTCTGCTCTCCCCCTCTCTTCCTCTTCCCCTTTATTCCTCCTCTCCCTCTCCCTTCACTCTCTCTCTCTCCCTGCCTTCCTCCCTCTTCCCCCTTCCACTTTCTCTCTTAATCTTTCTTTCGTAAACTAACTTACCTTTTTTACTTCCCACTCCCCAAACCACCTTCTTGCTTACAGCTTTTAGCTCCCTCTAACAAACACCAGCTTCACTAGCAGCGTCTAGGCTTTGTGTTTGGCCACACTTTGGATTTGGACAGTGGAAGATCTTTGTGGATGAGACGGTGTGCCAGTCCTTAGCCTGGGAGAGTAGTTTAAAATGGGTCAAGCAGAGCCCAAAGGAGACCCTCAAACTACCCCAATCAATGCACAGTCACAGGAGAATGAGCACATTTATAAGCAGGTGCGTCTGCATGTGTGTGCATGTGTGCACAGAGTTCAGAAAGCAACACTGAGTGTCTTCAAGGGTTGTTCTCCCCACACCTTTTTTTTTAAGTCTCCAACTGAACCTGGAGCTTCATAGTCTGGCTAAGATGGCTGGCGTGGAATTCGCTAGAACCCTCCATCTCCACCTCCCTGGTGCTGGGATTATAAGTACATTCTGCCACACCTGGCTTTGTTTGATTTTTACCAAAGTTCCAGGGGATTGAACTCGGATGTCTACACAGTGAGCACCTGACTGACTGAGCTGTCTCCCCACCTGCCTGCCCCATCATGACGTAATTTTCCTGTGCAGCAAAATCTGTGTGGTCACTTGTTTGTGGCAACAGCAGGTGAAGGTGACCTCCCAGATATTTCTTTTCCTGTCACTCACCTTCAAGAGAGAGGCATTTGCAAAACAAATATGGTTGCATGAACCATGGCTGACACCCCGGATTCCAGGTTCTATCCACTCAAAGCCAAGGAACTGTGTCTAATGTATACTCTGTCCTGTGGTTACAGTGAAACATTTACAAAGAAGACTACAGTGAGGTGGGGGCTTCTAGACCACATAGATGAGAACATCCCACTGCTAGAAGCCCCACATATGTTGTTTACAAAAACCTTTCCCCAGACCATGGTCTAGAGTCATAGTATGGTCTCTGTTCCTTCTGCTTACCCACACCTCACCGGCCTCCAGGAAGATCACCAAGTATGGTGTTAGTTTTTTTCCCACACCTGCTATCTGCCCAGGACCAGGTGATCTGAAAACACCTGGGGGGAAGGTCTTCAAAGGGCAGAGATGACACTTCCCAGCTCACCCCTGAGACCAGCGTGGTTGGCAGAAAAACCCAGCCATAGCACAATGAAAAGCTCAACATGAAACTCTCACACCTGAACTTTGAACTTTATGTACAAGTACCCAACCAAGTGCAAGTAAATTCAATGGATTAATATACGGAAAGGACTGGGCACTGTGACCAGCTGGGACTATCCCTGAACTTTACAGATGGTTTCACTTCTGAGACTCAGCTAGTAGAATACATCAAATCAGTAGACGAAGCACAAGCTCACCTCAGTGAATATGGGAAATCGTCCACCGAGACTTAGTCTTCATGGCATGAACATGCTAGGGAGTAGGACCCGAAAGACCTTGGATTGATAGAGGACTTCTCCAGCCGAAACCTTAGGAGCCATGTGAAGGGAGACTGAGGCAGTCCTCCACTGTCCTCACTGCTTCTGTCCACTTTGCACTGGAAGGTGACAGCAGAACAATCAAACAAAAAAAACCAAATGCATGTCCTCTGGATTGGAACAGAAGTAAGACCATTTCTTCTTGATGATAACATAATTTGTATATGCAAATCCTAAGAAACCAAAAGTCATAGAAATAATAAATGATGCTATCCAGTATATAAAATATAAACTCAGTACAGGCAATATATCGCGTTTTTATGCAGTGGCAATGAACACATCAACATAAAAGTAAGAAAATGTTTCCATTCTTAATGGCACTGGACTAATAAAAGACACAAAAAATATATTTTAGCAAAATTTTTGTCATATAGGCATTCTGAGTACAACAAAACATTATCAGACGAAACCAAAAAGACCCAAATAAGCAGATCCTGCAATCCTAAATTTCCAGACTCGCCTTTGCTAGGACACTACTGTTTCCAGCACATCCATTACGAAACTCATTCTTGTTTTCTTTAGAAACTGACAGTAAAATACACACGTAATTTTCAGGTGCCCAGAATTGCCAATTAAGGAAAAAAAACTGTTCTGTTTGAGATAGGTAATAAGCTGAGAGATCAACAGGTAAAAGTGCTCGCCAGACAAGCCTGACTATCTGAGCTTGATGCCAGGAACCAGCCTTCAGAAGAACTCGGTGAGGCGGGGCAGATCTGTAGCCTCTGTACTCATGTCAGGTGACCAGCCAACCTGGAAGCTAGTAAGCCAGCAGGATGCAGGATGCAAGATGCAAGAAGCCAAAACAGAGTGGGAGATGAGAACTCACTCCCCAAATATCCTCTAACCTTCGTGTCTTCCTTGTCTGTGTGTGTGTGTGTCTGTCTCTCATACACACACACACACACACACACACACACAATTAAAAAGCTGGTGGTCAGCAGAGCCCAGGAGACTTGTGTTGGAAGGAGAGGAGAGAGGCATGCTTGTTAAGCATTCGTTTGGGAAGAAGTAGGCTGTGTCCTGTGATTTATAGTGGGGATCAGTATAACTAACAATTATCCTGAGACCAGCTGGAAAGAAGAAAACAGAGTGAAGGACTCACAGGTTCCCCCTCACAACGTGCTCCCAAGCTGCAGGCACTAGGGTAGTCAGCACTGGCATCAGACAGATTTGCTGGTGACGTGAGCCTTCCCATAATGGCCAGCTCACTCCCAGCCAGACACCAGGAGAGTTCAACGAAGATACAACATGCTTTCTAGCCAGCCGTGCTAAGACCACTGGATGCCTGTGTAGAAGAATACACCCAAACTGTAGACAGTGTATAAAAATATTAACTCAAACAGGAATAAAAATCTAAGTATATAAGTTGGAACTGCAAAAGTCTGAGGGGGGAAAAGTGAAAATTTTCATAACTTACTCTAAGCAGTGATTTCTTAGATTTGATGCAAGAGAGAAAAAAAATAACAAGAGGAGATGTGGATGAACCCCACATCACAAACACCCCAAAATTATGCTCCAAATGACTACAAGGAAATTGGAAAGATTTCACCAAAAAAAGGGAGAAATCATGTGTAAGTCGGGACTTGCATCTAGGTGATACAAAGAGCTATTATAATTCAATAATAAAAAGGCAAATGATTCAATTTAGAACCTGGCAAGAGATATGAATAGACAGATTCTCCAAAGAAGACACATAAAGGGGCAACAGCCCATGAAAAGACCCTCGGTGTCATCAGCCACCAGCGAAATGCCAATCAACCTCTCAGAGAGACTCCAGGTACTCATGGAGCAGGGGCTGATAGAGAGAGAGGAGCCCTCGCACCACACTGCCAGGGATTAAAACAACACAGCTATGGGGAAAACAGCCCATTTGGCCCTTCAAATGGTCATCCATAGACTTATCCTATGAACTAGCCAGCCATCATCTCCACTTCTAGATACCATATACAGATATGGGAATGAGAACATTTCCCCAACACACAGACGTCCTGTGTCCAGAGCAGTGCTGCTCGTTTCAGGCAAAAAGTAGGTACAAGGAAGTGAAGGAATAAATCACATGGTAGGACAGTCCGTGATAAAGAGTGGGCGCCTGCTGCCATGCACATACAGTGCACCGGCGTTATTGTGTGAAGTGTTCAACGTTACTCCATGACATCTTCAGGAAAAGGCCAGCCTATAGAAATACAAGGAGGGGGTTTGCCAGACGGGCCAGCCAGCTCTTAGGAGTGTGTACTGCTCTGACACAAGTTCAGTTCCCAGTGCCCATGTGGGAAGCTAAAAACTTCCTGTAACTGTAGCTCGAGGACAACCAACACTCTCTTCTGGTCTCCATGTACTCAAAACACACACACACACACACACACACACACATACACACACACATACACACTTTAAAAATAAAACTCGTCTTTTAAAAATATAGGAAATAAGTGTGTGGTGTCACACACCTGCAATTTCAGCACTCAGGGAGGCAGTGGCAGAGGCAGGCTCAAGACCAGCCTGGTCACAAAGGGAGTCCAGGATAGGCAAGGCAACACGAAGAAACCCTGTTTTGAGAAAGAAAGGGGGAAAAAAAGATAAGAAGCAGAGTAATGGCTGCTGAGGGCTAGGCATTGGGGCTATTATTCTTGGAATAATCAAAGCATTTAAAAATTGAATGTAGGTGGGCGGGGCAAGATGGCGGCGCCGGGAGGACTCTCATTCTGAGGAGCAGCACAGCATGATTGTCACAGTGACCAGCAATCAGAACTCTCGGCCATAAAACACAAGTGATTGTGTTTCACAGGTGAGAGGATACCCCACGGTGGGGGATTCAATCAGCTTTAACTCACCCGGCTAAACCTCGAAAGAGATCCTGGTTCCACACTTGGTTGCCAGCCCAGAGCTATATGCCAGCGTGATCTGGTTACTGTCCCAGACTGAACTGTGGGCCCATAACACCACAGACTGGATTTCCCAGTCGAGAGATAACCCCACGGAGCAGGAAACAATTGGGACCGACCTTAGGTCACCCAGACATCCCCTGGAAAAGACTCGGGTTCTGCGGGCGCCCCAGGAGCCAGCCCAGAGCCAGAGGTGGGGACCCAGGTGCCTGCACAGAGCCCTGCCTGCGCGCCTGATTTGCTGCCTCAGATAGAACTGTGGGCCCCAGGGCACCAGGCACCAGAGACTGCGTTTCACTGGCAGGTGCAAACCCACAGGGAGGGAAACGGCTGGTCTGATCTCAGAGCACTCAGACGACACCCCCACCCCGAAACGGTCTCGGGAAAAATAACCCAGTTAGGCAGCTGCCAAGGCTCCAAATGGCCAGAAAGGCGGAGCCACAAGCGGGCATCTGTGCCTGTGGGTTCTACTCGCCACCCCAGACAGAACAGCGGTCCCCAAAGCAAAGACTGGGTGTCTCTGGCAGGAGGAAACCCCCAGCGGAGGGGATCATCAGGTCTAATGCTCAGGACACCCAGCACCAAAAGACTTCCTGGGTTCACGCAGACTCTAGGATCTAATGCAGGCGGGAGCGCTGTGCTTAGCCGCCATTATTGAGTTCCCCTAGGGCACTGGGACACACAGCTGCATCCTCAGACCTACAAAAGCCAGAGAGCCATTACAGCAGCCCTCAGATACTGTGCCAAGGATCAACCAGTTATCCCTAGCTAGACTGACAAAACTGTGGGAATCCCTGGTCCTTCAAGAGGGCTGCACCCACAGCGTCTGGACCAGAGCAGTGCCTGCAGCCGCCATCCCAGACAGGGACACACAGCTTCTGGTCCAGAGTGAGGCACCCAGCCTCCAGACCAGAGTAGCGCCCCCAGGTGCCAACTCAACCTAGGTGCACATTCTCCAGGCCCAGAGAGGAACACTCAGCCTCTGGCCCAGAGACTTGCTGGGCGCACCTCTCACTTTCCCGGACAGAACTGTGTGCTCCGGATAACAGACTGAGTTTCCCTGTTGGGAGAAAACCCCACAGCTAGGGAATCAGAAGGTTCTTCAAGAGGACTGTACCTGGAAATTTAGTGAGCAGCAGCACACTGAATTTATAACGAGAAACCCAGCAGTGGGGCAGCTGTCTTGAGAACTTCTATGGGTGAGATCCCCCCCTGCCTAACAAAGACCACAGCTACTACTCAGGGCTATAAACCTGAGGTGAGCAGTGGCAATTCCTGAGAAACACTGGCCATACAGTGACCATAACTAAAAAGCAGAGGAGGACTCCTTCAGGAAAAATCATCTTCCGGCCAAGGGGATTCTCCCTACCTCAGGACTCCAGGAAGCACAGAAACTAACAGCCAACACCTAAATCAGCTCAATGGGTAGAGGTCAGCGTAAAAGCTCAACCAACAAAAGACAGAGCAATATGGCATCTCCAGAACCCAGCCATCCAGGGGCGAACAGCCCTGGACAACGCAGCATAATAGAAAATCAAGAAGATGACCTTACATCTATGATGATGAAGAGGATAATAGAGGAAACAAATAAAATACGTAAAGAATTAGAGGAAGATAAAACCAAACAGATCATGGCTATCCATAAAGAAATGGAGGAAGTTAAAGACAAGCAGTTTATGGCCATCCGTGAAGAAATACGGGAAGATGCAGCCAAACAGCTTGTGGCCTTCAGAGAAGAAATAATTAAATCACTGAAAGAAATAAAAGGAACAGAGTTGAAGGAACTAAAAGAAAAAGAGGAAAATACAATCAGACAGGTGAAGGAAGTAAACAAAACAACTCAAGACCTGAAGATAGAACTGGAAAAATTAAAGAAAACACAAATGGAGGAAATAATGGAGAGGAAGAATTTAGGGAAGAAAACAGGAACTACAGAGGTAAGCATAACCAACAGAATACAAGAAATGGAAGAAAGAATCTCAGGTGTAGAAGATACAATGGAAGAAATCGACGTATCTGTCAAAGAAAATGTTAAATCCAAAAAATTCCTGACACAGACCGTCGAAGAAATCCAAGACGATATGAAAAGACAAAACCTAAGAATAATAGGTATAGAGGAAAAAGAAGACTTCCTTCTCCAAGGCCCAGAAAATATTTTCAACAAAATCATTGAAGAAAATTTCCCCAAGTTAAAGGAGAAGCCAATAAGGATACATGAGGCCTACAGAACACCCAACAAATTTGACCAGAAAAGAAAATCCTCCCGCCACATAATAATCAAAACAGTAAGTTTACAGAACAAAGAAAAAATACTAAAAGCTGCAAGGGAAAAAGGCCAAGTAACATATAATGGCAAACCCATCAGAATCACACCTGACTTTTCAACAGAGACTATGAAAGCCAGAAGGGCCTGGACAGATATCATGCAGACCCTAAGAGAACACAGATGTCAGCCCAGGCTACTATACCCTACAAAACTCTCAGTCCTCATAGATGGAGAAAACAAGATATTCAATGACAAAAACAAATTTCAACAATACCTACACACAAATCCAGCATTACAGAAGACACTGGAAGGGAAAATACAACCCAAGAAAATTAGCTTCTGTCAAGAAAACACAGGAAATATTTAACCTTACTACAGCAAAACAAAAAGCAACCAAGCACACAACCTTATGACCACAGACAACATCAAAATCAAAGGATCTAACAGCCACAGGTCATTAATCTCTCTCAACATCAATGGACTCAACTCTCCAATAAAAAGACACAGATTAACAGAATAGATACATAAACAAAACCCAGCAATCTGTTGCATACAGGAAACACACCTAAGGCACAAAGATAGACATTACCTGAGGTAAAAGGTTGGAAGACGACTTTCCAAGCAAATGGACCCAAGAAACAAGCAGGAGTAGCCATTCTAATATCTGATAAAATAGATTTTCAACCAAAATTAATAAAAAGAGGTGGGGAAGGACACTTCATACTCATCAAGGGAAAATTCCACCAGGAAGACATCACAATCCTGAACATCTATGCCCCAAATACAAGAGCACTCACATTTGTAAAAGAAACATTGATAAAATTTAAACCACATATAGATCCCCACACATTAATAGTGGGAGACTTCAACACCCCACTCTCAACAAAGGACAGGTCAACAAAACAGAAATTAAACAAAGAAACAATATCTCTGACAGAGGTCATGAATCAAATGGACCTCACAGACATTTACAGAACTTTACACCCAAACACAAAAGAATTTACCTTCTTCTCAGCACCTCATGGAACCTTCTCCAAAATAGACCATATAGTTGGTCACAAAGCAAGCCTCAACAGATACAAGAAGACTGAAATAATCCCTTGTATCTTGTCTGATCACCATGGAATAAAGGTGGATTTCAACAACAACAGAAATAGCAAAAAGCCTACACACACATGGAAACTGAACAACTTGTTATTAAATGACAGCTGGGTCAGGGAAGAAATAAAGAAAGAAATTAAAGTCTTCCTAGAACTCAATGAAAACGAAGACACAACATACCCAAACTTGTGGGACACAAGGAAAGCAGTGCTAAGAGGAAAGGTCATAGCACTAAGTGCCTTCAAGAAGAAATTCGAGACAGCTCATTCAAGCAACTTAATGGCTCACTTCAAAACCCTAGAAAAAGAAGAAGCAGACACACCAAAAAGGAGTAGATGGCTGGAAATAATCAAAATCAGGGCTGAAATCAATCAATTAGAAACAAATAAAACAATTCAAAGAATCAATTAAACCAAGAGCTGGTTCTTTGAGAAAATCAACAAGATCAACAAAGCCTTAGCCAAGCTAACTAAAAGGCAGAGAGACACCACCCAAATCAACAAAATCAGAAATGAAAAGGGGGACATAACTACAGACACTGAGGAAATCCAAACAATACATCAAAAGTCTATATGCCACAAAATTTGAAAATCTAAATGAAATGGACAATTTTCTTGATCGATTTGACTTACCAAAGCTGAATCAGGACCAGGTAAATCAATTAAATAGTCCTATATCCCCCAAAGAAATAGAAGCAGTCATCAAAAGTCTCCCATCCAAAAAAAGCCCAGGACCAGATGGCTTCAGCGCAGAATTCTACCAGACCTTCAAAGAAGAGCTAACTCCAATTCTCTTCAAACTATTCCACAAAATAGAAACAGAAGGAATATTACCAAACTCATTCTATGAAGCCACAATCACCTCACAAAACCTCACTAAACCTCACAAAGACTCAACAAAGAAAGAGAATTTCAGGCCAATCTCCCTTATGAACATTGATGCAAAAATACTTAACAAAATACTTGCAACCCGAATCCAAGAACACATCAAAGATATTATCCACTATGACCAAGTAGGCTTCATCCCAGGTATGCAAGGGTGGTTCATTATATGGAAATCCATCAATGTGATCCACCTTATTAACAAACTGAAAGAAAAAAAGCCACATGATAATCTCCTTAGATGCTGAAAAAGCATTTGACAAAATCCAACATCCATTCATGTTTAAAGTATTGGAGAGATCAGGGATACAAGGCACATATCTAAACATAGTAAAGGCGATATACAGCAAGCTGAACGGAGAGAAACTTAAAGCAATCCCACTGAAATCAGGGACAAGACAAGGCTGCCCACTCTCTCCATATCTCTTCAACATAGTTCTGGAAGTCCTTGCTAGAGCAATAAGACAGTTGAAGGAGATCAAGGGGATACAGATGGGAAAGGAAGAAGTCAAATTATCACTATTTGCAGATGATATGATAGTATACATGAGTGACCCCAAAAACTCTACCAGGGAACTCCTACAGCTGATAAACACCTTCAGCGAAGTGGCCGGATACAAAATTAACTCAAAAAAATCAGTAGCACTCCTGTATACAAAAGACAAAAGGGCTGAGAAAGAAATTAGAGAAACAACACCATTCACAATAGCCACAGATGACATAAAGTACCTTGGTGTAACCCTAACCAAGCAAGTCAAAGACTTGTATGAAAAAAATTCAAGTCTCTGAAGAAAGAATTAGAGGAAGATATGAGAAGATGGAAAGATCTCCCATGCTCATGGCTTGGCAGGATTAACATAGTAAAAATGGCCATTTTACCAAAAGCAATCTACAGATTTAATGCAATTTCCATCAAATTGCCAACACAATTCTTTATAGACCTGGAAAGAAAAATTCTCAAATTCGTATGGAATAACAAGAAACTGAGAATTGCTAAAACAATCCTCTACAATAAAAGATCTTCTGGAGGTATCTCCATCCCTGATCGCAAGCTGTACTATAGAGCAACAGTTATAAAAACTGCATGGTACTGGCATAGAAACAGAATGGTGGATCAATGGAATCGAACAGAAGACCCAGAAATAAACCCACACACTTACGGACAACTGATCTTTGACAAAGATGCCAAAACCATACAATGGAAAAATGATAGCATCTTCAACAAATGGTGCTGGTCCAACTGGATGTCTACATGTAGAAAAATGAAAATAGATCCATACTTATCACCCTGCACAAAACTGAAGTCCAGGTGGATCAAAGACCTCAACATAAAACCAGACACATTAAATCAGCTAGAAAAAAAAAAGTGGGGAATACCCTAGAACTCATTGGTACAGGAGAAAACTTCCTGAACAGAACACCAACAGCACAGACTCTAAGAGCAACAATCAATAAATGGGACCTTATGAAATTGAAAAGCTTCTGTAAAGCAAAGAACACTGTCATCAAAACAAAGCGACTGCCTACAGATTGGGAAAGAATCATCACCAACCCTTTATCTGACAGAGGACTCATATCCAGTATATATAAAGAACTAAACAAGCTGAAAAGCAGCAAACCAAGTAATCCACTTAAAAAATGGGGAACAGAGCTAAAGAGAGAATTCTCTGTAGAGGAATATCGAATGGCAGAGAAGCACTTAAAGAAATGCTCAACCTCATTAGCCATTAGGGAAATGCAAATCAAAACAACCCTGAGATTTCACCTTACACCCATCAGAATGGCCAAGATGAAAAACTCAAGGGACAACACATGCTGGAGAGGTTGTGGAGAAAGGGGAACCCTTCTCCACTGTTGGTGGGAATGTAAACTTGTACACCCACTCTGGAAATAAATCTGGCGCTTTCTGAGACAACTAGGAATAGCGCTTCCTCAAGATCCAGCCATACCACTCCTAGGCATATACTCAAAAGAGGCTCAAGTACACAAAAAGGACATTTGCTCAACCATGTTTGTAGCAGCTTTATTTGTGATAGCCAGATGCCCCTCAACTGAAGAATGGATGCAGAAACTGTGGTACATCTATACAATGGAGTATTACTCAGCAATGAAAAATAAAGAAATCATGAAATTTGCAGGTAAATGGTGGGACCTGGAAAGGATCATCCTGAGTGAGTTGTCCCAGAAGCAAAAAGACACACATGGTATATACTCACTCATATAAACATACAACATAGAATAAACCCACTAAAATCTGTACATCTAAACAAACTAAGCAAAAGAGAGGACCCTAACTAAAATGTTCTATCCCCATCCTGAAAGGCAAAGAGGATGGACATCAGAAGAAAAAGAAAATAGGAAACAACCTCGTAACCTGCTACAGAGGGCCTCTGAAAGCCAGAAGAAAATAGGAAACAACCTTGGAACCTGCCACAGGGGCCTCTGAAAGCCTCTGCAGTATAGATTGTCAAAGCAGATGCTGAGCCTGATGGCCAACTGATGAGCAGAGTGAATGGAATTTTATGTAAGAAGTGGGAAATAATAAGAGCTGGAGGGGATGGGAATTCCACAAGGAGAGCAACAGAACAAGAAAATTTGAACACAGGGAACTTCCCAAAGACTCATACTCCAACCAAGGACTATTCGTGGAGATAACCTAGAACCCCTGCACAGATGTAGCCCATGGCAGTTCAGTGTGTAAGTGGGTTACATAGTAATGGGAAGAGGGACTGCCTCTGACATAATCTGATTGGCCTGCTCATTGATCACCTCCCCCTGAGGGGGGAGCAGCCTTACCAGGCCACAGTAGAGGACAATGCAGCCACTTTTGATGAGAACTGATAGACTAAGATCAGAAAGGAGAGGAGAACCTCCCCTATCAGTGGACTTGGGGAGTGGCATACATGCAGAAAGGGGAGGGAGGGTGGGATCGGGAGGGGAGGAGGGAGGGGCTTATGGGGGGATACAAAATGAATAAAGTGTAATTAATAAAAAAGAAATAAAGAAAGAAAGAAAAAAACAGAAAAAAAATGAATGTAATGTTGTGTCAGGAGTCTAAGTGAACTAAAACCATGGAGCTGTACAGGGTAAGTGGGTGATTACTAAACCTCAAAGCTGCTAGAAAACAGATATGGAGGGTGATCTGTGCTGGTGTCAGGATTGGGGACTGTGCTGGTGTCAGGAATGGGGCTCATTTTTCTCTGCTGAATGATGACGACCATGGCAGTCAAACATGAAAACAGAAGTGCAGCTCATGCCAGCTCCAGCACGCCCCGCCCCTCACAGGCTTCTGGGTTCCGAGGCAGCACCATGGACACTGTGGGGTCAGTGGGGCAGGACAGCCAGGTTATTTATTTATTTTTTTTAATAGAACATATGCTCTAGTTTAACAGCAACGACCAACCAAACAAATAAAAGAAGCAATTAATAAGTTTAATTGGCCAAATTTCATTACAACTCATCCCGATCTCAGATGGTGATTTTAATTAACTAATTAGAGGTGCCTTGTGTGCCATAGTTCTATTAGCAGTTCCTCTAATGAGCAGGCTGACATGGTCCTTGTTACATTTGTTGGTTTGTTTCACTCATCCGTCTCAATGCTACTCCATGATAACCACAGGACTCTTGACAGCCGAGTCTTCAATTCATGGGACATTCAAGAAACAAAAAGGGTTCAGGGACTGTGCTGGAGGGGCAGAGGAACAGGCTAGGTGGCAGTTCCTGAAGCTCCTGGGCAGGTGTGCGTGCAGCCTCAGCTTCACACAGAACACCCTTTTGAGGCAGAGAATGTAGAGCAAGTAGCTAGTGCTAAGCGATTCCCTAGAATATTTGCCTGAGGACTGAACACCCCACACTGCGAAAGGAACAGCCTGGAAAGGTCAGAGAGAACAGTGCTCAGTGCTAGCACCCAGCCAGGGACAGAAGCACCCACTCTAGCCAACTTGGAGGGGCTAGTAACTCACGGGTGCTGAGCAAGGCATCCAGGAAGGCGTGGTGGTGTTCGCAGGTGGAAGCTGGCCCTCTAGTGAGCAAGCCTGTGTAGCCACAGAAAGCATCCTAAAGATGGGACTCAGATGGAGAGGCCTGTCTCAAAGGAACTTCACTGCATTTCAGGAAGAAAAAAAAAAGTATTTTAAAACACTTCAGATTTTTTTTTGATATTGTATTATTTTTATTATTACACTTTATTCACTTTGTATCCCCCCATAAGCCCCTCCCTCCTAACACTTCAGATTTTTAAGACCATAAAACACCCAGTACTCAAACTATCTCAGGGACTGTGTAAATGAAGTTGACTCACGGTCATGTCCTATGTTAACAGACGTGTCGCTCTGCAACCCACTGCTCAGTAACCAGCTTCCTCCGGGCACATGTGGTAACTTCGGCCAGGAGTGTGTCCTTTTCCTTCTGTTGCTCTGACAAGACAGTGACCAAAACAAACTTGAAGGAACAAGGCATTGTTTGGCTTGCACTTCCAGGTCAGGTGACAGCCCATCATCACGTATAAAGCAAGGGCGGGAACCAGAGACAGAAACTGAAGCAGAGACCACTAAAGAAGGCTGCTTTCTGACTTGCCCCTCAAGGCTTGCTCAGCTTGCTTTCTTGTACAACCCAAGACCAGCATTCAGGGGTGGTACCACTCCATAGGCCCTCGCACATCAATCATCAGCAAGAAAATGCCCCACACAGGTCCACAGGCTGGTCTGATGAAGGAAATTCCTTAGTTAAGTTTCCTCTTCCCAGGCAACTCCACTCTTGTCAAGTGGACAAAAACACAGAATCTCTCATGGTCTGAATGGACGGGGGAGTGGTTCCTCTTGGCTTGTGCATCGCTCAAAGCCCCCTGTGAGAGTGTGGGTGGCGGACAGCCATTCGAGCTCAGCCCACAGCACTGAAGTTTGGGGGCATGGATTTCCAGGGCAAGTTTTCCCTCTCAGATCCTCCTCTAGATCTAACTGGACCAGCTCAGTGCCCCGAGGGAAGACGCAGCACCTCACCTGGTGTGGAGGTGACCGCTGTTTGGGCCCCTGTTTCAGGAGGGAAGTGATGGCTAGGCTTACCACCCTGGAGAGGTGCCCAACTCCAGCATTCTTGCTGTTCCTGCCACTGCTCAGGGTTCTCAGCAGCCATCAGCGCTGTCCTTCAAGGAGAACTTACTTCCTTTCTCTCCAGGAGTCATGCATTTTAAAGGGATGTTTTTCTCATCGGCATCTGGGGCCGCTTTCAGTACAGTTTGTCATATCTCACCCATCGTTCTGCCAGAGGCATTCCTTTCTGATAGCTGCATAAAATTCCACATTATAAATGTCCCAAATTTTAATCACTGATAGACAGATAGTCATTTTTTTTCTAGGCTGTTTCATTTGTTTTTTATACCAAAAGAATCTTGGGCATGCGTATTCGTGAGTATGTGTTCTTATTTCTGAAGGATCACTTCAGATACAAGAATGTCTACCTCTTGATTGAGAGCCACACCCACACCTGTGTTGGGTGGACACACAGGTTGATAGACTCATGGTATCTGACAGCCCCCAGATCTATCCCTCCTTTTCCCAGCGTGTTACTTCCAAAATCTTATTCCTACACACTAGTTACAAGACAGGTTCAACACACACTTGAGTGTCCATGGAGATGAGCACAATGCATATACACACATATAAATAGAATGCACATCCATGTGTATACACAAAACCATGCATGTACACTCACACATGAACACACACAAATGCACATCCATGCACACAGGATAACATGTATGTATACACACCCTTGTACAGTTTTGTGTGCCATCTACTGAGCTCTTTGACCCATAGCTCTTGAGTCATTATTCAGCAACTCAACAATCATGCCCCTAAAAGCAGACAGCCCTGACTACGATGATACAGGTGTTACAGTCCTTGCCATCCAATTATGAGGAGCAGAGTTTGAATTCCCCCCACCACCCCACCACAGAAACCTGTGTGAAATCTGGACAGGTGCACTTCTGGGCAATCAGATACGGAAGAAAGAGACGGTATCCCCAGGACAAACTGGCTAGCAGGAGTCAGCCTATCAGTTAGACCTAGGTTTGACTGTGAGACACAGAGTGATGAATACAGTGGGAGAGCAATCAGTTCTCCACATACGTGAACACACACACTTCAGTTCTCCACATGCATGCACACACACATAGACACACATATACGCACATATACACACATACACAAACATGAACAGACATACACAGACACACACATACAAGGTAGGGAAAAAGCAAGCAAGCTTCCTCTTGCCAACCTGCCACACAGTATCACTTATTATGTCCCCACCCTGGTGACAGTTACAAGACCTGTTCTTATGATCTGAAATGATTTCCACAGTCATTTTTTTCCAATTGTCTCAATAATTCTTTTTATAGCTGTTTTAATTTTTAATCCGGGGGGGGGGAGATCAGGGTAACTAAGGATCAGAAATTCTTTTGGTTGCAAGATTCCTTTAATCCCCTCGAAACCAGAATAGCTCCCTAGACTTCATTTGTATTTTCTGCCAAAAAAAAAAAAAAAAACCCTGATCTACTGGTACATCCAGGCAATTAATTTGCAGAGGACCCCTCAGTTGTACTTGTGTGATCTGAGGCTGGGCAATCATTTTCATCAGGCGATGTCCCCTTTGCTAAGCCGTCCATCTGGGTTTGTGAAGTCACCATGTTCCTTTGTTCTTCTCTCAGGCTTGATCACTGCACTCGGGAAGTGTCTGTCAGCCTCCTCGCTTATTAAGTTCTCCTTTGCCCTCAGTAATTAATAAGTAACCATGACACTGGACTTCTCTGTGCTGTGGACAACCTCTCCAGCAGGCTCCTTCATCCCTCACTGCAAGCATCCATTGATGTCCTCACCCCAATCAGTTCTGATCACTGTGGCTGGGAAGAGTCAACTCAAGACTTATTTTATCCCACTTCCTTCAGGGGCTGATAATTCCACATTAAGAAGAGGTTTTTTTCATATGCCTGTGCTGGGTGATATGCATGTAGAATTCCATCCCCTTATTTGCTAAAGTAAATACTCATCTTCCCTGCCATGCTACGAATGCCTTGAGCCTGGGTCACTGGCATCTCATCCAGCCATCTCTGCTGTCCCATTGTCCTTCCTCTGTTTCCAGTATTCCCAACTTGAGGATACATGATCTGCTCCCATTCCCTCTGGGACTTCCTGCCCTTGCCTTGCAGTTCAGGGATTTCCTGGATACCTGAGACCTTTTGCTATGGCTCATGGCCCCTTTATACATCATTCTTTCCTTGACTTCAGTGGCTGCATGGAACATCCCCTCTCCTGCACAGGGCTGAGTGTGGGCCTCTTCTGGAAGGATGGGTCTCACTCCTGTATACTCTTCCCTGATGCTGTAAGAAACATCTTCTATATCTGTACAGGGGTTCTAGGTTATCTCCATGCATGGTCCTTGTTTGGAGTATCAGTCTCACAACAGAACCCTGTGCCCAGATATTTTGGTTCTGTTGCTTTCTCAGTGTCCAAGTGGGGTCCCTAGCAATGGGAACAGGAACTGTCTCTAACATGAACTCAGTGTCCTGCTCTTTGATCACCTCCACCTGAGGGGGGAGCAGCCTTACCAGTCCACAGAAGAAGACAATGAAGCCAGTCCTAATGAAACCTGATGGACTAGGGTCAGATGGAAGGGGAAAAGGACCTCCCCTATCATTGGGCTGGAGGAGGGGCATAGGAGAAGAGAGGGAGGAAGGGTGGAATTGGGAGGTGATGGAGAGGGGGCTACAGCTGGGATACAAAGTGAATAAACTGTAATTAATATAAATAATTTAAAAACAAGCGTCTTCTGGTTTCTTGTCCTCAGGTAACTTGACTCACCTTAGTGTCTGAGAGGGGTGAAGCAGTTCCCAAGCCAACACCCAGCCCCCAAACTTAAGATATCACCTCCCTTTTCTGACATCCTCTAACACTATCAAGTCACTGAATTCTGCCCAACTTGACCCAACTTGTCTGGGGTATACATTTTCCTCTCCACCTCCCTCTGACTGTACCTACAACAGTTCCCTTCTCCATAGTTGCCTGCAGCTACCGCTGCATCTCCAGAGCACACGAAACTGCAAGTATGTCTCCTGGCCACACTGCTTTCTGTCTTGTAAAACTTCCATGCTATTGGAACAACACAGCCCCTGCCTAGCCGTCCATGTTCTCTCTAAAGAGAGTAAGCTAAGCCATCATGTTGGACTCCATGGGTTGTGGGCTGACTTCAACAAGGCTTCTTTGTGTTTCTTGCCCTTATTTTGGCCAATATTGAGGCTCAGCAGTCTAAAGGCAGGGTGCTGAGCTGATAGTCAGGACAAAGAATTGAACACACATGACCCTCCGGAACAACTACGTGTAACTATTTCTGAACACACGTCCAAGCTACTTCTATCCGGGAGATATAAACTCGAATCTTGTCTAACCCACCCCAGACCCCAGCTGCCTCCCCACAGCACAGTAGGTGCTCAGGGAACCAGGAGGAATTGTGATGTGAGTGTGCTCGTGTAATTGCAGGTGGGTGACGTTTTCCCTACTCACCTGAAACTGATGAGTCCATTAGTCAGTGAGCTCCGGCATCCCCCGGGCCAACCACACTGGAACACACAGGGCACGCACGGAGTAAGTATTCATATAAATAAGAGTACTGAAGCCCCTTGTGGACATATGTATTTGGTGCCTTTCACTAATGGTTTCCATGTGCCTAATACCAACCGCATGAAGTCACACTTCCTTTATTTAGTCTGAGTTGACTTTCTTTACATTGCATGAAACACCTTCCAGACTTGAGGGCTGGGACTTGGGGAACAAACTCTTCTCCCTCCCTTTGCTGCCTTCTTGGCCTGACACATTAAATTCACATCCTCTTAACATGCTCTGGAAACAGCTCGTGGGAACGTGTCTCTTGTGAAGTCATCTATCTGTCTATCTGTCCCACCTCAGATTGGCTGTGGCTTCCCATGGTGTCCTGAGCCATGCTGAGCAGCACCAGGTGAGTTTGTGGTTGGGGAGCACATAGCACATCCTGACACAAGCAGAAGTGAAAAGGAGACAAAGGGGCAGGTGCCTGGGAGTGAGACATTATACTTACGATGATAGAACGTCTCCATTGTACATAGGCGAATGTTGTGTTTACTCTTTTGATCAAGCCAGGTTTTCTCAAGTCTTTGCCAGTGCTCAACAAGGAAAATAGGTCCTACATGTTTCCTTGTACATCTAAAGATCAACCTTACATGGCGAGGCAAACTCCCAGCATGCCCCATTGTGCTGCTCATGATCACTGAGAAAACATGGAGGCTGCCTCTGGCCTGGTCTGTCTTTTCCCAGTGTTTGAACCCCAGATTCTTCATTACTTCTCAACAGAGAGCAAAGTGCACAGCCCAAGGCTTTTTAGAAAAAGCTTCAGTTGCCTCCTGTGTTCTAGGAAAATGCATCGCCTGCAAGCCTGCCCACTCAGCAGCTGCCACTGGACACATAAACCATCCCACCGAACACACATAAATGCCAGCGTGGAGGCCCTGGCGGGTGATGAGTCCTACCTATTCCCAAGATTTACATTCTGGGTGTGAAAGTCAATAAAAACTAATTAGATGTTTACCTCATTTCCTTGGTAATGACCCTTACATGCCACTAATTGTCAAACTGAATCTATATGCAGACTTTACCTCCATGAGGGTCAGGGCTAATTTCTGCATGCACAAAGAAACATCACCGTGGTTATTTATACCTGTGGCCGGCATGCTCTGCGAGGATGCTTGCGAGCTCATTTCCATAGGAGGAGGAGCTGCAGCCAAGATCTTAGTTGCTGAGCAGGGGAATTAGGTATGCAGCAACCATTCAAAATAATGAGAGTTATGCACCTAATTCCCCGGCATCGCTTTAAAATTTGTTTTATTAAATAATGCTGTAATGTTATGTTAAGTAACATTGGCTTCAGCCTCATTAAATAATCTCCTTAACTATCACACTGGAAAATGAGTATCATTAGACAAACTCTATTTGTCACAGGCCCTGATGTGATAGCTACAGAGGACTCCGAGCTGAGAAATTAATCAATAAATAAGGTACCACCACTCTAGCGCCACTGAAGGAGCACAAGACAGCAAGAAAGAAGGCTCAACAAAACTAATTCAAAGTGTGCTGTAGTCATTAAACTCAGAAACAGCCATGCAAGCCTGAAGGAGCTGGGGGCAATATAAACACAGCCTTGCTGCCTTGATATGGCTAAAAGGCCTTGACAAAAGCAACTTGTGGGAGGAAGGGTTTCTTTTGGCTCTGAGTTTGAGAAGGTCTCAGTTCCTCATGGTGAGTGGTGGCAGCAGGCATGTATGGCAGAACTGGGCATATGATGGTGAAGTAGAAGGCAGAGAGATCAGGCCAGACCAGAAGTGAGCATAACCTTCAAAAGCCTGCAATGTTCCACCAAGAAGGGCCCCACGTCCCACTTGTTCCATAACCTCCCCAAACAGCACCACCTTGTGGATGCAAAGTGTTCCAACACATAAACCTGTGGGGCACAGTCCAGGTTCAAACCATGACATTTGACCCTTGGTGCCACAGGACTATGGCCATCTCATAATGGAAAACATCTTCAGCGAAGCTGCACAAGTCCGTATCCTCTGCCCTAACCCTGCTCAGTGCAACACTGCTTCTGAGAATTGAGGTAAGTAAGTGTGAGGCTCTACAGAACAAAATAAAAAATCAGCTTACATCGCCACTAATACACAGTAGCACAAAATAAACAATGGGAGGATAGCAGGAAAGATCGGATCAAAGCAAGACCCAGAAGGGCAAACATGGAAACACTTAGTTCCACAGCCAATAGTCAGTGTGAGAAGATTCCAATGAATTCCAATGGGCTTTGCAGTCTTGGCCCTGTGACCTCCATCTGAGGCAACTTAACTTCTCTCAAGATACCATCACTTGGTGCCCTACAGCTTTCCTTGACAGATGCCCTACAGTCCTGGATTTTTTCTCATCCTCAGGTGTCCACTGCAACCTGAAGCTTCACCCCGAAAGGTCCATATATCAGCCTCTTTGCACGAAACCACCCCTGCTGTGTATTGATGGGTCCCTTCAATGTTCTTTCTGGAACCTTAGTGCAAGCCTCCCTGATTTCTAACTCTTGTATTCTGAATTTCTGAAAAGCCAGCACCTGTGGTTGATACAAATTCTTCTGTCACTCAAGACGCAACCAGAGCCCTTCATATCACTACAGCGGTCTCGGTCTCTGAGTGTTCGGGCAGCTGAGCCAAGGCGAGCAATTCCCTCCCCATCTCTGTGTGAGCAGAGCACCCTGGAGGCTCTCTCCGTCCATAATTCTTTCCGGCACTACCCTTTTTAACTTAGTCTTCCCACTAATGAGCTTGCATTCTATACCTTGAGATCTCCATGTGAGGTATCTCACCCTCCAACCGCATTTTCTACTAATCCAGAGAGAAATACAGTTTATCTGAATGATGGGATTCCTTTCAGATTGACTCTCATTTCACCCATATCCGTCTTGTTCACAACATTGATATGCTGGAGTGCCTGGTTTTCACATCCTTCTTTTCCTGTTGTATTCAGAATTATCAGTGTAAACACGTCCAAAATCAATCACCAACAGCCGTTCTATAGTCTGCATGCTATGCTGTCTTGAAGTTTCCTCTGCCAATCAAATTAACCCAGGACTTTTGAACTTCACTGAAAGTTTTAAAACATGGGAAGAATGTAGCCTGATTGTTCCCCACAATGCCGCACGAACATCAAATCCCCAATGGAGTCCTTGCTCCCATCCTCTCAAGATGAATCTTTACTCTCCACATGGCTCCCAGCATCTGGTATTCCCAGTTCTCATCAGAATTTACCATCAATCTCTGCTCGCAGCATTGTAAAGCTCCACTAGCCTGCAACTTTAGACTTTCACAGACCAGTTCTTAAAGGCCTCAGAACCACACAGTCAGGGTATTCACACGGATGTCTCCACCCTTGGTACCAAGTTGCTGTATATCCTCTCTCGCCACTGACGAAATACCTCACTGAAGCAATCTAAGAAAGGTCTGTCTTAGCTTGTGGGCTCAGCCCATCACTGTGCAGAAAGGGTGTGCAGAGGGCACACGCACACGTGGAAGCTGGAGAACAATGTCAGATGTCCTTTTCAATCTCTCTCCACTTATTTTTTTTAAGACAGCTTCTCCCTATTAACCTGGAGTGCATCAATTTCTAAGCTGGCTGGCCGCTGAGTTGCAGATATCCTCCTGAGATTTCAGACACATGACACCACAACCTGGGATGCCTCCTGCTTGTGTAGGATAATCTTTACTGGTGGAGCCGTTTCCCAGACCTGTATGAGTGTTCTTAAGCCAGCAGGTCTGAAGTGAGGAGTTAAAACAGCTGGGAAAGTCTCCTGAAGCTAGGATTTGGAAAGTCTTCATGTGCATTGTGGCTGCACCCAAGTGCACTGTGGACCTTGAGTCAGCTTCCAAGGCCTGTTGGTAACATGCTGCTGCTTCCATGAAGAGACCTCTTCAGTAGAGAGACTGATGCCAGCAGAAGAGAGCACACACGGCAGAGTGGGGCCATCATTCCTGATTTCGAGCACACCCAAACCCCTCCCAAATGGCTCCCCATGGAACCAGGAGGAGCCAGCCTGGAGCAAGAGTGAGGTCGAGAAGTGTCCAAACCCCAAAACTCTCACCCTGAGACCACAGGAGTGGGATTGCTTCCTCCCTGCTTTGGGCCTGCATGTCCCCGCACAGGTGGCTTTTTGGCCCCCATCTCTACCACCCTTGAGGTGGTCATGTAGCCTGACAGCCAGGTTACAGGTTAAACTTCCTCTCTCCTTATAAGTTCATGTCCAGCAAGCACCCCGGAATTCCTCTTCATGCAAATAAGGCATTCCCAGCACCTTGGCCCCAGCCAATGATGTACACTCACCCAGAAAGCCTCTACTCACTCCCCTAAGGTTTGAATAGTCTTTGTTCCCCCCAATTAAATAAGCTGCTCCATGAAGCTTGCCTCCCCAGGAGTCAGTTTCTCACCCAGCCATTCCTGCCTCCTTCTCCCTTTCAGGCCACTGGTCTGATGGCGGGCATCACCGTCAAGGGAGGGGGAGCAGAGCGGGACCAACAGTTCCCTTCCTTAGCTTTCCCTTTAAGCAAGCATTTGCCTGATTTTAAAGATGAAAAATGGATACCTAGTTGTTAAATACGAGTTCAGATCTACCTAGTTAGACTGCTTTAGAGCAGAATTTAAGCACAGCTGAGCTATCACTCTAAGGCCCAGTTCGGGGGTCGCTGAATTTTTTTAGCCCCCTCCATCAGTTAAAGGAATGGTTGGAATCATGTGTGGGAAACCTATTTTGAACCTGTCCTCTGCGTCTTGCCAGCTCCCTCTTAAAGGGTCTTTCAAAAGGGGGTCTTAAATTTACATCAGAATCAGCCTCCAGCACAGAATCAAAGTGAGGCTGTTGTGTTCCTCTGCTGGCTGGCTCAGAGGGTGAAGTTCTTGCTGCATAAGCATGAGGACATGACACAGAAACGGGGTGGGTGCCAGGGTCTCTGGATACCAGCTCATCAAGAGTTCTGGGAAGGCCTTATATGTATTCATGCATGTGAGGCGGGCACACATGTGGAGTCTCTCCAGCTGTGTGCTCTGCTACGTGAGGCGAGATGAAGAGGCCTAATTTATGGTAGTTGTTCTGTTCAGTAGAACTTTCTAGGAGGCCAGAAATGTTCCCTGACTGCCCTGCCAGGATAGTAACCTCTAGTAACCTCTCTAGCTAGTATGGTTGACTCAAATCCAACAAGTTAAACTTCTTGTAAGCTCACCTATCCACAGTGGCTCTTGTACAGCACGAAGCTGTGGGCTCACACGTGTTCAAGATGCCAGGGAGGCCCCCCGGCGGGCATGTAGAATGGTCAGCTTTCAGACAGGTTCATCCCAGCTTCCAGGATCTAGAAGAATAATCCTTCTGTGAAAAGCTATGTGCACCCATCCGTCATCCTGTCACTTTTTTCAAAAAGACCTTTAGTCTGCATGTCTTGTATCTGTCACTGGGGACAGTACCTGTCAATTTGTATTACACACTGTGCCTTCTATGAGAACCTGCCCCAAGGGGGCCACTCTTGGTGACTTTTCGTTGCACACACAAATTAATACAGTGTTAATCATTGTCATTCATTAGAGACATAGATCACAATAAAGAGAACCTTTGACTGTTTGGGGGGTTCACAGCCCCATGTGCAGACAGACATCTGGCTGAGTGAGGACAGACACCAAGAAGCTTCTGCCCAAATTTTCCTCTTCATGTGTCACTCTTGGGATCCTGGGAAGAAAGGGCCTCCCGGCCACTGTCACCGTAGCATGATAAAGACCACTGGAGACATACATTTTCAACTTCACTTTGGCAGTCACAAACACCTCCAGAGTCAGCGCACCCGGGCCATAATCCAGGTTGAATGACATTTTCAAAGGAGGAAAGTGAGGTTTATAGATCCCCTTGCCAGCCTCAGCATTTTGGTCTTCACACTAAGCAGAGCACATTTGACAAGTCTTATTTAGAATACTGTCTGATTGCGCTGCTGTGGGGAAAGGAAGCAGGGAGACCCTGCCTGGTTATGCCACCATCGAAATTAGCCCTGCTTGTCCCAGCATGCTCCGTGTTAAGTCACTGTCCCTGTCCCATGTGTACGTGGGCTCTACTCGACACACTTGCTATGAAGTTGTTTTATTGTTCTCGAAGGATTGGGGTTGCTGTTGAAATGTGATCTCTCCAGGCCAGTCCCACACGCATGCTGCAGGCAGCTCTTAAATATTTGTTCAGTTAAGGCTGCGACTGTGCTCAAAGCCAGCTAAAAGGCACAGGGTAAACACAGCAGGCCAGGCCTGGCACACACACTCCCAACGGTGTTGGAGCTAGCCTGGGATCCTGCTGTGGTGGGGACAGAGAGCACACTCTAAATGACTGTTGAGTCAATATTTATTTTGTGGTGAGAGCGAGAAACCAAAGCAGCCAGCATTGTCATAAGCTGTGTCCGCCTAGGAATGACACAGTTCCTAATGACTTCCTCCTGGAGTCTCCTAGGAAATCCCATAGGGCTCTCTGTTCATCTCCAAAGACTGATTCCAAAGGCTGGTCCTCCCACATCAGTGTTTCCCAACCTTCTTAATGCTGTGGCTTTTTAATACAGTTCCTCATGTTGTGGTGACCCCAACCATAAAATTATTTTCATTGCTACTTCTCAACTGTATTTATGCTACTGTTACAAATGTAATGTAAATACCTATGTCTTCCAATGGTCTTAGGCGACCCCTGTGAAAGGGTTGTTCAACTCCCAAAGGGGTCACAACTGCTGTCCTATATCAACCATCAGTCACAATGCCCTCTTACAGACGTGAGCCCAGGCAAATAGAGGCATTTCTTCAGTTGAAGTTTCTCTTTCCACTCGCTTCTAAGTTCTAGGTTATGTTGAGAATAAAAACTAACCAGGACACTATGTATCAGCCCTGAATTAATTTCAATTATAAACACCAAACAGCAAGCCCAGTAGAGTAACATTTGACTTGTCCCTTCTCAGGGGTGCCTGAGGGGAACCTGCATGTGGGCTATTCATGGCAGGACGATGATCAGGGAATGAAGACTCGCTGGCTTGAAGGCATATCCAGGGGTCCTGAACCAGAGGATGGACGAAGTCTCTGCTCTTGAACGCCACCTCGCCTCACCCGATTCCGTCCACAGCATCCGCAGGGACAAGTGCTTCACGTTGCAGAGACAGTCGAAGTGCCAGTCAGCCAGGCTGGCTCTCAGCATTCTCCCTGTCCACCTTATCAACATGGCCAGCAGCCCCTTTCCTCAAGCTCCACCTGAAAGGGCAATGCTGGCCCTGGTTTAGTGGGGTTCATCTTCCTGACACCCTGCCGCTCCTGCTGGTTGCTGCTCAGAACAGGCTTGGAATCCAAGCATCAATTTCAGGCTCAAACTCTGTCTCTCACATACACAGAGAAAATTAAATCAGATCAAGCAGAAATTGCCTTAAAGGAAGTTAATATTCTGACTAAACTCCTGCTCGGCGTGGCCACACTAACCAGGTCTGCCCCACTCACGCTATTATCTGGGTCAGACAAATGAACAAGCCAGGCATCCCTTGGGTGTCTTTCAGGGGACTGGCCCTGGGAAATCCCATTTACCTTATGGTTCTGGGTTTCAATTTATGGCAGGGTTAGCAGATGCCAAAACAATGAAAGAATGGTGAGCGATTTTAAATGGGTGGGTGGTTTTAGGAAATTGTCTTTTCAGAATGTGAAAAATGTAGACTATGTTTGAAGCATTTGAAATGGAGGCCACTGTTTTTATAGCTAGACACTGAAAAACCCTCCAAAGCCAATGGGAAGGGGTTGGGAGGCAGATTATGAAAATGGGATGAGTGTAAAACTGCTGTTTGTAAAGCCAACTGCCGTCTCAGGCAGACACCACATGTTCACCGTGAGGTAGGCTACACGGTCAGCAGAATAATGCCTTCAAAATGTCACACAGGCCATCAATATCTTACCTTGCATGGCAAAAGGAACTTTACAGGTATGGTTAAGAACCTTGAGGTATGGGGACATAACTCCACAGTAAGGTTCTTTTAAAGAAGAACCTTGGGCCTGGAGATTGACCTGAAGAAGGTCATCAAGCCATGATCTGAGGAATGCCCACTGGGACCTCTGGAAGCTGGAATCATGAAAGCCATGCCATCCTCCCCAGGACAGCACAGCAGGAAACCCTGCCAAAGACTACCTCCACCCCTGTCAATTTGTAAGACAGGGTCTCATGCAGTCCAGGCTGGCCTTGAACTCCTGATCCTCCTCCCTCTACCTCCCAAGTGCTGGGATTGTAGGGTTAAATAGCCATACCCAGTTTCTATTTTCTTTTTTATTTTGCAGCAAGAAAACCAAAGGCTGAGTTTGTACCACACAACCTCACACTTCATTAGAACATTTGGGGGAAGATTTTTGGAAGCAATTTCTTTTGTCCTGGCAGCCTTCTACGAAGGGTCCCTGTGACTTCTGCATTTCACTGTCTTTGGGAATGTACTCCTCCTTGTCTCCCTAGCCTGGAAAAAACAGGAACTGTTATTATAATGTCCCAGGCCCTTGATGCTGCCATCAGGGAAGCTACTCCTCAAAGAGGGGATTCCACATTTCAGAGTGTGGCAGCTCCTAGCGACAGCTGGCCACCGTGTCCCTTGCTGTGCAGGACTCTGGACAAGTTTTGGTGAGGAAGGGATAAGAAGGTGAGGGTGGGAAAGTGGGAACAGGTTGTTCTTCTTAGGTCGCCGTTTTGTTGCTAGAGTTCTCTGTGGGACCTCCAGCCACGGGGTATTCCCAGGCAGTAACAAAGCATCAGTGAAAATTAAAGAATGCATACAAATGAGTGTTAATGTGTTTAACAAGCACCTGTGAAAGTGTCACTTTGGACATCAAAAATGGTCCAGTGGACCAACCTCATGTTGATGTGTGAGAAAAAAACAGTGACACGTGTAATTTTTTTTTTAATTCCAGAAACATTCTGACGATGTTTATAGATTTTTAAAAATCTATCTTCAGAAATGAAAATCTGTCTTCAGAAACGAAAGTTTCATGGTGTGTGTGTTAAATGAGGAATGGAATGTACTCATTGATGTGTGTGCAGGGATGTCTGTAGACACTCTCAATAAGGCAGGTGTGTGCGGAAGCAGGAGGTTGGCATCTGGTGTGTTCCTCCATCACACTCCACCCTTTTGTGGTTTGGTTTGGCTTTTCAGACAGGGTCTCTCTCTGACCTGGAACTCAACCATTTTGGCTTAGACTGGCTTGCCAATGACCTCTGGGACCCAGCTGTCTACAGACACCGCCACAGTGGTTACAGGCACATGACACACATGCTCACATGTGTGTGCTTGGGATTCCAACTAGGGTTCTCTTCCTGCAATAGCAAGCTCTTTACGTCATCTCCACAGCCCCACCACTTGTTGTTTCTAGGCAAGACAGTGGCTGTTGGTGCTATCAGGCTCCAGACCTCCCTTGCTGCCTCATGGCCTTCCTCCCAAGCTTGCCCCTTGTCCAGGATGGAGAGTGACTTCGCTGCTGGCTTTCAGGCACTAGCCACTTTGCCCGTGGCTTCAATACCACACCTTCTGAGATGAGATGAGTTAGTTGTTCCCAGCTGATGGAGATCATCCCTCCTCATCACAAGTCTACCCTGGGTCTAGTCAGGTGAGACCAGGAGAACCCCTGAATGTTTCTCCCTTGGCTCCCACCCAGCCCATCCCCCTATGATATCCCAGCCAAGGGTCACTGTCCCACTCTGATTTTGGTCGTCTCCTCTGCTGGAATCAGTGAGGTCTCCTCTAAAAAGCCTTTCCTGGTCCCCTCATAGGCTACTGGCTATCTCCACCATCCAGAGCCCTCGGGGAGGCCGTGCTTTGTCCTCAAGGCATGTGTCTGGATCTGAAATCATCAGCTACAATATAATTTCCACAAGGTGTCCTCCACTGAAGTGAGGCTTCTGTACATAAAGTTCTCATCTTGCCTGCCACATCCTTGCCGGCCACCACGCAGAAGGCACACGTCAAACGCTGCTCACGTGAAAGATGGCTATTGCAAGGATGGATGTCACTGTCAGAATGGGAGGGATTCCTTCAGATATCTCGCCAAGGACACACTGGTGGCAGTGAACACACAAGTCACACAGTAGGACTCAGTCTCAGAAAAAAAAAATGCCAGTTTGAGCCACCACGAAGTGCTCTCATGATGCCTCTTAGATTGCAGTTCTTAAAATCATCACAATAGACAAAAATTTTTAAATGATTTCTTTTTTAAAGTTAAACAACGGACAGTCTCAAATGTTGAGGAGGGTGGAGCAATTGGAATGCTGGTTCTGTGCAGCAGGGGCTGAGGAATGGTGAGGCCTCTGTGGAAAACTGCCTGAGACTTGGGGAGAAGCGATTCCCTATAGAATTAAATGCGACTCCCTCAAACTCCACCAGTCTTGTTCCTAAAACAGACAGAGATGAAACTTTGTGTCCATGACCAAAGCATAGAAACTATCTGAATACAAACAGATTGTACTGGTGTGTTCCATAGCTGGGCCTGGGAGGATGAGTGTGAAGGGGATTGTTCCCCCTGAGATGGCCTGTGAATGCTGATCTTCTCCTGGAGAGGCTTGTGGCAACTGGCAAACCCCAGGATTCCTGTCTGTTCACAGGGTTTTTTTCCCACTCAGTATTAAAAAAAAAAATTAAAAAAAAAAAAAAAAGCAGCATCTACTTCTATGAGTCAAAGTTTCTGTGCCCAGGATCAAGTGGCTGATGGAGCTTCCTGAGTGTGAGGAGGTACCACTGAGGGAGGCTGGCTCACAGGACCGGCCCAAGCCTTCCATGCCAGGTGAAGCGCATGTCACTTGTCCACTGTGAGCCCTGAGCCAGAGACCTGAGATGGGACTGGTAGGAGGGTGAATGCTTCTCCCTTGCATCCAAACAGCCCACTTGTTTCACAGAAGTACTCTTAGGGGAGGTCATGGTGCAGCCTTCCCAGATGCTTCTCGGGGACCCAGCACGTGGCTTAACGTAGTTGTCCCCACAGCCCTGTGATCATTCTCCTCGGACTTCCTCGCCCACCATACCTCATAGCCCTGCAGTGGGTCTCTTTGAACCCTGTCACTCACCATCTCCCATGCCCCAGCGGTGAATCCCCTTGAAGCCCCTCGTCCACTCTAACCCACAGCTCTGTAGAAGATCCTCAGCTGCCCTATGGTCGTTGGTTCCCATTGGTGGCTTCACACAATGCTATGGCCTGCATGAGAACGTCTCTCACAGGCTTGGGTGTTGGGGACTTGGTTCACAGTTTGGGAGGTGTGGGAGGTGTGGCCTTGGTGGAGGAAGCCTGTGCCTGGTGGTGGGCACTCTGCTTGCTACTTGAAGTCCAAGATATGATCTCTCCTGTCTGCTGCAGCATGCATTCATTCTCCCCACTCTTCTTGGGTGTGATGAGAATGGCTGCTTCAAATCCCTGCTTTAATGTCCCCTAAATGGAAGTGGAATAAACCCTTTCTCCCCTAAGTTGCTTTGTTTTTTTTTTTTTGTTTTGTTTTGTTTTGTTTTGTTTTTTTCTTTTTCTTTTCTGTCAAGGTATTTCACACAGCAACAGAAATGAATGTAGGACAGGTCCCTACTGCCTAGGCTGAGGACAGCCCTGGTCACCACACAGGCCACGGAGAGCCAAGCGGTAAGTTCGAAGCACTTTGCTGACTGAGTTACATGACTTTAGCCCCTTGGGTCACAGGAAGACATCTGATGGTGAGCTTTTGGGAGGCAAAGGGGCTAGATGTAGCTGTGAGTGCAGGGCATCAGCATGGGGTGATGCATTGTGAGAAAAGGAGTCTCCCTCCTGCACACAGGCTCTGTGGAGAGGCAGGAAGACATGGCAAGGGGCTGTTAAGTTAGAGAGAAGTGTGGTCATAGCAAATAGTAAATGGTGAGGCTTTCATCTAGAACTTCCCAGGTGTGACTCTTGGTGCCTTAAGTGGAGCCATAACAGACTGACTCATCCTCAGCCTCCATGGTTCCCATGGAGAGTCAGGGCTGCTGCCTCGGGTAAAGAAGTCATGCTGGTGTCCATCCTCTTTGCCTTTCTAGATGAGGATTGAGCATTTTAGCCAGAGTCCTCCCTCTTGATTAGTCTCTTTATGTGTACAGAATTTAGTAGGTTTATCCTATATTATATGTCTAGATTAGTGAGTATATACCGTGTGTGTCTTTCTGCTTCTGAGATAGCTCACTCAGGATGATCCTTTCCAGACCCCACCATTTACCTGCAAATTTCATGATTTCCTTGTTTTTCATTGCTGGGTAATATTCCATTGTGTAGATGTACCACAATTTCTGTATCCATTCTTCAGTTGAGGGGCATCTGGGTTGTTTCCAGCTTCTGGCTATTATAAATAAAGCTGCTACAAACATGATTGAGCAAATGTCCTTATTGTGTACTTGAGCCTCTTTTGGATATATGTCTAGGAGTGGTATAGCTGGATCTTGAGGAAGCACTATTCCTAGGTGTCTGAGAAAGTGCCAGATTGATTTCCAGAGTGGTTGTACAAGTTTACATTCCCACCAGCAGTGGAGGAGGGTTCCCCTTTCTCCACAACCTCTCCAGCACCAGAAGAAGAAGAAAACAGGAAATAAATTAGGAGCCTCCCACAGAGGGCCTCTGAAAGGCTCTGCCCTGCAGATTATCAAAGCAGATGTTGAGACTTATGGCCAAACTTTGGGCAGAATGCAGGAAATCTTATGAAAGAAGTGGAAATAATAGTAAGAGCTGGAGAGGACAGGAGGTCCACAAGGAGAGCAACAGAACCAAAAAAATTTGAGCACAGCAGTCTTTCCTGAGACTTATACTCCAACCATGCATGGAGAACCTAGAACCCCTGCACAGATGTAGCCCATGGCAGTTCAGTGTCCAAGTGGGTTCCATAGTAATGGGAACAGGGACTGCTTCTGACATGAACTGATTGCCCTGATCTTTGTCACCTCCCCCTGAGGGGGGAGCAGCCTTACCAGGCCACAGAGGAAGACAATGCAGCCACTCCTGATGAGACCTACCAGACTAGGATCAGAAGGAAGAAAAAGAAACCCTCCCCTACCAGGGGACTTGGGGAGGGGAGTGTGTGGAGAAGGGGGAGAAAAGGAGGGATTGGGAGGGGAAGAGGGAGGAAACTAGAGCGGGATACAAAGTAAATAAAGTATAATTAAAACTAAAAAAAGAAGAAAAGAATTGGAAAGAAAAACAAAGAAGTCATGCTGATTTGATCTCATGCGTGTAACCGCCCAGTTCCCTGAGCAACACTGCTGCCATTGCAGTCTGAGTGACAGTCTGTGGTGGGGGGGGTGGGGGGGTACTGTTCACTATGTGTATGTGGTGGCGGGGTGGATACTGTGGACTGTCCAAGGCACAGTAGCGCCCTTGGCCTCTCTACTCCAAGCAACAGGAGAATCCACCCTGCAATGGTTACTGTTCTCAATCTGACAGGATCTAGAATCACCTAGAAGACAAGCCTCTGGGCGTGTCTGTGGGAAAGTTTCCAGGTTGGATTAACAGAGATGAGAAGAACGGCCATAACTTCGGGTGGCATTATATGGGGGGAGGGCTACGGTCCTGGGCTGAGTGGCAAGGAGGAAGCAGCCGAATCCCAACCTTCAGTGGTCTCTGCTCCCTGACTGTGCACAGGAAGCGACCAGCTGCCTTGGGTTTCTACTGCCATGATAGACTGTACCTTCCAACTGTGAGATAAAATAAGCCCTTCTTTGTTAAGTTGCCCTTGTCAGGGTACTTTATCACAGCGGCAAGTAACTAATACGCACCCCAAACAGCCAGTTCTCTGGAAGTCACCTGCAGCTGTCCTCTACCATCTACTTCCTCATATCTTCCTGCAGAGGGGTCTTCCTTATTTCACTACAAAATGGGAAACTGAGGTCAGCATGGTTAACTGACTTGCTGACGGACACACAGCATGCACACGGACACAACAGTCGCATCTGTGGACACTGCTATCACTGTGATCCTCCAATTTGCAGCCCCATGGGCTGAGGTTAGCCACGGGAGAGCTCAGTGGATCCAGCCTAGGCTAAGTGTTGTCACTGCACACTACGGCAAGCTTTTCTGCCACCCTTCTGCCTGCTGTACCCGAGGGGGTCAGCACTGTTAGAGGCTCAAGCCTGCTGGGAGGAGAGCTGGCTCCCTGGATCTTCGAAGGGTCTCTGGAAGGCCAGACAAGCAAGACAGCTTGGATTGTGGTTGTGTCCTGGTGCTCAGGTCTGGGATGCTCCTTGAGTCTCTGGAGCACTCCATGTACATTTGTCCCATGTGCCTGCTGGAGCCGCTGACCTTCCACACCCAGCACAGTACACTCCAGGATGTTTCTGGAGCCAGATGTGGCCTAGAGCAGGCTTTTTAGCAAAGAAGTCCTGCCTATGTGGCACCTCAAAAGCACAGAGCCTGGGGTAGCGCCAAGCAGAGACAAGCTGGCCACATTCCCAACCAGCTCATCATGAGTCTACCAGGCCAGCACAGCCAAGCCAGCAAGCCTTGCCTAAACCAGGTGACAGAAGTCAATCCAGGACCATGTCCAGCCCAGGAGGAACAACATGGCTAGCCAAATTCCACCCAGGCCAGCCCCACACCACAGTCCTATCACCGCAGCCAGACACATCAGACCACACCAACTTGCTTGACTGGCCTACAGAAACAGCACCCAAGGTGGGAGACACCTGCTGTGGCTCTGAATGCCTTAGACAGTGTGCGCTCTTTGGAATTTCTTACAGCCCATCCTGAGGCGGGGTAGGAAGGAACACCTAGCCCCCCCACCAAAGCAAGGCCTCACCAGGCACCCCCAACATGTCAGCTCTTTGACAGCCATAGTCACAAGATCATTATGCTGCCAGCTACTTGACATCGCTTTCAAACCACTACTTTATTTCAATAATTATAAAGCTGTCTGGCCCCTGACAAACAAGACGGAGGCTTTCAGTTAGCAGCCAAGTCTGGGAGGTGGTGACTGGAGTCACTCGTCGCCCTCCTGTGTGCTTCTGCTCTTCCTAATTGGTGTTTGCCCAGAGCGATGAAAAGGGGGAGCTTGCGGGCTTGGTACTCACGCTCCACCCTGTCAATCACAGTGAGGATCCACGTGATTGGATGTGAGTTGGGGTGAATTACTCTGGTGCTGTGTTTTGATGAATGAGGAGACACCTGCGGAGAACACAGACCTCTGTGTGCTTTGCTCACATGTCTCAGGAAAGCAGACACTGGCTCCAGCACCGCCAAGTCCATAGCCAGGGACGTATTTTCTGCAGGGCCTTTGTACCTGCCCCATCAGCAGCTGGGCTCTGGAATCAAAATGATGTCTACCTTGTCCTCGGATGGCTTCTCTATAAATGTTAGAAATAGGAGCACAGGTTGGCAGCCTTGGTCACCCACTCACTCGTGCTTCAGAACTGTGCAAATGACAACATGCCTCATGCTGTCATGGGACAGAACCTACTACTGTAGTGTCTGAGACACACATGTTCAAGCAGCGTGGCCTGAGGGAACTGGAGCCCCCGAGCCCCCTGTTCCTGTTGCCTGCCATTGGCATACCCTTCCTATCTACCCATTGGGGCATAATGGGCTGTGGACCTTCTTCTTCACTTCTGACGACCTGGGAGATATGACCAGTGGCTCTGAAGGCTATTGTCCCCCTGTGACCAGGGTGAGAGCCTTGCCTGGGGAATGAGGACCTCGAAGGGTACACTGGGCTTCTCCATCTTTGAAAGGCTCCATCCTGGGGTAGATTCTGTTTCCCAGCTTCCCCTGCCTGCAGATTAATTTATTCACTAACCACCTGCCCTGCTCCAGACAGTTGCTTCGCTTCCTGCTTGCGTAACTCCTGGAGTGGCTAGTGAGTTGGCCAAGGGCCATAGATGGTAAGAAAGGTCCCAGGGGAGGGGGCTGCTCTTGTCCCAAGCGGAGCTAGCTTCAGCATCTTGTTATCGCCACGGGTCTCCACCTCATGTGATTAATTCCATTTATAGCAGAACCAATAACTCATACATTCAAGGCACTCTGTCATGCATACCTGTAAATAGATTGAAAGTTTACTGAAGCATGCTGGGTAAACACAGCTCGAGTGTCTGCACGTCTCCTGGAAGGCCGCCAAGTTCTTTAGATTCGGGCGATATTTTTTTATAATGCATATGAATTCATGCTACAAAGGCCGCCTTACCATCCTGGCCCCCGCCGCCATCACCCCTGAAATTCCATTTACTTTCAATTTTGCTGCAGAGTTGCTCTGCCGGAGCTGCGCCTGTGAAGGTAAAGCGCGTGGCCATCGCTCTCCATTGATTTAGAAGTGTCGCCTCTCTGTCGCAGGCTCCTGTCACATCTGTGCGCTGACCGGAGCAGATAGTGCTTGGCTTTCTGCACAAGGTGAGGACCTGAGGTGGTCACCTGGCTAGGCAGCAGATTTCAGGCTCTGGGAGCTCAAAGAAACCAGGAAGAGCTTCCCACAAGGGCAGTCAGGGTGAGCAACCGTCACAAGAAGGATCCTAACACCTGGGGCGCGTGAGGATAGCAAGTCTGTAATTTTTCCCCCCTCTCCCTCACCTCCTCCTGCTCCTCCTCCTCCTCTTCTTTGAATTTGTTTTATTTAATGTGTAAGGATGTTTTGGCGTATATGTCAGAGCAGTGTGTGTGTGTGTGTGTGTGTGTGTGTGTGTGTGTGTGTGTATGTATGTGCGCAGGTGTGAGTGTGTTACCCAAAGAGGCCATCTGCAGCTGTTAGATTCCCCTGAAACTGGATCACAAACAGCTGTGAGTGACCAAGTCGGTGCTGGGTGCTGAACCCTTGGTCCTCTGCAAGAGGAGCCAGTGCTCTAACCACTGACTCATCTCTCCAGCCCCTCATTTCCCCTTTAAGGCCTTATCGAGAAGAAGGAAAAGGGGATCCCCGCACCATTGCCCCATGTCCTCTGATGATGTCAGCTCTGTCCTCCAGACTGTGATCTCCAGATTGTCTCACAAGCAACCCAGGCCCTCACTTGGGGAATACCCTGAGCTGCTAAGGCAGGACGCCAAGCTGAAGTGTCCTAGCCCCCTCCGTGGGAACACATGATTCTTCCTCTTCTGGGTGAAAGAGTCGTGATCTTCTCCTGGGAACTCTACTCCTCGGCGAGTGTGATTCAAGCAACCGACTCCACCGAGTCGGGCTGTCTCTCTAGCCTGGCCACACAGAGCACTGAAAGATCTACTTGCTGGCTTAGCCTGGACTGCAGCGTCTGGGGAGGTTCCTCTCTAGAACTTCTGCCGAAGCAAATGAATAAGCTCAGCTCCCCAGCCATGGGGCTGCTGGGAATTGAGTGTCTAAACTTTCAGGTGCAGGGTGACCTTCTTGCTACTATGAGACAGCCTCATGCAGAATGGAACCAGTACACCCAAGTATGGAAAGAACGGAAGCCTACCAGGTCAAGAGCAAATGACTAAGTGTCCAGATCCAGCCGTTCCTGAAGTAAAGGCTTGCCTTCCTCTTTTTTTTTTTTTTCCTAAACCCAATATAGATCTTGGCTTTTGAGCTACCTGAACTAAAATGTGTTCTGTTTCTTTCAAAAGTTGGAATAAGTTCAGGTTCACTGTCTTTTGATTGAAAAGCATTATCCTAATGATACACCTTGGGGCCCATATCCTGAGCCTTGGTCAGGACTTGCCAACCCTTCCAATAATTGTGATGGTTCCCTTGCAATTCTGATTCTAAATTTCTGGTGTTTGTTTGTTTTTAATTCTCTTGGGCAGTACCCTTGGTAAAGCAACCACTTCCATTGTCAGAGCACCCACTGATCTGGCCATGTAGAGGAAGCATGTCTTTTCATATAAAAGGTTAAGCCTGGCACAGTGGCTAACACTTACAATCTCAACACTCCAGAAAAACTGAGGTAGGAGGATTACCCTGAGCTTGAGGTGAGCCTGGGCTGAACAGTCGGTTTCAGGCTAGCTTGGGCTACAGAGTTACAGAACAGTATACTGTCTTTAAAAATAATTCTAAAAAAAAATAAATAGAAACACAGAGGCCCTGCCCACCCACGTGGGCTTCTCTTCTCACAGTGTTTCCTGCCCATATATTTCAGGCCTCCTTTTAGGCCCTTGCTTCTGCCTGGGGCACTCCCAGTATCTCCACAGCTGTAAGAGCTGCCCCTTGGAGTCAGCAAACAGGGCAGATCACCAACCTTCTGCCCCACGGTGCCCTGTGCTTTCTCACCCTTGGCCTTGAACAATATGTGTGAATACACTTGGCTGAGGTTGAACTATTAATTTTATTTGATTTTACATACCAAAGTCAATGGTATTTTGAACACAACAGGAAAATCAATGTTCATGAATATGCATGATTATGTAAACGGACATGCAAATGAGAACCCCTGAGGCCTTTGGCCTGCATTCTGACTATACCAGACCTCAGGAAAACAGGAAGGCAGGATTTATACTACAATGAAAAATAGAGATGGGTTTTACCTCCTCCCTGTCTCCCTGTGCATGATTACCGTAGTATGGTTTGAAAGCAAAGACCTGCTTTCTATTTACACAACTGTGATTAAGCTTTTTGCCCACTCTGCCCACACAGGCACTTCCAGAGCCTGCTCTCTGCTAACCCTGAGCTCTGCGCATTCTTTTTCTAACTTTCCAGGTTAGACTTTGTGGCCCACCTTTTGTGTCCCCTTCATCTTGGTGCACTATGTTTCATCTCTGTCTGTCTCCAGATATTTTCTTAGTACCTTTTTACCTCTCCTTTGACTAGGCTGTTGTTTCCCCATGGATTTTCCAATATGTCTGGGTTTGTCCTACTGTAGTGGGAAAATTTAAAAAACTAAATAAATAAACTCCTCAAGAAGCTCCATGTCTGTGGTGACCATGGGAAGAAGTTCGCTTTGTGACCCAGATTGGAAACTACCCTGCAGAATGTCCCAGATTCACTTGAGGACAGTGTGTCCATACCCAGGTCCCCAGCAGCTTCCTCCCAACAGCCAGGCTAAGCAACCAACCCAAGTGACAGGTGGCAGATGCGGATGACATGGTCTAAAAACACAAAGGAACAACTAGTTAGCCTTAAAGCAGGAACTCCTGCTATAAGCAGCCATGCCGATGAACCCTGGAGACCATGCTAAGTGAAACAAGCTCATTACTGCCTGAATCTATATGCAGAGCCTGCAGGAGGCAGGCCGGGGAGACTTGAAATGGATGGGTGGAGACAGGGCTTGGGGGTGGGTGTTCATTAGAATAAAGCCTAGGTGAGGTGAGTAAGCTCCAGGGACCCACTGTGTGACTCAGTAATTCTGCCTGGGTTGTGAGTGCACAGACTTCGTGTTGTCACCTGTTCTGATCCCAAGATAGACAGTTGCAGTCATGAAAGCCTGGGAGACCATCTCAGGAGGAAGGGGCAGGGAGGCTGTGAGGCCAGCCAAGGCTGTGCCTCGGAGCAGGTACTGACCATGCACCTGGGGTTCTGTTCTCAGGAGACATTGTTAGAGCCCCACAAACACACACATAAGGTCCTGCCCTGCTCAGGCCATATGGCACCTTAGCTCATACAATCAGATCACTTCCCACGTTGACAACTTGAGATTAGTTTCACAAAGGATGTGGGACTCATTCTGCCTCTTGCTCTCATTCTCTAGCTCCCTCTCTGAGCTCAGCCTACACACAGCCACAGAGCTGCCTGAAGTGACAAGAAATCTGAGCTGGGTAGGCAGCCTGTACTGAGGGACACCAACAGGTCCACTCCCACACCAAGGATCTCTCCTTGACGATCCATCCTAAATCCACCTTCTAGGCAGAAGCAGTCATAAACCTCCTCCCCAATGAACCCTTCTTCACCTACTGCCTCCACCGCTCAGTGGTTCCTGGGAATGTGATTTAGTGGGGTGACACTTCAGTGAAGAGGCAGCCCCAAGACATCATATTCCTCGGGCCCGTCCCTCAGACTCCAGCATCTGGGATCCGGGACTGATAGGAGGGTCTTCCTGCTTTGCTTTCCTCATTGATTTCCTCTCAGCCAATCAACATGCATCTACCGCTGACATTAGTGCTTCCTTGCATCTGGTATTTTTCCAAGATGTCAAGGCTAAGCAGCCCACCTTGAAAGGAAGAATGGGGACAAGGTGACTTGAGCCCCACACACTCATCAGTCCATGGAGGGGCCAGAGCAGCTCCTTCCCTTGAGCTCAGGCTGGATGGACCGAAATATTCCAGAACATTGAGCCTCTTGGGTGCCACAGACCAAGTGAGTTGTGTTGGGCTTTCTCTCCCAGTGTTTCATGGTGCTCCTCAGAACACCAAATTCCCAGTGAACTGGGTAGGGAGGACCCTGTTATTCCACTAAAGGTCATTATTGCTAAAAAAAAAAAAAAAAAAAAAAAAAGTGTTTGCTTAGAATATCCTAACATGGTTTGTAAATGAGACAGAAAAATCATAACTGTAATTGGACACCCAGAAGGGAGGGAACTAACCTGAATGCAAAGCTCTTTATTTGTGCTTATCTGGAGCTGAAGTTCCCAAGTGGGAAAGAAACCAGGGTGATTTTGTTTGTTGGTGACTAAAGCAACATGCTTCCCAGGTCTTGTTGGGGCTGAAGGGACTCACAGGAGTGTGTGGGGTTCATAGAAGCTCTGTGGAGGCTCACAGAGGGGATTCACAGGGGCTCACAGGACAGAGGTGCTCTTAGTAGGTCTCAGGTAGCTTGCACACCAGTCGGAAATGCTCACCGTCAATCCATCTGGCAAGGCAGAAAGCAGTAACTGTGCAGCTGGGAAGGTGGGTGGAGAAGATAAGACAAAGCTTTATCTGGAGTTCATGGGGAGGCGGCAAAGACACAACTATGTCCCCCAAATTTCAGGTTGTAGAATATTAGCCAGTTTGAAAGGGAGGTATCAAGCTGTGAGGACATGAAATAAGCTCAAATCTAGATTACGAAGTGGAGGGAGGCGCTGAAAAGGCCCCAAGTTCTGATTCCAGGAATAAGACATCCTGGAGAAGGGAAAATGGTGGAAGCCTTAGAGAGGGCAGGTTTCCAGGGTTAGGAACTAGGCTAGAAGGGAGCAGGAAGGATGCTCAGCCAGAGAAACAAGCTGGCCACATTGTTTCCATTCAAACAACGGAGCTCTCTTGTAAAGCCCAGATCTCAGGAACAGTGTGGCCACGAGTTTGTCAATTGTAACAATCTTACAACAGCGTTCAGAGGATAGAGGGGGGAGACTGTTTCACTTGTGTATGGCCCCGGGGCCCCCTGTGTGAACACTGGGTGGGGAACACCGTCTGATCTCCACCTGCCCGATCTTTCTGTAAACCTAAAGCAACTCTGGCCTTTCACACAGGACTAGACCAGACTGCCTCAGTTTACCTGATCCCAACATCTGCTCTTCACCTCTGCACAGAAGCCCAGCTGTACTAGACTAAGATGCTGGCTGGTGGATCAAAGTAGCCTTCTCCACACACACACACACACACACACACACACACACACACACACACACACGCTGTGGAGAGTACCCAACTCTGTCTGGATCAATTCTGCTTTTCATTCTTCTTCATTGGTCCTGCAAAGGGTCCAGAAGAAGTCATATTTTACATTGCAGCTGTGATGCCTTTTGCTGGGCCCTTCCCAGGAACAGGAGTGGTAGGTGTGTTCTTCTCTGTGAGAGGGCATATGGTATCCTCTCACCTTATTCCTATGCCCAGCTCTCAGCACACCGTGCCCAGTGTTGCTGCCTCCCCCACATGTAGTAGTCACTAATCTGTGTGTATGTATGTGTATGTGTGTGTCTGGAGGTATATTCACATGAGCACGCAGGAAGGTGGAGACACGCATGTGTGCACACGTGTTAGGAGTCCAGGATGTCCTCCTCAATCACTTCCCATCTTACCTTGTGACACCAGGCTGTAACAAATACCATGGCCAAAAGCAACTTAGGGAGAGGAAGGGTTTATTTCAGTTTACAGGTTATAGTCTGCCATGAGGTCGGGGAGGGGGGAAGTCAGGGCAGGATCTCAAGCAGGAACTGGGAACAGAGACCATGACAGAATGCTGCTTGCTGGCTCTGGCAACTTTGAAGGTTCACACTCAGCTAGCTTTCCTAGATAGCCCAGGACCACATGCCTAGACTAGGCTGCCTGGCGCTGCCATAATGGAATGGGCCCTCTTTGTATCAATCGATAATCAAGACAAATCCCACAGATATGCCCATAGACCAGTTTGATCTGGGCACACCCTCAACTGAGACTTTTCTCTCAGATGGTTCCAGGTTGTGACAAGTTGACAGCAAAAGTCTGCTGGGACACAAGGCCTCTCACCAAGGCTGATGTTAACAGATTCTGCCAGACTGACTTTTGGATGTGCCCCCGCAGTGCTGGGATTGCAGACATGCCTGACCACAGCCAGCTCTTATGAGCTGGGATGTTGGAGCTCCAACTCAGGTCCATATGCTTGCAAACCCTTCCCTGGGAACACACTTCCTTCATCATATTGTGCATCTGTGCTGGCTAGGCTAAGTGTTTTGTTTGAGACGGGGTTTCTCTGTGTAACAACCCTGGTGCTCTCCTGGAATTCACTCTGTAGACCAGACTGTCCTTGAACTCACAGAGATCTGCCTGCCTTTGCCTCCCAAGTGCTGGGATTAAAGGCTTGCTGGCTAGTTTTATGTCAACTTGGATACAAGCTAGAGTTATCTGAAAGAAGGAAAGCTCAACTGAGAAAATGCCTTCGTAAGATCTGGCTGTAGGACATTTCCTCTTTCTTTTTCTTTTTTTTCTTCATTTATTTATTTATTTACTCACTTTACAGCCCAATCCCAGCCCCCCCTCTTCTCCCAGTCCCACCCTCACAGCCCCCACCCTGCTCCCATTTCCTCATCTCCTTCTGGGGGAGGGCTCAGTCCATTGCAGATGGTGCCATCCCTGGGCTGGTGGTTCTTTCTACAAGAAATGAGGCTGGGCAAGCCGTGGGGGAGCAAACCAGAAGACAGCCACTCTGTCCACTCCTGCCTCCCTGTTTGAGTTTCTGTCCTGACTTTCTTCAATGATGGACAGTGCTGTGAAAGTGTAAACCCCTCCCCCCCCCCCAAAAAAAAAACAAAACCCTTTCTTCCCCAAGTTATTTTGGTCATGGTGTTTCATCACAGTAATAGAAACCCTAACTAAGAGAGCATCTTTCTACCTCTTGTAGCAAGCCCCTCACTGGAAAGATGGCATTGCTCCTTCCCTGCTGAGGTGCTGGGAACCCCTAGAGGTGGTTATTCGCAGTAGGGGAGTCGCACTGGTGTCACTTACCAGGGATATAGCTCGGACTGAGCCCCCGGGGCTGGACTCACTGCCCCCCATTCACGGTGTGGGACTCTGGCCTGGCAGGGCTGCCACTCATCCTTTACCTGATGTTCTCCAGGGACCCCCAAGGAGGAGCCTCCCTCCTTCTGCCTGTGCAGTTTCTTCTCCGCTGGAGTTAACGTCGACACTGAAAGAGAAAGACTCTTTGAACGGCTATTGAGACACACCTCCTGGGGCAGGGTGCAGAATAGGGCACCCACTTGGGCAGGCCTCAGTCAAGGTCACCTGGGTGGCAGGACCCGGGCCTCGGCCTCACCTTGCCGCATGGGACTCATGTTTTGAGAGAGAACAAGGCTGGTCCCCAAGTTCAGCAACAAGCCTGCTTGCATTTAACGTGGAAGGGCTCACCACCGGGTGACAGCTGTGTCCCCAGAAGCCAGGGAGCCTCTTCTCAGGACAGAGACTCACAATTCCAGGCAGATGCTTAAACCCGCACAGCCCGCTTCCACTTTCTTTCCGTTTTCTCCATGTCTCTGTTTTTATAGCCACTCTGTCTGCTCGTGTTCCTAGCTTCCCCCATGTTCTTCCTCTCTTTAAATCTGATATTATCCATTTTACTGTTTAATTTCACTTCCTCTCCTTGAAGTCTTGCTTTTATCGTTGCCCTCCACCCCCCACCAGCACACCACTTGGATCCCATCCTGCTCTCCCTCTCCTTGCTCTCCCATTGTTAGGAGTTCATCCATTCCACCCCGCCAGCCCTGGGCTATGGTTCAGAAAGGTGCAGGCACACAGACCCTTTCCCCACTCCGGGGTGCCTTGCTAAGTCCACCTCCTCTCAGAACTGTTCTTCCAGAACTTGATCAGGTACGTGTGAGCACATGCAGGAAATGCTGAGGGCAGCACAGTAAGCTGCCAAGAGGTGGTCCCACTGGAGACACTCGAGGCTCCGGAGCCAGAGTTTTCCTAGCTGTGCAGCGTGTATCTCTCAGCCTGGCCAGCGTTTCTCAGACCTTAGGTGGAACTTCATGAAGAGCTGTGGTCAGCAAGGAACCTGGAGAGAATGTTGAGGCAACCCCAGAGCCAGAGCAGGTCCCAGGGACCAGTAGGGGTGAGGGTAGAAGGTGGCAATGCAGTGAGAACTTGTCAAGGTCCCAGTGGCACAGCACCTCACAGGCCGTAGAGAAGCTCTCAGGGCCCTGAAGGGGCCATCTGCAACAAGACCACCTCAGACCTAGCATTTCAGCAGATCTCTCAATCCTGGTGTGCAAAGTACATGGAAGACAAAGAAGCTGCAGGAGTCCAGGGCAAACAGAGATGGCTCCAACCACTGGCCAGAGAGAGTGCATGAAGTTGGAGAATGCTTTGGGAGAAAGGCTAAACAGTAGAGATCTTTAAAAAAAAAAAAAAAAGTCAATCTTTCGCCCAATGCTGGCCTGGGATTTGGGTCACCAAAAGCACTGAATCTAAGAAAGACACAGATTTATCCACATGAGGAGGTCTTAGAGGATGAGTGGGAGCACCTTCCTGAGAGAAAGGGTCCCTGCCCTCATGGGAGTATGATGATGGCATCCATCCATGACTCCATTCTGACCTACTCTCCTCCTGCTGAGTGCCTCTGTACACCAGCAAGGCACTAGACAGATGAAAAGTCATGAGCAGGAGCCCTGGGATGTCTGGCACCCCTTTTTCTAACAGCAGAAGTAACCCAACAAGCCAAGCAGCAACAAAACAGGGCAACGACTCAAGTCACATGAACATGGCAGCTCTCTCCCCGGCAGGCCTGTCTACTCTGACAGCTGCTCGCTTTGACAGCTTCCTTCTGACTTTTCCCTTTTGACAGTACTGCACCAATACTTCCAACATCCTCTGTCCCTTCCCATGGCCCCGGCAAAAGTCACAGTGTTGAGGCTAATGAATGGCATGAGTAGATTGAGGCATCATGAGGTCCCAGTCTAAGCTCCTTTGCTAGCTTCAGTCCTCAGTTTCTTCCTCTGCAAAATGGAATGTTGGGACGTGTGCCAGAACAGCATACACAGCCAACATCACTGGAAGTGTCTGTTAGGTGAGAATCTGGCCTGCATGAGGGGTGAGTGGACATCTTATGTCCCTATCCTCTATGCTCTTTGAGGGACCATGGAGAAAATACACAAATGTCTGCTGCAGTGCAGAATGAGAGGCAGGTATGATGGCCCACCAAATACTTTCCTGCTCCAGGGAAAAGAGCAATGCCAACCAGAGGGAAGGTGCTAAGGTGCAGAGTGAGGCCTGGCATGGCTTCTGAACTCCTAACTGGCTGTAGTCAGGCTGGATGTGAGGTCAAAGGGAGAGAAGATGGGCAGCCAGGACTTGCCTACCTTCCTTTTGCCTCCTTCAGTCTCTGCTGCAGGGGGCATCCTGGCTGCCAAGCACCTGTCCAGGTCCCACTGCTCCTTGTTGCAGAATCTCAGCATGGAGCTGGGTACAGTGGGACACGTCTATAGTCCTAGCACTGGGGAGGCTGAGGCAGGAGAATTGCCGAAAGTTGCAGGCGAGTGAGAGAATATCTGCCAATGGCCCGTGATAGGCCATCCACATATGAAAGTCTTTTTCTTGTGGGACACCAAGATTGCAAGATTGAAGGCTTACACGGCAAGGCTTGGCAGGCTGTAAGTGACAATGGATACTGAAGGGAAAGAGCAGCTGGACTATGAAAACTCAGACAGTGCAAGGATGCCTCATCCCTCTTATTCCCAGGGAAGCTCGGCCAGGCAGGTAAGTGACGCTACACTCATGGAAAAAGAGCTACTTGTGCCATGTTCACTCTCTCTCTCTCACTCCCTCTCCAAATCTCTCTTGCTTTTTCCCTTAAGAATTGTCTGTCCTTTGTGCAAAGAGGCTTTCAGGAGGCAGTAGCAGGTAGATTGTAGCAGGTAGATTCCATCCCTTCCCATTCTGCCTCAAATACTCTCAACAACCCTCCCCCAAGGACCTGGCTTTGTTTTATGAACACAGTTTTTGCTAACTCTGCCTTCCTTACATGACAGCTCTTTCATTTAACACTGAGGTGCCTAAAAGATGATGATAAATACAGGCTGGGGAGATGGCTCAGTCATTAACATGCTTGCCACAAAAGCATGAGGGCCTGATTCTGGAGGCCCAGCACCTGCTCAAAAAGACACCTATGGTAACATGTGTCTGTGATAGGAGCCCCTGAGAGACAAGATGGGGCTCACTGCACAGCCAGCTTAGCTGAATCAGCGAACTCTAGGTTCTGTGAAAGACCCTGACAATATCCAAAAGGTGGAGAGCAATGGAGGAAGATCCTGGCATCAACATCTGGTCTCCATACATGTGCACTCTTCCACATCCACACATACATGTATATGTACCTGCATAAACAGGGAGAGAGAAGGGAAGAGAGAGGGAGAAAAATGGTGGGGGCTGCAAAACCACAAACACAGAAGTCAGATCTGCCAGCTTTTGACTTGAGGAAGCTGAAACCCCTTGCCAGACACCCCAACCGGTGAGAGGTATAGAAGAGTGCCCAGCTTTTCTGGTGTTGAAATCAGTCATGCCAATGCTGCCTACCCATGCCTTTTCTAAAGTTTTCTTCAGAACGAGAGTGTATTTCCCTCGAGGGCCCTTTACCCAGGTTCTGAAGTCCCAGTGAATTCCCCATGCAGGACTAGCCAGCAATGGTAGGCCAGAGCTTCATCTTTTACACACAGAACCTCAAACAATGAACCCAAGGCCCAGGAAGCAGCATGCCATGAGGCTCCTTGGTCCAGGCTCTCCATGGGAAGCAATGTCTATGGAATCAATGTCTGTGGTTCAAATGTTAGTCTGTGTTGCTGTCCGCAAGGGAGGCTGCTAAATACAGAGGTCCAAGGGTCTAAGATCTATTGCCTGGCCAGCATTGATGATGCCAGGCTCTTTTTTGTTTGTATGAAGCAAAGACAGAGAATTAAGAAAAAAAGGTTTTTATGAAAGATTTTAATATGGGTATTAAGAGAGGGAGAGGAGCTTAAGGAACAGATAATATTGCCTCGCCCCTGTAATCCCTACCCACAAGAGGCTGAGGCAGGATCGGTGACAGTTTAAAGTCAACCTGGGCCTTAAAATAGAAAAGGAAAGGAAGGAGGGAGGAAGAAAGGAAGAAATCAAGGAAGGGAAGAAGGCAGTGTTGCTTGATTCGGACAGAGCTTGGGGACTGTGCGTTTCCATTCGGGACCTGCATGTTACCTCCTGGGTATAATGCAGTGAGTGAATGTGTGAGTGTGAGTGTGTGAGTGTGTGTGTGTGTGTGTGTGTGTGTGTGTGTCTCCTGTGAGTTTCAGTTGGGAATAGTGGGTGAGGGGACCAAGGAATCATATTTTTAAGCAAGCTCCTTTGGTCATGTGGCCAACTAGACTGCAAGAGACAGACTAGGACGGTCCCTGGGAAGGGCTGCTTTGTGTTTGCCTGTCTCAGCATGCCCTCTCCGCTTCCCTCAGAACAAGCCTGACAGAGCAATGCTCTCTGCTGGACTCGCATGGGTTACTGCAACGCTTCTGAGCCATGTTCTTGGAAACGTAGGTTCCTGTAAGATGCCGAAGCTGACTCCTCCGATAAGTAAGTTTGGGGAATGCTGCCCATGCCAGGGGTCCTGGGGTCTGTATGCTGGTAGCCAGCTTCTGGTACATGAACTCTCTAGACTTTCCTCTGCCGGGCCTTATAATGGGAACCCTTACAACTGCACCCCTGGGGTAGATTAATTTACATAATGCTCCTGCACTCACAGTAGGGCTGATTGATGCCAGGACAGGCAAGCTCTGTCAGGAAGTCATAATGCATGTCTGGAGGGTCAAACCTCTCCGGCCCTTAACCATAGGCAACAGTGTGCTAAGGACCCACCAGCTTCCCTGGAGCTACTCCCCCCCCCCCCAAGTCGGCATAAGCTGGAGAGAGGAGGTGCTCTTCCGGGAACTGTCTACTGCTTTATGCCTAGGCTTGCTGATAACTCGGAGTGGCCCCCATGGTGGCATCTCAGTACAACACAGAACAGAGGAGAGCCCAGCAAACTGATGTCATCTGGCCAGGATGGGGTGTGTCCCACAGGGTGATGCCTCAAGGGACACCTGCACCAGCTGCAGAAAGGAATCCTCCAGAAGGATTTGCTCCTGTCTCTTCCTGATTGTAAGTAGGGTCTGAGTCCATATAGGGTAGCTGTCTCCTCCAGGCCCCCGTGTTCCTGCAAGTAGCCCAGGTTAGCTCACTGATTCACCAGGCCACACTCAAGTCTTTTTTTTTCGGTCTAGATACCTCTCTATCTGGGGGTGAATGTTTCTTTGTCTCCTCAGAAAAGGCCACACAACAGAGTCTGAAGATGGCCCAGGCAGCCATGTCAAGTTAGTAGACTCCCTTGTGCCCTGGCAGGCCAACGGTGGGACAAGCTGTGGGACAGGGGCAGGCTGGCACAGGCTTGGTGCTCAGATACTTGGCAGTAGAGCCAAACCCAGCCTCACAGCCTTGGACAGAGCCCACCGTGCACCGAGATTTACCCAGACCTAACTTCCCATGACATGAGTGCTAGCCAGCATGTCAGCCAGCAGTCTAGGGTGTCATCCATCACGGGGGTGGTGGGGGGAAGAGGGAAAGGGTCGCTCTGTCTAGGCTCCAGCTGATTCTGACCTTGGGGCAATCTCACTCACTCTTCTCAAATCAGAACTACTGTATTCTAGACACAGATTCCCTCCGAAGAGAGACAAAGAACATGAGAAATATCTGAGCAAACATTCTACTTTTCTCTACATTGCTTAGCCAAGGGAGAGATGGGGAAGCCTTCACTCATGGTCCAAGCTGCCCTTATTTTTCAGCTGGAGAGATATAATCCTTAAAGAAATGCCCGCAGACAGGGTTGGAAATTGCCCATGCGAAGCAAATGGAGCTGGCCTGCCCAGGGAGCTGACGGGCCTGACAGCTCTGCCTGCTGGAGTTCTTTCCTTCCCGGGGCCTCTGATTTCTTCCTTGCCTTTTCAGGCCTAACTGCGTTTTGGCTCACAAACAGGGATGAACAGAGACACCCCCCCCACCCCGCCAAACCTTGGAGTGTGGCCAAGAGCCAGACCCACACTCACTGTAAGGGGTCATCCTAGCCCTGCCGGCCCCTCCCTTCTCCCTTCTCTTCTGACCTCCCTAGGTACACTCCTGAGCTGCTCTGCAGGCTGGAGGCTATCACAAAAGCCTATGTCGGGGGACTTAGATGGCCCGGGGGCCGAGGAAAGTGTCCACTCTTCACGGTGGGCTCTGAAAAGAAGTCGACCTAGGACCAAGGTGTGATCCGGAGACGCGCGGTGTGCGGGTGGAGGGTGGCAGATCCCACCATCTACAAACGACATCTAACTTGGGGACGGAGATCCCAGTGCCCTACTCAGTCCACACAGCCTTCGCCCCTAGAGACCGCGCGTCCCGGGGCCACTTCTGCTCAAACCGGGCTATAGATGTCCTACGGGGCTGAGGCCAGCCAGCCAGCGAGCAAGCAGAGCCGCAGGCTTCGCGAGCGGGCCACAGGAGCGGCTCCTTTAAGGGCCGCGTCAAGCCCGGCCGGAGGGGCGGGGCCTCGGCGAGGCCGCCGCGCGGCTTCACCTGCAGTTCGGAGCGCGCGGTCCAGAGGCGCGGGCGGCTGCGAGGCCGGCGAACGCACCGGCCGGAGGGAGAGCGCCGCCGCGGGCCCACTTGGCCTGGCTCCCGGAGGCCGGGCGGCGAGCGCGGGGAGCAGCAGGGCGGGCGCGGGCGGAGCACCGCCGCGGCGGGGGAAGCCGGCACCGGGCGAGCGCCGGGGCGGCGCAGCGGGGGGACGATGACCACGGGCTCCGCGCTGCCGCCGCTGCCGCTACCGCTGCTGCTGCTGCTGCTGCTCGGGCTCTCGGGCGCGCTCCGGGTAAGTTGGCGCCTCCTCGCTCGCGGACGGTCCCGGGGAGGCGGTGGGGCTAGCTGGGCTCTCTCCCCGTCCTCTCCAATCCCGCCGCCCGCCGCTGCTGTGCGGAGCCGCCCGCGATCGGAGCCGGGCGCCGCGGGGCGGAGCGGGCGGGACCCGGGGTGTCGTCTCGGCCGCCCGATCTGCGCTCCGGGGCCGCCCTCCTGAGCCTGGCCATCTCGCCTCCGCCGCTCGGCAAGCCCAGCCCGGCATCCAGAGTTCCAGCCCCGCGCCGGGGTCGGGTCGGCTGCGCCAGGCGCTCGCCCGGGGTCCCGTGGGTGCAGCGGAGCGCGGCTGCCGTGGGAGGAGGAGGCGACAACGGGGCGCGGGCTCTGTAGCCGTGCTGTCTGGCGTGTCCTCCCCTACTTAGAGGGGGACCGAGGAGAGGGCGCGGCGGGAGCCCGGGAACTGGGGCTGGACAGCCGCGCTGTCATCCCCGCACCGTCTCCGCGCTCTCTCCAGCCGGCTCGAGCCGAGGGGTCCGGCTCGCTGCGAGGGCCTCTGCCGCAGCTCCCGCGGCGACCCCGGGCGGGGAGCGAGTGGCCCGAACCCCCTCTCGTGGCCGATCGGTCCGGTGGCCTGCTCTCAGCCGCGCCGAGGTAACCTCCGCGATTGGACCTGGGCGGGCGACCGCCCCGCTCCCTAGGCCACCGGACTGTCGCCGTGCGCGGGGAACACGCCCCGGGAGGACAGAAACTTTCCCGGCCGACTTTCGCCTCCCGCGGGCTGAGAGTGCATCTCGTGGCCGCGGTCCCCGAGAGCTGGGCGTGATCCTGAGCTTGGCCCGGGGAAGGTTCCCGACCCTGCCCACCCTGTCTCCCAGCCTCCGGGACCGAGTGCCAAGCCCGAGCTACAGGCGGCGGGCTCTGCGGGTGGCCTCCCGGGCCGAACCCGGGCGGCGCGGTTGCGCGCAGCTGGAGGACTCGGCCGGCGGGGAGGCGCGTTCCGCTCCGGCGGCCCGCGAAGCCTAGACTGCGGGATGCTTGCTGCGTCCGCCGCCCGTGGCTCCCAGAGCTTGCTCACCAAGGACAGGGCGCCTGGTGCTCCTTCTCCGTAGTGGACTGGATTGGTGGGAGACACGGGCTATCTCCCCTGGGTCCTGGCAGCTTGGGTGGAAACCCCTGCCCACTGCCTTTTCTTCTCTACAGGTCTAGACTCCAAAGGAGCAGAAAACAAGCTCTTCTGGTCAGTTAGGGAAACCCTCTCTCCTGGCTAGGCTTTAAATGGGGCTGCAGAATGAACAAAAGTACACACACACACACACACACACACACACACACACACACACGGAGCACCTTGCCTTCTTGCAGCCTACTGGGAGAACTGGTCACTCTTTGCTCAGCTTGGAAACAGCCCTGGAATCTCTGAATTTGCCAGCTCCCTTTCTTGGAACTCCACCCCTGTAGCCTGCAGAGGGAGGCCGCCTCCTCCTCACCTAGCCTGAAGGCAGAACTCTGCAGCCTGGAGAGATGGTTCTTAGCAGAGCCCCCTCTGTCTCCAGGGGCCTGGTTTTGCCTGTGGATGGTGAACCACTGGTAAAGCCTGCTATTCCTACTTACCAGCCTCTCCTAGGCACCTCTCTGCGTCGTCCCCCCGCCCCCCCGCCCCGCCGCCGTATGCCACTAAGGCCCCTCTGGTGTTTCCCACAGAGGTAGGAGCAGCTGTCTGCCCAGTGCAGGAAGGTACTCACAGCCTGGGCTAATACCACCCGAAGTCTCCCAGAAACCTGAGGATCCCAATACCACCTCTGGGTGGAGATGGTGGTTTAGCTGCACTTCTCCGCCAGAGGCTGGTGAAGTGGCCGTGTCGAATGTGGGTTGGATTAAATTTCTGTGAACTTATTTTGGTTTCACACTCTCCCTTCCATCCCCAGGCCCACCGTGAGGATCTTACAGTCAGAGAGGCCTGTAAGGCTGGCTTCTCCGAAGAAGACTACACTGCGTTGATCTCCCCGAATGTCCTGGAAGGAGAGAAACTACTCAAAGGTAGGACAGGGTGGGGGGAGGGGAACGAGGGGAGGGACAAAGGGGAAGGCTTGGCTGGCCTTGGAACCCTGATCTCTGCAAAGAGGTGTTTGTGGGTTGATGGTTCCAGTGGGCCAATGGAGAGGTTCTTTGCAAGTGGTGAATGATTCAGAGGGCCTGCCTGTCATTTTGGACTGAGGTGAATCATTTCCTGGGCAACAAATTGGAATTTGGGTGGAACATTGTCACCCAATGCCATGCAGAGAGACTTCCTTACTGAGTATTTTTATGTATGAAATGCAGGACTCTTAAATTATCCCCACTTTGAAATGCGTGACAAAGCAGCTGATTGTTGGGAGCTCGGTAAATAAGCCCACAGACGTTCCTGCTCACAAACAACATGGCAAGTGTGGCTTTCACGACTGCCCCCTCCAACCACACGAAAACATACGGGGGTGGGGGCATCCGTGAGCATCCAGAACCATGGTGCGAAAGGAATGAGATGATGGCTGAGTAACTCATTGCAAATCTGTTTCCCCAGACACATTAATTAAATTTTCTGTTTGCATAGAGCGGGAACTAAGAGGCTGGGCTCTGGGGTTTCAGAGCTCAGGAGCTTTTGCTCTTGGCCTCAGTTTCCCAGAGGTTTGAACTGATTTCATAGAGACAGAGGAAGTGGGCTTTCAAACAGGTATAAAAGGCTAATCTCCCCATCAGCTCTGGAATCCTAAGACTGCTTGTGTTTTAGGAAGCAGAGTGTCTGTCGATGAACAAGTGTGCAGAAATGAAGGCTAGTTTGAGAAAAGTCCGTCCTGCAGCACTGGTCTGTGTGGACTCAAAGTAGCCGGGAATTTACTTTGACGTAAAATCTCAGACTTAGAACATTGTGTTTTTTTCCTCTCTCCTCTCTCTCTCTCTCTCTCTCTCTCTCTCTCTCTGTGTGTGTGTGTGTGTGTGTGTGTGTGTTTTAGCTTGACTATATGGTTTTCAGGCGTGAACTTTGGTAACCACAACATCCCATCTCAATGTCAGAAGGTTGGTCCTAGCAGCACTCCTTCATATTCTTGCTCCTTACAAATTATGTGAATTAAGAGAATATGCAACTTTTCTTACTTGATTTTTGTTTTCTGAATTGTGGAGCCAAAGCCACTGGAAAGAAAGAAAGAAAGAAAGAAAGAAAGAAAGAAAGAAAGAAAGAAAG
>NW_026596234.1:2369873-2386570 GCF_907164565.1 Psammomys obesus | reverse complement strand
AAGAAAGAAAGAAAGAAAGAAAGAAAGAAAGAAAGAAAGAAAGAAAGGAAGGAAGGAAGGAAGGAAGGAAGGGAAGAAGAAAGAGAAAACCTTCCAGGCAGGGGAGCTGAGGGGTAGAATGTGGCCTCAGTGAGAAAGTGAACTCAGGACAGTCCAAGGGCTGCATGTGTGTCTTGGTTTGGAATGTGATGAGGTGGACCACTCTCCCAAGTCACGTGTGGCTCATCCCTGTCACTGCTGCCTGCTGGACTCCACCATGCTGACAGTGGGACTCGAGGCCTCTTGGAGCTCCTGAGAAACGCACAGAGATCCTGCCACACCCAATGATCAGGGACCCAAGAGAAAAATATCATTTGGTAACAGAAAAAGAGGTTTCCATGGTTTTTGCCATGCTTCCTAGATCTCCCTGCCACCACCACTGTGTGTGTGGCCAGGCCCTGCTGTGTGCTCTGGTCCTGGTGGCATGGAATGTACTGGCCTGGGTTCACCTAGTGTGCTATGGGTGAACTTCATATAGCCAGATCAGGGGAGAATGTGGCCATTGATGTGTCTGGGGTCTGTGCTCATCTTGCTTGTCCTCGGGGTGGGTGGTAGCCATGGCTGCCTCACTTTCTCCTCAATTGCTCCCTCTGCTCTCTCCCTCTTTTCTTCCCCTTGAGCTTGAGGTGCAAGATGTAGGAGCAAAGATAGATAGATAGATAGATAGATAGATAGATAGATAGATAGATAGAATTTTGCACATATGGAAGTGAAAACTGAGGCCTGCAACACACTCAAGTGAGGACATGCAGACATGACTGGGTGTGCAGAAAACTTTGCCACTCTTGAGAACACAGTGAGGGTGCCTCTGTCAGAAACAGACACGGAGCTTGCAGCTTCTGATAAGTTCTGTGCTAAATAGATAATGAGTACTGATAATTGAGTTATTCCGAGGGAGAGAGCTTAACCTTACTTAATTTGACAAGCAGAAGCTTCCCAGTCATGGTTTTACGGTGAGCATGCCGTGAGCTATTACCGGCCGCCCCGTGGCTTCCTCCCAATGCCTGAGTCAGCTCACCGGCAACCCCGGACCTCCACATTCCAGCAGGAGAGATTTGTTACGTGGTAATTAACTTGTTTGTGATAAATGGGTGGAGGAAATGTCGTGGCATTTTGTTTTATGTCTAAATGAAAAGCATTTGCATTCTAAAAAAAAAAAAAATCCTGCTAATTAGGCTTAAAATAGTTTTCCCCCACAGGGTAACAAGTGCATTCCTAGCGGCCCTTTGGAGGTGCAGAGCCACCAAGCACAGACAGCAGCATGCTCCTTGGGCCCTCACTGTTCCAGGTCTGCTTGGCCTGGTGTTTCCCTGATGCCTCTGCTGGCGAACGCTGATGTTGCCTGCAGTGCAGCCATAGCTCTGTTTGTAGAATAATTTGCTTACAATCGCTGATGCATGCTAATATCTAAAAACGATGGTCAGGTTCCGAGGGCTATCAAGCAGCCTGCTCCAAGCCCTTCCATCAGGCTGGGGCAAGTGCTCAAGCCAGTGTCACTCTCTCTGGCAGATAAATTATTCATGCTCAACCTGCCCAAGGAGGCTGCAGGCCAGTGGGTGTGATGTCCTGCATTGTCCTTCCACAAGGAGCGCAGAGTCTGGGTCCACCTTGCCTAACCTCACAATGGAGGACGCTGTATGTGTGGGAAGGTTCCAGGTGTCTCAGGGGAGAAAAGGCTGTGTGGAGCGGATCCCACTGCAACCTCAGAGAAAGGAGACTACCAGTCGAGTGCCAGAAGGCCCCGGGCTTGGGTGTCACCAGAGGAGAGTCTCTGTGGGGTTCTAAATGAGAAAGAAGGCCTGCCATTGATGGCTTCCTTTATTTTTCCTCCTGTATCCTCTGTGAGCCTGGGACAGTCAGTGCGCCGGCCGCACTTGCTCCCTGTCAAACTGTCTCTCTTACATCCACCTTGAGGATTGCAGAGTTTACTGACTTGTCACTCAGTTCTTATCATATTTATTATTCTAAGACATACTTGGCCAACAGCCTAAGACTTAAATCAACAGACCCTTAAATAAGTGGGGGTAATTACACTCATACTACAAGGAGTGCTGAGATGTTATGGTCAAGGGCTGGGCCAGTAGATCAGAGCCAAGCCTATCACAAGCCTAATCTTTAGTCTTACCCTGATCTTTCTGCCATCTAGCTTGTTAGTTTATCGTGACATCATTGTAAACCAACTGCTGTGACTCTGCGTGTTGTATCCAAGTTCAGGGCAGAGGAGGAAATAGAAGATCCCTCTGTATTTCTTTCCTGTCTCAGGAAAACTTGCCTGTCTTGTAATCTCTGCAAGGGTTCTCACTGGCTACCACCAGGTCACATGGTGTTTTGAGCTGCACAAAATGCACTGTTGCACTTGGTTTAAACCCCTTGCTGGATGGGGAGCCAACTGATTGTCTCAGGACAAAATTGAGAGTCCTGTTTTTGGAAGGAGGAAAAGAAGGATACCATGCAAATAGCCTTAGTGCTTGCCACACGGCTTCTCCAATGAGAGTGTTTGTGCCTAAGAGAAGGAAGGCAGCCATGAATCAGTTGTTTCTTTCCCTCTTTCTCTGTATGTGTATATATACATACATGTATACATATATATATATATATATATATATATATATATATATATATATGTCTGTCTTTCTGTCTTTGTCTCTGTCTTTCTGTCTCTCTCTATATATGTATATGTATATGTGTGTGTGTGTGTGTGTGTGTGTGTGTGTGTGTGTGTCTCCCTGTCCCCCTTGGGTCTCAGCTATGCCTCCAAGTCACCATGTAGTTAGAAATGAAATGATCCTAAACTCTCCTGATCCTCAATCTTCTTTTTCCAAGAGATGAGAACTATGCCTGACCCTTGACCTCTAACCCCTGACCCATATGCTTATGAGAGGACAGCTGGGCAAAGGTCAAATAAGGCACCTGGGGTCAATGTCTAAGACATTGGTGAAGCCTACCAAGCACTGCCTTCTAGAGGTGCTGTCTTCCTGGGTGTTTTTTGAAGATTTATTTTTAATTATATATATATGTGTTTACCTGCATGTATGCATATGTACTAGGTGCATGCAGTGCCTGTGGAGGCCAGAAGAGGGCATCAAATTCCTTGGAACTGAAGTGCAGCCCTTTATGAGCCATCACGTGGGTGCTGGGAACCAAACCTGGGTCCTCTGCAAGAGCAGCAAGTGTTTTTTAACCACTGAGCCATCAGTGCCCACCCCCAATCATTCTCTTATAATTCATCAAGAAGTGTCTCTTTGCTCATGAGTTTGATGGGACCCAACTCCAAACTCAAGTGATTCTGGCAGGGCAGAGGGCTTGGCCAGGTAAATATGTTCACTGTATTCTGGTCCTGTGAGCCTCTTTGGGGAGCTGGACAGTGCCAGAAGTGAACAGCCTGGAAGTGGCATTCTTGGTCAACACATGGCAGAGCGGGAACTTCTATGAGGGCTGAAATCAAGATACTAACGGTGTGTCTGCAACCTTCAGACCCCACAGGCTGCCTAGCCATGGCCCTCCTCTCTCATTTGGCTGACTATGGGCCCCATTTAAAATGTGTAAAGGCTTAAATCCCCTCTTTCTGGTCAGTGGTATTTAATTAGGTTAGGCTTCTGGGAAAGCTAGACTTTTAATTATTTTTTTTTCTGACATAGAAAAGACTAAGCTGGCCGTGCCTGAGTCCCTTTCCTTCTGTCTGGAACACAGACATGATTCCTGGTGGTGGACTAGCATTTTTGTGACTGTCAGGATGGTGGAGCTGGCCTGGTCACAAGTCACCCTTGAATCTCGACAAAGGTGAGACAGGTAAAGTGGAAATGCCACTGCTGAATGACTAAGGGGAGGCCCCAACCGAGGAGCAGCAATGGCTCTGGGCATGAACCATTGAGCCCCTACCTGAACTGCTCTTTCTGGCTCCTCCATCCAGTCTGAGTCCTGGGCCTCTGCTCCTTTGTGCATTGGGGTTTCCTCCTGGAGGACTGGGGTGCAGCAAGCATGTAAGGCACATTGGTAAATATTTGATAAATCAGTGAAACAAACATCCCCCTCCCCTTTCTGAGTCTCTTACAGCTAGGAACAAAGATATGTTAAAGTGTCAGGTCAGGCCTTCAGGAGATACTGTCTCCAGGGGCATCCTTGGCACCCTACAGGAACAGAGGCCAGGCTAGGTGTCTGCCCTATACACACCATAGTCTTGACAAGGACAGAGAGCTGAGGACACAGCCCTGAACACCAAGCTAGCTTGCTTGCTGCTCCTGTGGCCAGAGGAATTGGTGTTAGCATGAGACACCATCTTCCTCTGGGGTCTCCCCAGAATGACCACACTGTCTCTGGGGCCAGTCTCAGCGACAGAGTCATTGATTTTTTTTTTCCTTACAGCTTTTCTCTAATTGGTGTCCTATACGGAGCTACCACGTAGAATGGGCAGCAGGGCTCAGGGGGACAAAGGAGAGCTGGGCCCAGAGATAAAGTATGAGAAACACTCCTCATCCCCAAGTGTGTGGTGCATACAGAGGGAGAATCCTAGTAGCCAAGGAAATAAGTGCAGGGAGTGGGGACACACTGAAGACTCTGTGTTTTCAGACAAGCCTCTTAATCAAACTTTAAGGTGAAGGGCCATGAGGCTTCAGCGTCCAAGCAGCCCTCTGCATGCATCTCATCAGCTCTTCAGAAATGTTCTTCTTCCAGTTGTCCTGTCTGTGCTCCTGGCAACTTCCCATTTCCCTGTGACGTCAGAGCAGATGGCACAGAAAGCCCAGAGATGGACGTGCAAGGATCCCCTACATGTTCAGGGCCACTGGAACAGTTGACAGTGACCAAGAGATGCATTGACACCTGGCACTAGGGACCTGAGGGGAGGCTGATCACAGATTCATATGAAGGTTGTAGGATTCTGGCTGCCTGCACACCTCTTGAAGGACCTGGAGACATACATGCAGGATCTCCCCACATGTGTCCTTTCTGCTGGGACCTGGGGTCCTGGCTGTGTGTTGAGCAACCCCTGTTCTAAACCCTCAATGGAATTTGAAGCATCACAGAGCTCCAGGGTCCAGGGCCTTCCTCTTCCTCTGGTTCCTTCAGGCCCAGGCCTTGTGAGCCTCTGTGTGGGGTTCCTCCATGCTGCCCTCCCTAGCCAAGCACAGGATCCATTCCACCAAATGGCACTCATTTTTTTTTTTTTTAAGTTTTATTTTCATGCACATTCGTGTTTTCCCTGTTTGTATGTCTCTGCATGTGCATGCCTGGTGCCTGTGGAGGTCAGAAGAGGGTCTCAGATTCCCTGGGACTAGAGTTATTGACAGATGTGAGCCACCACATGGGTGCTGGGAATTCGGGAATTCTGAGTTGAACCATGGTCCTCGGCAAGGACCATACTCTTAACTACTGAGCCAACTCTCCAGGTCATATTTTTGTATCAGCAGCCAAGACACCGAAAATTTTGTTTTGTTTCAGAAATAGTGATTTTCCAATTCTGCCCTGCTGGGTTTGTAAATTTTACTAAAGATCACAATGGGCTTCATAGGACAGTCTAAATGAATTGTGTGTGGCGTGTAGGTACCTGTGGCGTTTCTTCAGATTTCTTTTTGATCTTAATTTCAGAATGTGGAAATTTTGTGAATTCCCCAAATTTGCAAGTGGAAGTGTGTTAAAAGTGAGGATGGCTGCCCCTCCCCCTTCTCTTTCTTTTTCCCTTTGGAAGTATGGTTAAGTAAATGCCAGAACCAATCACGAGGTGAGAGCAAGCAGGCAGGCATTCATCTTTTCCAAGAATGTACCTATTATTCTGACTTCTTGAAGGAGCAATTTTTCCTGTGAGTGAATTCCACTATATATATATTTATTTTAAATGCCATGAGCCTAGGGAAGCTTGTGTCTGTGGAGGGTGATAAAGTCCCCTGGGTGCCCTCAGCTCATCTGCTTGCTCCTTTATCCCCAGGGGACTCTTAGCCTATGTTGCCATCACGGTTTTTTGTTGAGAGGATCTTGCTCTGGGATGCCCTCTTTCTCCAGTACTGTCTTGGGGGATTCCATGTCAGCCAAGTTGCCATCTTCCTGGCAGCCTGTTACTGAATGTTTGTTTTTGAGACTTTGCACGGAGATTTATTTGTTTCCATCTCTTCATGCTCTCCCCCATTCTCCTGCCCCCTTGTGCTCTTCCACCCCAAGGAGGCCCCACCCCTCTTTCATGTCGAAAGTGTTCTGTGGCCTCACCTGTTCCTCAACACCTTCTTTCCTCATGGTCTCCCTTCTGCATTCATGACCTCTACCCGAATATGTGCACACAGTTGCACACGCATAGCAATTAAAAGCTGAGCTCTGCCCGTGAGGGGGAGCATGAGGCTTTGTCTTTTGGAAAACCGGCCACCCCACTTAACATAGCAATTTCCAAATCCATCAGTTTTTCTGAAATTTTCATGGTTTCATTTCTTTTTATAGCTGAATAAAATTCCAGTGTGCTCATGCACCACATTTTCATGATCAATTCTTCTCTTACTGAACATCAAGACTGACTTCACTCCCTTGATATCATAAACAGAGAAGCAATGAACATGGATGTGCAAGCATCTCTGTGATAGGATGTAGACTCTTGGATGTTATGTCCAGCCTCAGTATAGCTGCACCATGTTAATTCCATTTTTAGTTTTCTGGAAAAAAAAAAATTCATCTTCATTTCCATAATGGCTATACCAGTTTGCATCTCCACCAACAGAGAACAGGGGGTCCTCTTTCCCCATCGCCTCACCAGCATTTGTTGTATTTTGTGTTCTTATTTTACAACTGCTCATTTCTTTTGTGGGGCAGGCTGGAGTGACTACTCAGTGGTCAATAGTGCTTGCTGCTCTTCCAGAAGTTTCCACTGTAGTGTGGTTCCCAGCTCCCAAGTTGGGCAGTGTCTTAGTCACTGTTCTATTTTTTGTGAAGAGACACCATGTCCAAGACAACTAATAGAAGAGAAAGCATTTAACTGGGGACTTGCTTAAAGTTCCAGAGATTTAGTCCGCGTTCATCATGGCAGGGAGTATGGCGATACACTGGCAGACACTGGAGCTTAGAGCTACATCCTGATCTGTAGACACTGGGCCTGGCTTGGACTTTTGAAACCTCAAAGCCCCACCCTTCCTCCAACAAGGCCACACCTCTGAATCCTACTAACCCTACCAAAGAGCTCCCCTCCTTGGTGACTAAGCATTCACTTCTATGAGCCTATGGGAGCCATTTTTTATTCAAGCCTCTTCAGGCGCCTCACAGCCACATATAACTCCAGCTCCAGAGAATTCGCCCCCCTGAGGGCACTATACTCATGTGACATATATGCCCATATAGCATACATGTAAATATGTAAGAATAAATGCAAATTTTTAAAAGAACAAAGGACTGAAGATGTAGTTCAGTGGGAAAGCACTTGGCTAGCCTTGCCAAAGCTGAAGGATCCAGCACCATCACCAGGAATATAAGTAGGACAGACACTTGGCTATCTATGACCAGGTTCTACCTACAAAGGCCATCTCCTTCCAATGCCCCATCAGGGGTCAGGGGTGAGGAAAGCAACCCACGTCTTGAGAATGTACCTCATGCCTGTGTGAGTCCTTGTGTGACTCTTCTTCGGGACCCACAGGTTTCAGGTAGCTCTAAGGCATGGTCAGGTTGCCTGATGCAGGCTTAGGCTATGTAGATTTCCCCACTTTACACATTGCACACTTCTTATTGTAAGATAATTCACACAGACAAGGAGTTTAGCAGCCAACACCTCCGAGTGTCAGGAGGCAGCACCTGACACCACCAGGGGCCTTAGTGGTGACAGACTGGCTCCTTCTGAGGGCCCCAGGGGAGAACTTTCCAGTTTACAGTGGCCGTTGTACCCTGCGTCCCCGGCAAACCGGACACCCCCTCTGTACCTGCCATGCTTCAGTCTGCTCTGCCTCATTTACTTTAGGACAATCCATGATGACAGTGGCTCGCTAGTATATTACGATCATCCTCAACCCCAAAGTATTTAAGTTAACTAATGGCACGCAAAAGCTCCTCTTACCTCACCAGTGCCCGTGCAGAGGACCAGGGGTCCATGGTGAAGACACAGCAGCCACTTCTGCAGGTTTCTCTGGCTGCCACATGTGAGGACCATCTAAGCTCCCTGCGCTGGGCAGCGCTTCATTTTAGCACACCTAGGGAGGAAACTGAGGCTGAGAAAGGGCAGCTCCAGCCTTTCACAACTGCCCATTTCTTCTCAGTCCGTCCTGCTCTGCACACCCACAGTAGTGTCCATAACTAAGACTCAGCAGCCAGCTGAGAGGAGACCAGCCACAGGCAGGGTCTGAAGCTGAAGGCCTTCCCGTTTAACTGCTTTAACATGGCCTTGTTCGTATTTGCTGTGTTTTCTTACTGACAGTGTGTGGGGATTTACGGAGGATTAAGGTAAGCCTTTAGGGACAGTTGAATATCCACAGGCACTTGAGGGCTGCCTGTACCTTGCTGGTACTCAGATGGTCCTCGTGGGCCTTGGGTGCTTCCTGTCTAGGAGAGTGGCACAGGTGAGCCATAGGCACGGGAAGTGTACTTGTTCCCACCACAAGCGGGTGCCTGTTCCATCTGGAACACAAGCTAGTTAACTTCCAGCCCTGGACCATGGGCATTGTGTTCGTCCTGAGCGTGGACCTGGCTCCTGGTGTCTCTGAGCATTCCAAGGAGAAGCAAGGCTTGGTCCCTGATGGTCCGGGGCCTGTGAGTGTGCTCAGGTGTCTGACTAGAAATGTTGGACTTCTCCTCATGCTGCCCAAATCTAAGTTTGCGTAACACGTGTAGTGGTGACGTTTCTTGTCACTGTGGCCAAGTACCTGGCACAGTCTAACTTGATAGAGGAAGGCATCATTTTGGCTCTCAGGGGATTGCAGCCTGTCATGGAAGTGAAATCATGATGGCATGGGTAGCTCAGTCCATGGTGCCAAGCAAGAAGTAGAGACAGAAAATGGCCAGTGCTGAGCTGATTTTTCTCCCATTTCCCCCCACTATTAACGAGCTCCCAGCTCATGAGATAAAGCCATCATACTCAGGGTATTCTTTACCTCCTCATTTAACACTCTGGAAATTCCTCTACAGGCACATCCACAGGTGAGCCTCATGAATGAATCAAGTAGGCAATCAAAATTAGCTTCCACAGGTCCACCCCTTTGTCAACCTAACACTCCAATGTATCACTTTATAAGATAACATTCCATCTCTGGCTCCCACAGGCTAGGAGCCATCTCATACCACAAGATACATCCACTGTAGTGTCTAAGACTGCATAGTCTTCCTTAAGAGTTTTAGCAGCTTGAAACTCCAGTCTAAAGTCTTTTGAGAATCAAGGCAACCTCTTAACTATGGACCACTATAAGTTAACACTAACTTACTTATTAATCTAACATGCACAGAGTAGACATGTCCATTCTGAAAGGAAGAGGTGAGAGCCTAGCTAGGAAAAGGGGCGGGGGGGGGGGGGGCAAAGCAAGAATGAAACCCAGCAGGAAAAACAGCAAATCATGCAGCTCCAGGTCGGGCAGCATCTGGAGATCTTGGTGATCGCCAGCAGACTTGAAAGCCCCACGCCTACATTTTGGACACCTTCAGCACACATAGCCTCCTCTTTAGGGGGATCTGGATTCACTCTGGCTGCAGCTTTCATCTGTGGACATGCAATGTTCCTTGCATTTCTACCATATCCATTGCAACTTGGGTTTCTACGATCACAGATTCATTTAACACCTTCTCCAGGCCTCACTGCAGGCAACTCAGCCCTGCCCCCACATTGCCTGACAGTGGCAGCTTTCTGGAACATTGGTGCAAGCCTCCATGACTCTGTAATCTTTACATTTTGCACGTCTGCAAAGCCAACAGCACGTGGATGGTGCTGGCAGCTCCTTCTGGTCCTACAGCTGTCGTGGCCGGTGTGTGTCCTCTTGGCTGAGGCTGGGGAAACACCTCCTTAGGCATTTGCTCTCGAGCAGAGAGTCCCCTTCAAATGACTCACAGTTCAGGCTCTCTACTTTCACATGACTTCACATTTGCACAAGCTGGAGCCCCTGGTGGTTGGAAGGTTGCCTTGAAGGGCCTATTATTGCAATACAAAGTGAAAGGTATTTATCTGTTTATTTTGTGTGTGAAGAGTGCTTATGTGTGTTGGTCTGTGGGTTGTACACTTGTACACTCTGGTAAAAAAAGTAGAAGGGCTACAGGGGTGGGGAGACTGGAGGACGATAGTAGCATCTTCTTCAACCAGGCTCACCTATTTTTTAATCTTTCTTTCGTCCTCTTTCCTTCTTTTCTTTCTTTTATTCTCTGTCTGTCTGTCTTTCTGTCTTTCTGTATGTATGTATGTATATCTACCTGTCTTCTTTTGAGACTCTTTTCCAGGCTATCTGAGAACTCACTATGTAGAACAAACTGACCTTTTACACACAGAGATCCACCTGCCTATGTCTCCTGAGAACTACAATTAAGGGCATGCACCATCCTGACCACCAAAAACAAATGTGAAATGCTTTTCTTACTGATAAACACTTCAAAAAGTGTTAGAGGCAAGGTCTCACTGTTTGGCCCTGGCTGCCCTGGATGTTACTATGTAGACCAGCTTGGCCTTGAACTCATGGAGATCCATCTGCCCTGTCTCCTGTGTGCTGAGATTAAGGGTGTGTGCTTTTAATTTTATTTTTTATTTTTTGAGATAGAGTCCCTCACTAATTTAACTGGCTGGTAGTGAGCCCCAGGAGGCCCCTGTGTCCTCCCTCCCTGAGTGCTGTGATTACAAGTATATGCTGCCAGGCCCAACTGTTGTGTTGGTATTGAGGGTCTCAACTGAGGTGCGCAGGCTTGTGTGACAAGCACATTGCTGGTGAGCTATCTCTCCAGCTCTGAAACATTTATTTCAGGTCACACGGATCTCATTAACAATTGTAATTGCTTCCTCCACATCCACCTTGGCTGTACAGCTGCCCCTCTTCATGTCTTCTTGCTCTCTCCCCTCGTTGATCTGACGCAGAGCAGTGAGCAGTAACCGTGCCATGTTTCCCCTGTCAAACAGCTGCAACTCTTGTTTTTGATCTGGTGTCACTAGGCTTATGAGGGCATGGGCAGATATAGCGAGGTTGTGTAGGAATGGCCCCTAGCCCAGTCCAGATAGGTTCCTTGTTCTCTGTAGTCTCAAGAGCCTGTCCCTTTCTTTCTGCCTTTCTCTCAGCATTCTGTTCTTCCAAAGTCCCAAGGGACCACTAAGCTCTTCTTTCAAAATTCTGTGGCTTCTCTAGCAACTCCACATTTCTCCAAGTTCTTTCCACAAACTAGTTTGGGAGTTCAATGAGCCTTGTGGTCAGGGACCCTACTTCTTGATCCATATTTTCCCTCTTTTTTCCTCTTCTTTTCTTTGCTTTGCTTTCTTTCTTTTTCCTTCTTTCCTTCTTTCTTTCTTTCTTTCTTTCTTTCTTTCTTTCTTTCTTTCTTTCTTTCTTTCTTTCTTTCTTTCTGTTTTTTTTTATACAGGGTTTTTCTGTGTAGCCCTGGCTGTTCTGGACTCAAACTGTAGACCAGGCTGGCCTTGAACTCATAGAGATCTGCCTGACTCTGCCTCCCTGAGTGGGGGGATTACAGGCGTGAGACACCCCACCTGGCTTGATGCCTAGTTTTTGCATTGTTTGTTTTCCTCATCTTTGTAACCAAATTCCAAACAAAACCCAACATGAAAGAAAAGGCTTGTTTTGGCTCAGTGTCAAAGGAATGCAGTCTACTGTGAAGGGGAAGGCTTGGGACAGAGACAGCTTAGTCCCCAGAAGCAGAGACTGGACAAGGCCAGTGTTCATCTTGCATTCTCCTTTTCTACTTTTTATTTGGCCTAGAACCCCCATCCCTTTGGTTTCCTGCCTGTGTGCAGGGTTGGGCTTTCTTCCTCAGCAGAACCAGTCAGTAAACACTCAAAGACATACTCAGAAGTGCCTCCTAGGTGATTTCAAATCCAATCAGGTTGACAATGAAGACAGACCGCCACATCATCTATGTCAGTATGTCTCAGAACACTCCAGACTGAAGCTGCAATAGGCTACAGAGTGCACCTGGCTAGGAAGACCAGATGACCCAGCCTTGATTTCCTAACCTGAAAAATCAGAGGTTTGCAATATTCAATTCTAGTGTAGGACCTGCCTCGCTGGTGCTGTCTCAGCTGGCTGGGCTTCTGAGTCCCATCCTAGACCCTGTGCAGTCAAGTGGACAGAGGTTCCAACTGACCCATCTTCTGGGAACTCCTGTGACAATCTATAGAGAAAAGGTCTTGCAGATGTATTTAAGAATCTCAAGATGATGTCATCCCAGGTGTGTTGGTTTGAAAAAGAATGGCCCCAATAGACTCATATTTTAATGCTTAGTCACCAAGAAGTCTATTTGAGAGGATTAGAAGGATTAAGAGGTGTGAGCTTATTGAAGGAATTGTATCACTGGCAGTGGGCTTTGAGGTTTTACTAGCCCATGCTAGGGCTGTTTCTCTCCCTCCCCCTCTCCCTCTTCCTCTCTTTCTCACCCTTCTCCCTCTTCCCCTGTCTCCCTCTCCTCCTCCTCTCTCTCTGCCTGAAGATAAGGATGTAGCTCTCAATTACTTGTCTAGCCCTATGCTTGTCATGCTCTACTCCATAATGATAATGGACTAAACCTCTGAAACTATAAGGAAGCCCCCAGTTAAGTGCTTTTTTAAAATAAGAGTTGCCATGGTCATGGTGTCTCTTCATAACAATAGAACAGTGACTAAGACACCAGTCAGGTGAGTGTGCCTTAAACCCAACAATTTTCATTACTGGGGACACAGAGAGGATTCAGGTACATGTGAGGAGGCCTTGTGGGGACAAAGCCAGAGATCAGAGTGATGTAACCACAAACCAAGGTCCTCCCTGGAACCTGCTGAGTACTGAGGCCCCATTCACTCCTCGGTGACTGCCCTCAGGCCTCCAAGCCTGCACAGACTAAACCACCTGTCATTTTGTGCTACCAAGTACATGTTCATTCATCCCAGCAGCCAATGGGATCTAACCCACTCACTGACTTAGAAATCCTAGGAGTGTGGCCTAGAATCTCCCTGACAGTCTGTCTCCCCAGGAATCTGATTGTTCATGAAGGTTGGAGGGCTTGCCAAGGATGCCCTGTGGGCAGCTGTGTTTCCCACTGCAACCTGTGTCCTTAGCACTGTGTGGGGGACTAAGATGGTGCCCCTCATTTCCATCTTACTGGAATGGCACAGAAATTTCTCAATCTCATAATATCACCTTGTACAGTATGAAGTGTAGTATCAAACAATCTCACTACAATTAAAGCATGTATTAATTAAACTTGCAAGATGACTCAGTAGTTAAGAGCATATACCATCCTTGCAGAGGACCTGAGTTCAGTTCCTGGCGTCCCCTCATTGGGTAGCTCACAACTGCCTTTAATCCTAGCTCCAGGGAATCATGAGGCCTCCATGGACACCTGCACACATGTACAGATACCTACACACACAGACATATACACATAATTAAAAATAAACTAAAATATTATGCATATATGCACAGATATGTATGCATACATATGTATGTGTATACATAATTCCTGGCCATCATCCTTCTCTGCCAAATGGGACTTAAGGGCTATGGGTCACAAGAGATCCTTAGGATAGATAGCTTGTGAATAGTCTGTTAGTCTAAGGACTGTATTTGTGGATTGAGTGGTTGGCAGAGGCTAAGCTCACTTCCTTTGCTGATGACATGTGGGGTAATGCGGGAGAAAGTATTTATAAAACAGACATTTTCTCTCCCCCAAAATGCTCTACCATGGAGATGCAGAAAGGCCTCTCTTCTGGCTGTAGGTGCTTGTTTCTCAGGTCACAGCAGCCATGCTCTGGCTGTGTAGCTGCTGTCCTCCATCAGAGGCAGAAGCCAAGCACCGTGGCTGGAGAGAATGACTGCACAGCCTGGCTCCATTGCTCACCCATCACTCCCTCCCCTAGTGTCATGGTGATCGTCATTCTGTCTGGGTCTTACCCAGGTGTGGAGGTTGTGGTGAAGTGAGCTAGCTCTGTCCCAGGTGTGGAGACTGTGGTCAAGTGGGCTAGCTCTCTCTCAGGTATGGAGGCTGTGGTCAAGTGGGCTAGCTCTCTCCCAGGTGTGAAGTTGCAGTCAAGCAGGCTAAATCTCTCCCGTATTGGGTACCTCAAGAAACAGTGTGAAATCTGTAAGAGAGGAGACAGGAACTGTCCCCCTTTGACTGAGGTTGAAGTTTCTTTGCTGGTGTCTTCAGCCAGTCTCTGGAGCCAAAGTCAGGAGCAGTGGATAGAACATGAAGGATTCCACTGGCTGGTGAGGTTAGAGCCAGGAGCAGCGGCCAGGGCAGGAAGGGCCCACTGGTGCGCTCAGAGACAGCTGTGTAGTGCCTTATCTCATTGCCTTTTCCTAGTAGTCAGCTTGGCATGAAGCGGGAAGATGCCTTCTTTCCTTTTTTTCTCCCTCAGTGAAGTATCTACAGAGATGCTGATGGCTCGTTGTTGGGGACACCCATGGGTTATTTGGTTAATGAAAACTTTCCTGCAGACACCTTTGGCTGGCATCAATACCTCACAGGAGCCCATTGTCATCCATGGCAGCTCCCCTAAGGGAATGGAGAGTGTAGTTCTTGCCTATCGAACTGATCCTTCCCAGGCAGGCATCGGGGCAGACACTTGTCCATACCAGTTAGGTCGATCTGCACCTCCCTCTCCCGTGGCAGTGGATGCTCTATGAACTCCTTTTGACAGAGTGTGTGTGGATATGGGCTCCCTTGCTTGAGGTTTGCAGTGAGGCCCAGCCTCCAACCCCACTCTGTGCATGGCCTCAGAACCAGGCTGTGCCCTGCCTGGAGCCTGTGTTTCAGAGTCTGACCTCCGCTGGGGTTCTTGTCTCAGTTATTGGCCACACAGTATTAGCCATGGCTCATCGCCCTGCGGATGTCTGTGGGGGAGGGTGGCGGATCACTTTCCCCGGCAGCGTTTATGGATGTGGCAGGGTAATACCCGCTGCTGTGGAGCTGTGTGCCCGACCCATGGCAACACCGAGCTGCACGGACACCATCCCTGTCACCACTGCTGGTGCCTAAGCCCCACCTACGGAGCAAGCACAGGCAGACCACCCTTTCTCCCCCTCTTCCGGTGGAGCATCACCCCCTGGCTTCCTCTCAGCCTCGGTCTCCAGAGCTGCCACAAGAATCAGGCCCCAGAGACTTCCAAAGCGTACCTAAAGAGTTCAGCTCGTTCCTGGGTAGGAGGGGGACACTCAGAGACTGGCGACCCTTCCCTTCCCTTCTTCCCAGTTGTCCGTGGAGGACCCCAAACTTCTGCAACAAGCCCACTCTGGAACCTGGGCTCTGCATTTGGCGGCGGCTGCCCTCCGAGGTGGGCATTGGCTTCGTCCCAGGAGGTCTGGGCCTCTCCTTGAAGACGTTCTTCCTAATGCCTCTTACATTCTCATGTGTGACTAGAGACTTTTTTTTTTTAGCCAAAGGTGTGTTTCTAAAATAGAATAAATAAATCAGGAAGTGACTTGTGTAAAGCTTCCTGGGGTTGTGGGCAAGAGAGACCTGAGCATCAGTCGCTTACCCTTGCTGTTCATTAGCAGGGCCCTGGGATCCCTGAATTGTGTCATGCTGTGGCCAACGCTTAGGTGCCCAGGAGCTTGCGGGGTTGGAAACAAGTTACTATGGAGATAGCCCTACCGTGAACCCCTACCGTTAGCACCACTGCGGGCCCCTGACGGTTTAAAATTAGACTTTTTAGTTCTTATCTTCCCCCAGTTAACAAAGAAGGGATAAATAAGCTTGCCTTATCTAGGTCTTATATTTTAAGATAAACGGAGCGTCGGTGCAGGGCGTCGGGGTATAAAATTGTGATCAGAAGTCTGTAAAGGTATAGAACTTAACGTTTCCTCAAGGAGAGGAAGGTGGTTTCAATTGCTTTTCTTCTTCTTCTTCTTCTTCTTCTTCTTCTTCTTCTTCTTCTTCTTCTTCTTCTTCTTCTTCTTCTTCTTCTTCTTAAAGGAACTAGATGGCCTAAAGGATTGGTCCCTTGGGAACATCAGGAATACTTCCATGTGGGGAGAGTGGAGTTACAGGCTTGAAAGGTTAATGGGTGGTAAGCGCCAATTTTCTACAGCCCTGGCTAATAAAAATAGCTTACAACATATAAAATGTCATACTGCCAAAATTACAGAGGACTTCAAAATCCATCTTGAAGCTTTACATCCTTTGAAATCGGTGCACAGAGCAGAGTGTCTTCTCCTTGTGGTTGAGGGAGGGCACCCCTCAGGGAAGGGGCACATCTTTCTTAGTGGGGTGTGCGTGTGTCTCTGGGGACCCTTGACAGAATCTCTGGGTCTTTGGTCCTACACCCTGAAACGTATCACCTTGATATCACCAAGGCTGTCCCCAGGTGTCTCTGATGAGCCCCAGGGAGGGTGTTGTTAAAAGTCCGAGTGCAATAATCTTGTCACTTTTCAATATTTTTAATTTTCAGCTTTTCAATATTGTGGCAGCAAGAGGCTCCTGCACTGTGCATCACACAGAAAAGGATTACTTAGATTGTAACTCCCATTCAGACATTCTAGAGCTTTTTGGAATGTTTGTGTGTGTGTGTGTGTGTGTGTGTGTGTGTGTGTGTGTGTGTG
>NW_026596234.1:2328211-2369863 GCF_907164565.1 Psammomys obesus | reverse complement strand
GTGTGTGTGTGTGTGTGTGTGTGTGTGTGTGTGTGTGTGTGTGTTTGATGGAGCCATAAAGGGAGACAGATGTTACATTGCATCCACGTATAACCAAACTGTCTTTCCAGGAAGGAATCTTTGTAATCAAGTAGATGTGCTTCCTCCCACCCCTAAGACTGTGGAGAAGCTGAACTGACAAGCAAGAAAATATGAAAGCATGATAATTGAAGAATGTTACACATAAAATGGCAAACTGAAGTATTTTTCATCTTGCACCTGTGTATTAGGTCTCACTTGGTTTATTTATTATGCTATTATCAAAGTAAAGTAAGACAAGTGGGTCTTAATCTAATGAAACTGCCCCTTTGTGGGCTGGGCTACCTTCAGTTATCCAAGCATAATTGGATAACAATGACAATGATTGCATTGAGAGCTCCCAGACTGGACAGCCCCTTCATTTGTGCACTTTCTGCACACTGCTGCTCATCCTCGTGAAGCAGGGGAAGGGCCGACTCTTCAGCTCTAGCCCTGATGTGAAACAGGGTACTGGCCAAGGCTGATGGGCTCTGCATTCCAGTCTCTTCCACTGTTCTCAGATTCAAGCTAATGCTACAACCTCGCCGAGAAGCATTTATGTTGCCATTTGGTGAAAACATTTCCTCTGTGGCTATTGGCCTGTTTCAAGAATCTACACTCCAGGCAGTAGCTCTCCTCAGGGCAAGGCAGCCAAGGAGACCCGCCTCATAAAAGGCTACCTTGTTTAAAGCGCTTGGCTCATTACCCCTTCCTCAGCCCCACCCCCACCCCCTTGGTGGTGCTGTCGTCCAGTTCCATTTCACTACTGAGAATTAGGCACCTCTATACAATTATATTGACCGGCACAAGCTGAGATATACAAGTGCTTGTGCACTTAAATGTTCAGGGGCCAAGCTGCTAGGCTGATAGCATTTTATTGATTCATCTCCTCCCTCTGCTCCACTGAGCCAGAGTTCTCCCTAGTGAGGTGGCGATGTGCTGGTGCTGACCATGGCATCGATGCCCTCACTGGAGATACTGAAGCGATTTGTCTGGGCCGAGGACATTGATTATTGTCATGACCCTGGTGCCTCCAGGCAGCCTCTCACATGGCGGTGTGATTTGGGACACTTCTTCGAGAACAGCCATCTCCCTTTTACTTGCTGTGCATCCCACTACCACCCCGCCCTGCTTAGCTTCCCTTTAAAGTCATTTTAAAGTGTGTACAATAATTGCAGTAAATGAGAACGTGCAAAATGAAAGATAAATTGAGGACATTTGCAAGGAAAATTTGGAGAGAATGGAAGTGTCTGTGAAGCATGTTTTTTGGTTTTTTTTTTTCTTCTTTTCTTTCCTTTCTTTCTTCCATGACCAGTTGAGACTGCATCTCCTCTCCCATCTGAGAGACAGGCTCATGGATGCCAAGCGATCAGAGGAGAATAATGGCATCCAGCAGGCTTACCTGCACGGGCTGAAAGTGTGTTACCTAGGGGACGTTGGGTTGACAAAATCTATTTCTTTGGAGCAAAAAATTCTTTATTTGTTGAGAAACAAGATTTGCTTTTGAAGCCCCTGTCCATGCAGGTGTGAGTAGTGAAAGTGGTGGATAAGCAAGCAGGGAGGTATGCTTTCAGGGAGCTCAAGGCACAAGCTGGCCCCCTTTCGCTTTCCCTAAATTGTTGACCATATTTCTTTGTTGCTAGTGACGGGGAGTCCCTTGTTCACAACTGACTACTAAGAGCTGTCCATCATCCCTGCAGCCTCTTATCACGAATGTAACCGAGTCATTACCAGAGAACATCTCACGTGCTGGGTAAGGACTGAGCACTGGAGAGATGCCATTAGGCATGCTGTTCTTCCTGTCTACCTGTTGGCAAAAGCCTTCCCTGGGGCTCTCGTCCTCTATGGCCCCCTCTTTCCAAATGGGATGAGCTTTGGAAGCAGCAGTTCAGTGGGCCCTGGGACATACAGTACCCAGCAAGAAGTGTGTGGACCCCACCCCACCCTGCCCTTCACAAGCTCCTCCTACACACACTCTGCTTTCACACTTCCTCTGTTGTTTGCAGTTGGCCTGGGGGCTCTGCTGGGGTCTTGTCTTTGGCTTGGGAGCCTCTGCCTGTGTTCCTTTACTATTGTGTAACTGGACCTCATCAGAGAGTTCTTTCCAGTCCCTCTGACTTACACACCAGCCTGTGCAGAGCCCGGAAGCCACTGCTGCTCTGCCCTACATCAGTCCCCACCTGCTATGATGGCTTCTGTGAGCATGCAGCCGGTCCTCCTGGCTTCAGTCCGGTACCAGAGCAGGTGGCTACAGAAACTCACTCAGGACTTTAGTTCATGTCCATTCTCTGCTCTAAGCCCATCATAGTCACAGAGGAAGATGGAGGGTAGTGGTGCCCTCACTCACCAGCCTCTTCATGATGCTGTTTCATTCACAGACCCCTCTACATTTGGTCCTGCTGAGTGTTACAGCTCATTTCCAGGGGACAGCTGAACTCCCCCTCCATCCTGGCTCTTCTTATCTTTACTTGGTTGGCTGTACTAACCCTCTTGGACATTCAGCCTCGCCTGGAGCTCTTATGCTTTCCTTGTGGCTGGGACCCATGCTACAAACGTGCTGTCAAGAGTCTCTCTCAGGGTCAGGGATTATCAGTTTCTTGGAACCCCGACGGGAAGGTTGTGGACAAGGTCTATCACCCACATATCACCTGAAGGTGCCCAGTTACTGGAGCTGCTGGCTTCCTGAGTGAAAGTATTAAAACCCCTAAACTGGTGTGGGTCACCCTCAATGCCTCCAAGGTAAGGCTGCACACAGGGGTGAGCAGGTATGGTATGAAGTCCACTCTGGGAACCTCCTCTTCAGCCAGGATGGCTGCTGCATGAATCCCTGGGGTTGTAGGCTTGGCCTCCCTTCCAGTTCCACACATGCATGGCAGCCTGGCCCTCCGTATGAAAAGTCTCCATTTAAAGAGTCCATGAGCTCTCTCTTGCCACATAGCCTGCATAGCGACCACATGGAAAGCAGTGTTAACTGTGTGCCTTTGATGCCCTTCTTGAAGGAGCACTGGGAGAAAGTGGAAATTCTTAGCCTGAGCCTGATGTTGCAGGGAGGGTCCCTCTTCCAGTTGGTGAGCTCCAGCACAGGATGACATTTGAAATAAGGGTCAGCCAGGTAGGGAGGGATGAACCAGGAGTGCTGTGTGCCTTCAAGGAAGGACCAGGACACCCACTGCCCTCCACTGGCTATGTCTCTAGCTGTTGCTTGCCTTGAGTGTGCTGAGTCAGACTCTCTGGTGAACCCAGGACTGTGGTGGGATGGGCTCCCTCTGAGATGTAACACACAGGTAGGTACTGATCAGGAAGGACAGCTTATTTTGACCTTGAATTCTCATGATGGTGGAGTGGAAGATTTGAGACATATTTGGTTTGAATGCAGGCCGTTAGAGCCAGAGTCTATCCAAAACATTTGGCTATCTCTGGGTTTTTCCAAGCAAGCACCTGTGGTTCATGCCAAGGAAAGTAGATGCCATTGCGACACACACATGATCCTCAACCTGCAGAGACCCCTTACCTTCTCTTCCCACGTCCAGGTGGGTGCCAGGTGTCCGGGCTCCTGCATGGCCCCCTTCCCAAAAGCAAGCCCTGTTTGAAACAAAGGTTAGGGATATTATCCTATGTTTACTGTGCTCTTTGTCAGCACTGCGTTAGGACCGTGGTATGAACTTTCCCTTCAATGCCATGTGCTTCTGTTAAGAGTGAGTTAAACACAATATAAAGTCTAGGAAGTTGCCATGGGGGTGACCACAAGTATAGCCACCCTAGAAGGCACTTTCATGGCATATGTGTGTGGTGGCTCTGCTTGCCTTCTGGTGTGGAATTGGGCTGATATGTTCTTCATGACCACCTGATCAAGGTTCTGACTGCTCTTCTGCAAGAAGGGGGAGTGGTGTTGGGGTCCCCGTGATGCCTCCTAACATTGCTGTCTCCATTGTTATCACTGAGTTTTCCCTGTGTGCTCCACACTGCTGACTCCTCACTTCCCACTCAGGCTTGTTAAAGGAACAACATACACACAGACAGGGTCTGCACATGGGGCGTAAAGCCTGGGCTGGCCATGCGCCAAGCTTCCTTGGCATGCAAAGTGGGAGGGCTACCCTCATCTCCCACTCAAATCACATAGCTTGTGGGTGAAGCCTATTCTTATGTAGGGCTGTGATCTGGATCTTTGTGTGCCTCCAAAACTCATACATCAGAATCTCCAAAATGCCCCCTGTGTTACATGAGGTAGTCATGAGAATGGAACTCTCCAGAAGGAGATTTTATTCAAGGGATCTTGGAGCTTTATTGGCCCTTCCTCCTTGTCAGGACACAGAGAAGGAGTCTGTGAACCGGGAACCATCTCTCGCCAGATACAGAATCTGCTGGTACCATCACCTTGCATTTCCAGCCTCCAAAATGCTGAGAGAAGAGATTGTGCTGTTTCTCAGCTACCCAGTCAGTGGTGTTTTGTAACAGTAGCTCCAATAGTGATACTTAGTAGCCAGTACCCCTCCTCCTCCCCTCCATCCCCCCATGCCTCCAGGTAGTAATGCAGAACTAGGAAAGGAGCCAGGCTCCCCCAGGTGCACCTCTTACTTGCCTCCAGGATAACAAAATAAACCAATGGCTTTTGGGGGCAGGGACTTCAGTGAAGCCAGAACCAAAGGTCTGTGCTCAGCTTCTCTCCTCACAGGGTCAGGCTGTGCTTCCAACAGGATAGGCACATCTGGGCACTGTCAGTTGTCCATCATGAATGCTAACATGCTAAGCAAAGGAGAAAACACACCGGGTTTTCGAACTAGCAAGTTCTTTGTGTAGCACTCCCTCCACTTGAGTGTTTCTCTGAGAAGTCCAGCTGATAGGAAGGAATTCAGAAAGGCATCATCCAGGAGCAGCAGAGGGTGGATTAAATGGAGCATTACCATCTGGAAGATACGAAATATCCACCTTCACCTACCCTCTTATTTTAATGGGCTCCGTCGTGGTTTTGCTTTTCTTTTTCTTTCTCCTTTTTATTCCAGCTCGCATTTCACCGTATAGGACAACTTCAAACCTTGCCTCAGCCTCCTAGATGCTGAAGTTAAAGATGCCGCTGCTACACTGCTGTTGGTTAGGTTTTTGTCAGCTTGACACAAGTTAGAGTCATTTGGGAAGAGGAAGCCTTAACTGAGAAAATGCCTCTACCAGACTGGCCTGTGTGCAAGCCTGTGTGTGGAGCATTTCTTGATTAATGAGTGATGTGGGAAAGCCCAGCTAGCTGGGGAGAGGGTGCCATCCCCGGGTTAGTGTCTCTAGAGTGTGTACAAAAGCAAGATGAGCAAGCGAAGCTGAGCAGACCAGAAAGCAGTGTTCCTCCATGGCCTCTGCTTCAGTTCCTACCTTGAATTTCTGACCTGACTTCCCTAGATGATGGACTACAAGCTGTTAAGTGAAATAAACCCTTTCCTCCCCTGGTTTGGTCATGGTGTTTGATCACAGCAATAGAAACTCCAACTGAGGCATCCAGGCTTTAAGTAGTTTGTGTTTTTTTAATGCTGCCCTCAAAAGGCAAAGAAAATGATCGTAACCTGTCTCCTCTCCCCAACCAAATTTCCTTCAGTCATGTGGTGTGTGGTGTGTGTGTGTGTGTGTGTGTGTGTGTGTGCGAGTGTGTGTGCGTGTGCGCACAGCATGCATGTGAACATGAATGTGCATGTTCAGGCAGGCATGTATGGAAGCCATTATTTGTTTGTACACATTATATATTCGTGTGTGTGTGTGTGTGTGTGTGCAAGTATCTTATGCTCACCCATGACACTGTATCGAATGCACACATGTAAGCACGCATAGGAGAGTAGTACTATGTGTGTGCACATGTGTGCTAGTGTACGTGTGTATGTACGTGTGTATGCGTGTATATGTGCCGTAGGAAGAAAGGCGTTTGCAGCCTTTACTCTCAGGATGGAATCGGGAAGAAAACCCTCTGTAAACATCACCTGCAGCACCTCCTCCTCTGTGTGCTGAGTCATTAGATGCTCATTGCACATTGTGGTTCAGAGAAAGCGTGATCTGTGATTGGCCCTGGATCCAGGCATGTAAATGTCCCAGGGGGCAGAGCCAGTCTGATTGCTAAGGGGGGTGCAAGGGTGCCCATGGGCCTGGATTTCTGCCCTGGGTCATTCTTCCGCACCGCTTTCCCTCAGGCAAGTGTAAAATGGTGTGCCCCCAGCCTGGTGTTTATTAACTTGTGGAAAGGTGACAGTTTCGTCTGGCTTGCTCTGCTCTCCTTTTCCCGCTTGGTGAATTACATGCTCATGATTGCCACTTCTCTCCTGGGAGGCAACTAGGAAGGCTTTACACAAATGAAGATGGATTCAGGGTACTTGGGAATCTGGCTTCACCCACAACACAACTTTGGCCGCTTGGCCCTGTCACCACTGGGCACTTCAGCCATGCCTAAGGTTTTCATGTGGTTCTGATATGTTCTACCCCCTCAGTGTTTAGCTTGCAGGCAGCTTGGGAGTACTGTCCATGTGTGTGGTTGGTGGGATCTGTTTCTATTTGAAAGGGATTGGAACATTTTGAGGTGTGGACCTAAGGATTCCTCAGGACCAGGGAGCCACCCCCAGAGAAAGGATTGGTGCGAGAGTGTTCATAAAGTGCCAGAGAGTACTGACGTTAGGCTTGACAGACCAGATAGGATGCAGTCACTCACTCTACATTTGGCTCAAGTGATGCCACAGAGAATAGATGGTGCATGAACGACACAAGTGTGTGTGTATGTGTGCTAATAAAACTTTCTTGTAGTAGCAGTTGGCACTAGATTCCACCCTTGAGCTGCTGTTTGTCCTTTTCTCTGAAAAGGAGCTTCTCCGTGCTGCTTATCCATGTTACCAACATGCTTACCTCCCGCTCAGCCTGGCGTTTCCTATTTTCTGAGAGTTTGGGGGAAGAGGCCTCCGGGTGTAAAGGCACACATTGTCCCTCAGTCCTCAGCACAAGCTGGTGAGAGATAAGGAGCTGAGGCTGGAATGTCAGACAGGACAGTGAAGGACACCTGATGTTCAGAGGCAGAGCTGACACTGATCCCTGCCTACCCTGCCCGTGTGAGCTCAGAAGCAGAGCCTGAGGAAGCCTGAGGTACCTGCCAGTGAGCCACAGCTCCACCAGTGTCACCCTCCAGCCTCAGGACACAGAGGTGGAGACTCAGACACAGCAGGGAGGGAGACACACCCAGGGCTGCCCTGATGACCTCTGCCATGGGAGCACTCTTTGCAGGGCAGGCGATAATGGTGACACCATTGCCAGTGGCCGTAATAATGAGAGATAAAGGAAATGAAACATTGCGAACCGCTGATGGATAGTGTCTTCAGCCTGCAGTTTAATGATCTGCGAGTGCAAATCTGGAGCTCAGAATGAGCCAGTTTCTCACTTCCTTTCTGCTCTGTTCATCCCAGATAAGGAAATGAAGTGCTCCAGACACGGAACCCAAATGCCTCAAATGTCACTGTTCCACCTTATTAGAGAGAGAGCAGTGTCGATGCTCTGAGAAGCCATGAGGTTCTGGTGATGTCACCCTTGGGGACACATTTGAACACTTACTCCCCAGGTGGTGGCACTATTTTAGAAGGTGGAGGAGCTCTTGCAAGTTGGGACCTAACTAGAAGAAATGTGCTCCCCGGGGGTTATGGCTGCCCTGTTTCCTGTCTGCTCTGCACTTCACCATTCACTCAGATGCGCCTCTCGAGACCCACCCCACCACCTTCCCCTCCATTATGGAAGTCACTCTCAATGTGTGAGTTCAAACAAGCCATTCCTCCCTTAAGAAGCCTCTAGTCGAAGATCTGTTGAGAGCAATGAAAAAAAGTTATACTCGTGCTCAGGCTCTGGGCACATTGAGAGTAGAACCCTTTTTTGGGCTAGGCGGGAAGGGAAGATGACTTGGGACCAGACTCCATCTGGGAGCAGGTGCCCTGCAGGTGAGGCCTTCCTTGATGTATACTGTCTTACTCTCCAGTGGTCTATTGTCTTTCTGACTCAGCCCAGGGTCACATGCACCGTGCAGGCACACATACACAGCTGTGTACCCATAAGAAGGGGATTCCAGGAGGTAGATGCTAGCTGGACTCTGTGCCAGCTGACCCCAGTGGGGTGTAGGCAGACAGAGGGAGACTTTCCCAATTCCTGCTGAGCTGACTGACATTGGCTCATCCCTCCACAACAGCCCAATTGACAGGAAGTGTCACACCTTGGGTTACTCCATTCAGAGCCAGGCCTGAGTCCAGTAATGATGTCAAATACACACAGCTAAGGTGAAGAGGCTGCAAGCTGACCTGTGCCCCCGACAGGTATGGCCAGGTGCAGCCCACGTGTGCAGCCATCTATACATATGAATCCATAGAATTTCCAGATCAAGTGACTCCGAGTTCTGCCTACATGTTCTTGAGGCGAGGCTGAGGTGGGTGCTGGGGCACACTGATGGTGGTTCAGAAGCCAAGGGTTGCTCGGGCCTCCTTGCTCAAGAAGGGAAATTAGAAGCAAACATGTCTGCTCGGCAACTTTGGGAAAACAAACATACGACAGTGGAAGAGCTTTTTAACAGCATATTGGTCTGGTTCACAAGGCATTGAAAACCGAAAATAAAACAATGAGAAAGGATGTGTGCCAGCTTGCGGGAAGATCCCTGAATAGCTGACGGGTTCATTTTTGCTTGTTTATGGGTAGATTTCAGAGTCACATCTGGTAGTTCTTTGTGAGCTTAGAGACGTCCTCCGGGCTTGTTTGCTTTTTCAGCTTTCTTTTTATTTTATTTTATTATTTTTTTTATTTTTTGGGGGGTGCTTTGAGACTGACACTGGGCTGAGGTTGAGTGTCAAGGAAGCCAGTTGGAAGAGTGGCTGGGTCAACTCCATGAAAGCGATGGTTGCCACGAGACCACCTCCTGTGAGAGTTCTTCGTGGTTCTCAAAGCGCTTGCTCTGTGGAGTGGCCAACCTGAGATGGGGCTGCTGATCCCTAGATGTGGAGAAGAAGTGACACTCCCACAGCCTCCCAGGGCCCTCTCCAACCGACTTCTTGGCCCCAGAGCCACATGAGCTCCATAAGCCCCAGCCTTTCCATCGGTGGATTCAGTGTGGGACCCTTGGCATCTCATACTAAGGTCACAGAGCTTACACATTGGTCACTCTTCAGAAAGTCTGGTTGGTGGCCACCACTTAATCTGTGCCAGCTTCTTTCTGAAAGAAGGGCAGTCAAGGGCACTGCTAGGCCGTGGGCCTCTCCCAGCCCCGTTTATTTCTCATGGTGGGATGGCAGTCTCAGGTGGCATTCTCTCCCCAGTGAGTACAGGTGTGGTCACAGCTGAAAAACTCACCTTACCTATTTGGTGTTAGACCTACCTGGTTGCCGGGACAGGCAGACAAGGCAGTTTACCACCAGGTGAAGCTTGTTGGGTGAAGCCTATGGAAGGCTTCCCACAAGGGAAGAGTGTGTCTGGCACTGGCCTCCAAAGGGACTAAGAAAACCCTGAGGCACAGATGCCAGACCAGGTCTCAGCAGGAATCTTAGCACCAAGCTACACAGTTAGGAAGCCAACACATTCATGGCCTTCTGAGTGCAGTGAAAGTATGTTTGGAGTCACATGTTTTTCCATGAAATGTGAATTTTGCCAAAGGGGGAAAAAATGGCAGACAGTTGGTTTCAAAGGAGAATTATCTGCTTTAAGAATCTCAGTATTTGGTCAGGCTCGGTGGCTTATTAGGCCTGTAGTCCCAGCACTAAGCAAGCGGAGGCAGAAGGATTGCTGTGAGTTTGAGGCCAGCTTGGGCGGCACAATGAGTTTCAGTCAAGTCTGAGCTAGACTGAGGCCCTATCTCAGAACAACAGTGGCAAACAACCATTCGTTTTCCCCAGATGCACCTGGTGAAAGGCTCTCCGGGACTCCACACGTGCTTTGGTTTTACCAAGCACAGCGTGCTCCTCGAAGCCTTTACTGATTGGCACGCGCAGGAACATCTTCCCATGAAAAATCCCTTTTCACGGGACTGGTCCTGTTTTCTGGCTGAGCTGTACAAATGGGGATTTCTCAGTCTTGTGGTCAAGCCCCTGAAGTCTGTATAATGTGCTTTAGCCGGAAAAAAAAAAAATTCCTGTTGCTTGCTCATGGCTGACAACTACACACATGTGACAGCTAGTGTTTGGGACTATGGCTGTTGACTACAGAGTGGCCTGCTGTCTGTACTTGAGCTGGTCTTGGGTCTGGGTAGGAAGGATTTGGCTTATTAGTGATACTGTCTGTTGGATGCTGCCTGTAGAGAGCCCAGAGTAGGGCATGCTGAACAAGTCCTGATTAGCAAGGCTGTTTATCCAGCAGCCTCCTGCTGTCTACAGGGACCCGGGCTGGCCAGACCGAGGCACAGTTACCCTGGGCCCTGGTAGCTCTCACCCAGCAAGGAGACATCATTGTATAAAACCTGCTTTTCTGAGGCCAGGGAAGCAGCGTCAGTCCAAACCGCAAATGAAGGAGCCTGCTCCAGGAGCACGCACACCCAGCGCCGACTTTACAGGGTGCTTGGAACAATACAAATAGAAGCAGTTTCCGCTTTTATCTGTGTCGGAAGGTTCAAGGGCATTCATCGTCTGCAGGCAATAATAAAATCATCATGTTCTCAGGTGGAAGTCACAGGCACTCGCTCCTGGAAAGTAAGCTGGGGCAAGGAGGAGAGAGGCTTACACAGATCCTATTAGGAAGGACAAAGCTGGTCCCCTTAGACCGGATATAATGGAAAGTGGTTCTGGGCACAGATCTTCAGAAGGTACCAGGCATGAGGTTCTCAGACACAGCTACGGCCAGTTTAGCTGTCCCTGTCCCTGATCTGTGAGCGGTCTTGTCATGTCTAAGGACAACAGCTGTGTGTTTGGAGCACCTGCCTTGTGCCAGGGGGTCTGTAGCATAGAATACTTTCTAGAGGCTGACTGGAATCATCACCCAAGGCTCTGGGGAAGCCCCACACTGCTCTCACGGTCCCTATTTCAAGTCCCCTAGCCACAGAGCTTGCCCCAGATACAGTCTCCAAGGGACCATGTGTCCAGTCCACTTTGGACTATGTGTGGTACCCACGCACTCCAGACACTACCTTGTCTGAGGGCAGGCGAACAGTGTGGGTGTCCTTGCACACGTGACCCCTGTTACTTATTGCAAAGAAGCCCAAGCTGGTGAGACTTGAGACCAATGCCTAGGGCTGCACTGGGGAAACCGAGTCCCCAAGGCTAAGCTAGACCAGGACCCTCATCGTGAGGCACAGCACAGGCATCAGGGTACGCACAAGTCCCAGCCTTGGCATCAACTCTTGCTGTGGCATTGGCCACAAGGTCTCCCAAGCACATCCTCTGCGCACTGGTATGGCTATTGTGCTCTTCAGGAGAATGAGGTAGAGATGTCCTCTCTAGACAGAGAGTAGGCTTCCTGGAGTGTATCCTTAATGCTGTGGTAGGAGAAGCCACTCAGACTACTTCACTGGAGTGCTGTATCTGTGTGGGGTGTGACATAATGCGCTGTAATTGTTAGCATATATGCCCGTATCGATCATTTGATGAATTGGACTATTATACGGGTGTGAGGAAGCTACTTTGTTTTCTAAAATGCAATTAAAGCCTCGTTCTGCTCATGAAAAAGGTTTTAATTTGGTTGTGGGTGGAATGTGTTTATGGATGCTTCAAGTCACAGGCAGTGGAGTCCTTGAGCCAGGTGGAAGGAGTTGAACCCAGTGTTGGCAGCCAGAGCTAGTATGAAGGGACAGCCAGGTCACAGCAGCTGCCACATCATCCACAGTCCACCATTGCACTGCTGAGCCCCAGCAGTGTGTCCCTTGGCATTTCCTCTCTCCTTAGCTTCAGTCATGATCGATTCCCTAAGGTGTAATCCCACAACCGCTGGGAGGCTGCAGACCAATCAAAGGCCAGAGCTGAGAGAGAAAGCATTACGTAATTGGCACTTGGGTACCAGAGAACCATGTTGGAGAGAGCCCATGCCAACAACAAGAGGTGGAGTCTTGGAGAGACAGAGGCCCGGGGACTAAGATGGAACTCGGGGACAAAGAGGAAGCTGTCTGATCGAAGCAGGGGTTTTAAGGTTCAGTGTAGACAGAGGATTGTCACACCATGTTTAGGGTTAGATAGGAAGTTTATCTCAAATAACAAGTGCGCATGTGTCCATGTTCATGTGTGTGTGTCTGTGTGTGTGTGTTCAGTGTTGCCAGCCAGCAGTCACTGTTTCATCACTGAGGTGTCAAGTCTCTGCCTCTGTGGAACTCATCAATCAAACAGGGTGGGTCCTACCTAGGATGCCTCTCAATATCTTTTGAGCATGACTCAAAGAAAAAAAAAAAGGTAAGATTATAAACCAATAAATACCCTCAACTGCTCATAACACCAAAACATAGGCAGAAATAAGTGTCACAGAATAGTGTTGAGTGCTCTTGTCTGTGGACCACATCATTAAAATGGGTATTTTCATATTGCCTCTTTTTAAAATAAAAAAACTTTTTATTGATGCCCACTTCAATGGTGCCAGTGATATGAGTGGAACCATCTGGAAGGCCAGGTACTGAGGGAGCATTTGAGAATGATTTAAAAATAATGAGTGGGAGAAGGTGGTGACAGCCAAAGCTTCAGGGTTCAGAGAAAGTCAGGTTTGAGAATGAGTGGGTAGATGGATGGGTGATTGATGGGTAGATATATGTATGTATGGATGATAGATACATGAATGATGGATGGATAGATAGATAGATAGATAGATAGATAGATAGATAGATGATGGATATGTGAATGAAGGGTAGATGGATAGATGATGTTGAACCGTGGATGATAGATGAATAGGGTGTGTGGGTGGGTTTGTGGGTAGGCGGTAAGGTTTGGTGTGTAGGCGACTCAATAAAAGGTGAAAGGACGAAAGAGGATATGGTGGTGAATGGATGAAGGAATGGAGGTAGAGGGTGAATAGATGGGTGGCAGCTGGAGGGTGGAAGATTTGCTTGAGCTTCTTCATAATGTTCCCACTGACCAGATTTTCTGAGGTTGTGGCTGTGCTTGGAAAACTTGGGGTCAAAAGTAAGTGATCAGGACCCTGGTCTGTCTGTCTGTCTGTTTGTCTGTCTCTCTCTCTCTCTCTGAGCCCTACTCTTTGGCCTCAAACTCTTGACCTTAAGGGATCCTTTTGCCTCTGAGTACCTGGGGCTGCAGCTGGGCACCATCCCACCCAGGGAGATTCCGTTTACAGATTTTTGAATTGTGTTCTATATCTATGATAATTTTGTCTGCCTGTGTGTGCACCACAATGCATCCCTAGTGCTCACAGAGGTCAGAAGATGGGTGGATCCCCTGGAACAGAAATTATGGGTGTTTGTGAACTACCATGAGGGTGCCAGGAACCAAACCTGGGTCTCCTGCAAGAGCAGCCAGTGATTCTAAGCACAGAGCCATGAGCTATCTCTCCAGGACTTGGTTTTCTTTTCTTAATAAGGCAAAGCAGTGTTCCTGCAGCATGAACAGCTGGTATCATGTATGAGAGGAGAAAAACTTTGCCCACCTAAAGCATCACTTCTGAGGTGACTGAGAGATGTCTGCCAGGTGCTGTAACTCCTACCCCATTAGCTACTACTCATAGTAGCAAGGACAGCACCTGTCACACAGTAGACACTGGGAGGATGCTCACTCACCTCCTCCTACATGAGTTCCAGAAGCCCATAAAGCTTTCCCTGCGCGCACGCGCACACACACACACACACACATACACACACACACACAGAGAGAGAGAGAGAGAGAAAGGGAGGTGATAGAGACATCAGTGCATGTCAGACCTTTTACTGGAGATTCCCATTGTTTCAGCTTGCTCCTTTAATCTAATAAGTACGTGCCCTTGGCTGAACTTTTCACCAGTCCATGGGGACCTGGAATGAATGCATTACTTGGTGTGGAGTGAATGACAATCAGGAGGAGGCATCTTGGCTGATGTTAAAGTAAGTCATTCTTCTCCTGGGCTTGTGATTCTCCACTAGTTCAGGGGCCTGTTGTTCTACGTCAGGAATCATTCTAGATATCCCAGGAGGCTTCCTTCACTGTGTATTGGCTTCATTTTTAAGATCTATTTGTGTGTGTGTGTGTGTGTGTGTGTGTGTGTGTGTGTGTGTATGTCTGTGAGAGTATCTGTTATATTTGCACAGCTGCACACAGAGGCCAAAAGAGGGTGTCCCTGGAGCTAGAGTTCCTGGCAATTGTGGGCTGCCAGATGTGGTGCTGGGAACCTGATCCTCTTGGAGAGCAGGGGGTTCTCTTAACAGCTGAGCCATCTCTCACACCACTGTGCCATTGCTTTTGCTGGGCAATTCCCTAATGTGTATTCATTGTGTTGAGAATAATAGAAGAGCAGATGTTAGCCCATGGTGATCTGGGGGAAACAGTTTTCTGTGTCTGTTCAGGGAACCTAGCTATGCTCACCCAGTGGCTCAGCCCTGGTCAACTGTAGGTCTTCTGGCCACCAACTCTGTACAGGGATTTAACTAAGCTGAGTCTGTAAAGAGTGAGGGTAAGGTTAGCGTACATAGGCAGTAAGCTCTGGTATCTGGGTGCTCAGCAAGCCCCCTCAGAGATCTTCCTTGCATGGCTCAGCAGGAGATCTGCCTTCTCCCCACTTCCTCTCCCCTGGATCTGGTTTCCAGAAGTTTTCACAGGCCACATCCTACTCAGACCCCCAGAAAACAAGAGCCACACATCTCTGTGCCTTGAGCTTCTTCAACCAGATTCTGTTGGGCACCCATGGGCCCCACATTTCCTTTGAAAAATAAAACACGGCATCTGACAGACACACTGAGACTTCTGGCACACAGCATTCTCTGATTTTACTCTGATCATCACCCTTTCCTCCTGCCAAAATATATTTAAAATAATCTTAACAGAACACAAAGCAAAGAGAATATTTTCCAAGTCAAGCTGCAGAGTGGCCTGAAACTGATCTCGGGCGAGAGCCCACTTTCTTCGTGGTAACAAGAAAAGCAAGTGTGTTGTGTGTGTCTATGTGTGATAAACACGGCAGTTTGATAGAATTTAGGAGCTGAAAGAACAGAGTTAGCTTTTGAAAGAGGCAAGCTGCAACCGTGGTGGCCCAATTTCCATGTGAGCATTTTTTTTTAAGTGTGACGGTTGAACAGTTTGTAGCAGAACCCATAACCTATGAATGTGAGCTCCTTTGGGAAAACAGGGTCTCTGCAGTGAATCAAGTTCAAGGTGAGGCTAGCAGGGTGAATGCTGGAGGCAAAGGCTGGTATCATCCAACAGAGCAAGGAACCTCAAGATTGCACTTGGCTGCCAGGCACCTGGAGAGGGAGAGGAGCCTTCTAGAGCTTTCTTACGGAGCAGGACCGTGTCCACACCTGAAGTTTGCAATCTGGCCTCTAGAGCTTGGGAAGGAGTGTATTCCCTTGTCTGCGTTGCTAGTTTGTAGCTATGTGTTAGTGAAAGTAGAAGAGTGAGTCACCAAGGGACGAAGGTTATAAATGGCAATTCGAAAAAACTGTGAAGAAAAATGTCACTCACTTCCAACATTTCTCCAGCACTGTCTGCTATGGGTGGGCATGTTCTGTCTCCTCATCTGCAATGCCAGGGTGGGTACCAGTACTCAGTGTCTGTTACAAGGACATCTCCATATGGTGATTTCTGTCTCAGGGTGAGACCCGGCCATGCACGCGCAAGATAGTGAAGACAGAGCTGAGGAAGGCAGGTTATCCAACCACTATGGTTAGATTGCCTGCTCAGCTTGGCTGGCACTGTCTTCCAAGACCATTCAAAATGAAGCTTCAGGAGGTGGCTGGATCTGGAATGGGTCCATACAAGGGGATGGTACTATTTAGGGAATATGTGTTTGTTTATTCACTCAGCAAATGCCGTAGACGTTTTTATCGACTGATGATCTATTGGTGCAAAGTGGAGACGTTAACCTGGTTGGAGCTCACTGTTGCCAGTGAGTGCAAGACTGAAGATTTACACATTTGTGAGAGCCCAAGGCTGCAGGTAGTGCTTCAAAGGGAGACAAAAGGACAGGCAGTCAGGATCCATGGTCAGAGGCTGGGCACATGACGGCGGCTGTGACTTGAAAGGACTACCTAAAGAGAAGAGCTACTTGCAGATGGAAGGGGACAGTGGACAGAGAACACAGCATGTGCAAAGGCCCCACAGATGCCATAGAATGACCAGGAGTCTTGGCTGCATGGGTGTCTGCAGTGATCCCACCCCTGGGTTAGAGGGAGACCTCCCACTTACTCTGACACAAGCCTCCAGTAGCCCAGGCCACTCACCACACATATCCATCTCCTCTCCAGCTGACCTGGCTTGTGTCTGTTCTGCTGTCTTCTCACCACTTGCCTTGTCTGTGCCCATCCATTTTACCCTGTCACCCCTGCCTCTGTCTGCTGCCCAACTCTGCCCTGCAGAATGCCTGGCCCCTCCCCATCCAATCTGCACAGCTTTCCTCTTTGCTGCCCCAGGCTCAGGGTCCTCTGCAAGGGTGTGACAGCCTCTCCTCATCTCCCAGGATGCCTTCTTATTTAGAGGAGAGAAGAAGGATTTCTTATACAGTCCTTAGAGGGCATGGACTCAGGAAACAAGCCTATTTCCTATGCCTTGCCTTAAAATCTCAAACATTTCTGGGCTGGAAAGATGGGCTTAGTAAATACTCTGCCATGCAAGAATGAGGACCTGAGCTTGGCTCCCAGAATCGATGTAAATATCTGACTATGGTGGTGTTTGCCTGGATTCACAGCTTGGGGATAAAGTTAGGTGGAGATAGTCATATCCTTGAAGCTCCTGGGCCAGGTAGACAGATAGATGTACTTTGGGTTCAGTGAGAGACCCTGTCTCAGAAAATGAAGATGAAGAATGACTGAAGATAGATACTAAGGTCAACCTCTGGCCTTCTATCCACTGTGCCATTACATGCACAGCAGAGACTCATAGACACAGATGCACATACACGCTCACATCCCACACATGTGTGCACACGCTCTCATCCCACACACATACACACACGCTCACACGCTCACCCCCCCCGCATCTATAATATTCCAAGACACAGCAAAGCCAGTGTGCACCACCAGTTAGCAGCCACCCACTACAGTGGACGCAGGACCCTCCCCTGCTCTCATAAGCCTTGGGAAAGGTATAGATTTACCCCAACCTGGAATCCTAGCAGCCTTCCGGGAAAGTACCCAATGTGAGAGCAACAGAGCTCCCTGGCTACCCTGACAGTTGTGGGTTTCTTGCATGGAGCACATAGTGTGCCAGCTTTGCAGCCCCGGACCATGACCACCATCACCCAAAGAGAAGGAACAGATCTGCGCCCTGGGGACCCACAAAAGGCCTTATTCACTCTTTTCTCTGGAATCAAAAGAGACGGCAGTCCTGGCCTTCATATATTTTCTGTGCATGCAACATTGGCACATGCTGATGGCCATCTGCGCACCGAGCAGCCGCACTCTGGAAACAAATGTCCCTTCGGTTTCAGGGAGGTGACCACCAACGCCACGTGGGACCTAGGCAGGCCTTTTTGGCCTCTATTCGTGGCACACCTGCCTTGCTGCTGGCCTGTTGTGCCCTGCCTCGGTCAGAGACCTCTGGAGAGTTTCCTGCATTTTAAGTTGTTTCTAGCAATTATTCTCGGGCAATAAAATTCATCTCTAAAAATAGGTCGCATAAAGGCCTCGGCTTCTCTTCTAATTAGTGTAAGGATTTATTGAATCTACATCATACGTATAGGTCATAATATTATTAAAATTACTATTAAGACTTTACTCATCAAAATCTTTCAGGCGGTGGGGAGACAGGGAGCCGGATGGTCCCCGGGAATCGTATCTGCATTAGCAAGATAAAGGGCAATTTAGGACGATTACAAAAGCAATGATTTAGGGTACAACATAAAACTCTGCTGAGAACTAATTCGTAATGCCAGCTGCTGCTAAGCTTCTTAATCTTTATCTAGTTCAATTAAAATCTGAATGTTTGGGATTTCATTAACAACCGGGGGCTTGGAAATCACACGTGCTTCTACGCTGACTTACAGTGCAGAAAGATGCCCCGAGTGTCCAAAGGTAGAATCAGGTATTATTGAAACTTAGGTCCTTTAAGGATAAGGCAGAGGAAAGACTAGATTCCTTTAGGTCTCCAGTCAGACTGAGGAGTAAGACCTGTGGGGCTAGGTTGTCTGAAAATGAAGAGCTAGTTTTACAGGGAGCTGTTCTAAGGTGTTTCCTCCTGGGGACTGGCCTCATCCCTGAGCACCATTTGTCACTTCACTGGGCCTGATAAAGTCTTCACAGGAAGAACTTGCTGAAGTGAGTAGCCAGGTGGCTTTGTGTGTGACCCCTGGCTGGACAGGAGAGCCAAAAAGCCAAAAGGATGTGTTCCGTGTGGTTTTCCTTGGCCCAGAGGCCATCTGTTAGCTCAAGCTTTGTTCCGGGGATTGGGAAGGTACCCCACTGGGAAGTTCTGATGGAGACAAGGTGGACCAGCAAACATGCTTTGTCAAGCTTCCACTCGTGTCATCTTGAGGCTCCATGTCATGCCTGGGGGTAGGATGAGGAGCCTGGATCCCCGTGAGGCTCGAGGACTATATGGTCTCCAAATGCCCTGAGTGCGATCCCCCATGGTGCCCACACCCCGAGACTGTGCCATCTGAAATAGAAGGGACTTCTGTAGACAGGGCGGAAGCTGTGGACACTGAGATATGAAGCCATGCTACTTGTCTCCATAGAGCCCCTAGTCTGCAAAGGCAGTGGGAAGGTCAGAGTTATAATCGGAACATAGGAGTCATGTTGACTCTCTGCACAGATGTCAATGAGCACGAACAGGACTTGGCTCGTCCATGCAAGCTGTGTGCATGTGTGTGAAGGGAGGATGCACTCACCGGTCATGTTTGCCTGACAGCAGAGCTCCACACTGGGAGTCTTCCTCAACCTGGAGCTCAGCGTTTCAGCTTGGCTGGCAAGCCTCTGACATGCTCCAGTCTCCACCTCCCAGAGCTGGGGTTAAAGGTACATGCTTCCATATCCAGCTTTTATTTGGGTTCAGGGGATCCAATTTGAGGTTCCCACACTTGAGCATCAAGCTCATTACCATCCACTGGTTGAATCTAAAATTGCTTTGTTCAGAGAACACGCAATCCGAGAAAGCACCCAGTTAGCACCCTACAAGCAAAACTGCCTCTTTTTTTTTTTTTAATCTCCAGCCTGGGGCTTCCAGGACAAAGGTAGTGGATCATTTCAGAGCTCTCCAGGTTTGCAGAGTCCCAGGTCAACATCAAGCCTTTCCTCAGCCATAGAGGAAGAAATCGCTCCTGTGTACACACTGCCCCAGAGGGCCGTCTTGGTTTTCAGTTCTTTCTCCATTACCCCCGAAGCCCAGTTCTTAGAAGTCGGGGTTTTGTAGGGATATGACAGACAGCCTGAGGTTCTTTAGAGACCCCTTCCCCAGCTATTCACCACAAGTGTGGCTTTCCAGGGCCCAATTTGCTGCTTTCCACTGGTATCTACTGCTCGGGCATCTGCAGTGCTCTCTTCCTGAGCAGAGGTCTGGGAGCACAGGAGGCCTGTCTTGTCATATGTGTTCTCTGTGTGTTACATGTACATGTGTGCCACATGTGTGTGCACAGTATGTATATTAGTTGTGTATTTTTGCCATGTGAGTGCACTGTGTATATTGTATGTGTCTTTTGTGCTGTGTGCATTATATATACATATGTGTGCACATCCATGTTACATCCATGTTACACATGTACATATATGCATACATGTGTGGTATTGTGGACATTATATATGCATGTGTTGTGCATATTGTGTATGTATGCTTGTGTCATATATTATACATGTCTCTGTTGTATATGCGTGCTATGGGTAATGTGTGTGTGTGTGTCACATGCGGTGTGCTGTGTGTTCTTCATATGCTTATGTGGCATTGTGTACACATGTGTTGTTTAGGGTTATGTCATGTGGTATTCTGTGTGAGCTATGGATTACATATGTATATGCATCGTATTCTCCGGTGTATGCGTGTTGTTGAGTGCTGTGTGTGTGTCTCATGTGGTATGTGTGTTTCTCAGCATCATCCATTCTCACCCTGACAGTCTGTGAACGTGGCTTTCCTGGCTCTATGGACAAGCCTTTTCATCCTGTGACTGGTGTCTCTGTGTCCCAGGGAAGGGAAGCGGCTTAGGAGAGGCAGAGTGGAGTGTGACTGAACCTCAAGCCCCAGTCTGACTCCCTGGCTCCTAAGAGTCACACTGCGTGGCATGAACTCAATGGCTGGCTCTTTGATCAACACCCCCCCCAGGGGGAAGAAGGGAGAGCAGCCTTACCAGGCCACAGAGGAAGATAATGCAGACAGTCCTGATGAGACCAGATAGGGTAGGGTCAGGTGGAAGGGGAGGAGGACCTCCCCTATCGGTGGACTGGGGGAGGGTCATGGGAGGAGAAGAGGAAGGGAGGGTGGGATTGGGAGGGGGGAGTGAGGGGCCTGCAGCTGGGATACAAAGTGAATAAATTGTAATAAATAAAAAAAAAAATTCTTTTAAAGAGTCACAGTGCAGGACTGAAGACCTGCGGCTCCCAAGTCAGAGGGTCTGGATGATGGGACCTCGTATCCCTGCAGATTCCAGAGATGACTTCACTACCGTATAGGCGCTGGGAAGGCTGTGTGTACCTTTCGGGTCACATCAAGACTGCCACTGGCCGCTGTGACTTGGAGCTTATCACACTGGTGTGGGAAGGAAAAGACAGAAAAAAAAATGAATGAAAGGTGCTTCCATGCCCCTGGTGGATATGGCAGTGTGTCATCAAAGATGTGGGGCCTTCAGAGCTGAGGACCTGGTTCCTATCTGTAGACTTGGCCATTGATCTGAAAATCTGGGCCATGGATTGATCCCATGGCTAGCAAATGCCCTGCCTGTAATTACTTTGAGCATTACAAGCCTTCTAATATCACCCTTCCTTCTTCTTAGTCCTTTTAATATTTTATGACAGAGCCAGGCACTCTAGTGCAATTCAAAGTCCCAAGACAGCCTGTGTGCTTTAGCTCTTGGCTGTCCTTCCAGAACATTCTGAGCGCTGCCCTCCCCTGCTTCTTTGCCACACAGGCTTTCTTTCTCATCTGCCGAGACTGAGTCTTTCAAAGGTTGTTGAAAGTATGGTTATTGTGAACCTGACATGATAGGTAACTGTAGAATCTTACAGGCAGAACCTCCTAGATGTTAGAATGCGGGTTACAGTGGCTGACTGGTGACCCTGTGTCCCCTTAGGAACTTTTCATGGACATGTGAGTGCATGCCAAGGAACACACATTGGAGTGTGCATGTGATTCCTGATGTGCAGAGCTGGCCCTTGGCACCAGCTACAGCCAGAGCAGGAAGCAGCCGATTCCCTTCATGTCACCTTCTCACCTGCTGCTGGCAAAGACCAGACAAACAACACTCAAGGAAGGGAGCCTGTCCTGACAGAGAGCACGGGAGCAGGCGTGTAAGGCAGCCGGTCACACTGTCTACACTGCCGGGACTGTAAGGCAGCTGGTCACACTGTCTATGCAGCCGGGAAGCAGAGAGCATTGAACGCTGGGCTCACTTTCTTCTCTTTATTCAGTCTTGGATCCCAGCCTATCAGATGGTGCTGTCCATTCTCAGGGTGCGCCTCCCCCAGCCCGGGTAAGCTAATCCAGATAATCCCTCACAGATGTGCCAGAGGCTCATCTGCTAGGGCTCTAGATCTTGCCCAGTGTTGATCATCACACCTCTCCAGTAGGTCCCTGACACATGGCCTTGTCCTTTTGAACTTGGTGGAGATGGTGCCACTCCCTCTGCCCCAGGTTTGCAATGGGAGCTCTGTAATTCCTCCCTCCCTCTAACTGTGACTGCACTGGGCTCAGTTTACCCAGTCAGCCGTGGACACTTGTGTGTTGCTGAAGGGGCATTCTATTTCAGGTGGCAGTGTAAACGGGAACCTCCCACTCAATGGCCACCTGCCAGCATCCGTCGTGGCCTGTTGAAGAGCAGTAAGCCTTGTGGAAATAGAATGAACAGAATTCCAGGAACCAGGGAAAGGGGGGCCCTGGGGTGTATCCTGCAGAGCTCCATGGCCTGGGGAGGACCCAGGTGTTCTGTAACTTTTCAGGGGCTACCCAGGAGCCTCTGGCTTTGAATACATGCAGCTCAGTTCTACATGTTCATGCCGTATTGGGGAATGGTGAAACTTGGGACTCAAGCAAATGAGCTCTTTGGTATTAAATCTGGCGTATACATGAGCTTCAGAATAGGTTGGGTGGACTTAATTTTCATACCATAGAATTAGCAGGATCCTAAGTCCTCTGTGAGGAGATGGAGGCCTGGAGCTATGAAGCCAGACCCCACTCTTCTCTAAGCACTGAACAGGAAAGTGTGCCAACAGTCCATATTTGCCCACCTGCAAACTGGCAAAGGCCAGCCATGCCAGCAGGCTCTAGGGTTTTCTGCTGAGTCGGCTACTTCTTATGGTCCTTGTGCTGAGAGGATGGTGTGGTATGGGAAGAGACAGGCTTCCATGGTGTCATGATCCACACAAGATGGCGAGTGTGTCCTGACATTTTTCTACATGCTGATGCCACAAGCTCAGGTCCCATCAGAGTCAGGTGTACAGTGAGATGATGGCTGCAGGTGCTGAGATTTGGGGTCTTGGACTTTGCTGCCAGCATCCTGTCCGATCTTTAGGTGTCCCTTGCCTATGCATGGGCAAGTTACTCTGGGTGTATTGGAGAGTGGAGCCTGGGAGTTAGGGCTTGCAGGGCCCTGACTTGGGAAGAAGACTCATTGGAGGGGCTCCCAGGTCCATCTCTTCCCAACAGACTCCATCCCAGCTGGACTGGCTACAGACATGCAGGTCCAGAGCACCTTGGAAATCTGGGGCCTTTCACTCAAAATGTGTGCAGTTGCAAAATGCCACTGACGGGATACGACAGTGGCAGGTGCAAGCCTCTGAGCCTCACCTGAGAGTGCTGACCCTCCAGAGAGTGCCAACCTGCCAGCCCAGGCCAGGGAGTGAGCAGGTCCCTCATGACAGGCCAGCTGTCATGCAGGATCAGCTGTGATGAAGGACCCTGTGATCTCTATGGAGAGAGGCTGAGATCATTGGCTGAGCTCTGGGGCTTCGGGTAGGGCAGCCACAGGAGCTCAGGTACACTGGTGGCAGCAGTGTTGATCAGGTGACTACTCCAAGTAGAGAGTCAGTGTGGAACCACTTAGCCCCACCTGGACCCCACAGTGGGTCGGTGCTCACCTTCCCAGCTGCCCTCACCTGAATGTCACTGCACATGCTTTGTGTGGTGGGTGGCAAGGCTGCTGAGAAGACAGCGATTTGAAAGCAAAGGCTTCTTATTCAAAATGAAGTAAGAGGACAGCAATGAACAGAACGAGCTTGGGAAGTGAGGGAGAGAAATGACTTGTGACATGCATCATCCCCAGGTGGCCAGCTCCTTTTCTGCAGCTATCTGAAGAAAAGCTATGGCCATTCTAGCATTTTGTATATTTTGTGGATTTGGACAGGGTGAGGATACATTTGCACTGTGAGAGTTAGGCCTCAGCCTAGGCATGGAGTATGTTGGGAACAGCTGGACAGACAAGACAGACATGATACTTGGAGTCTTGAGGTGGAGTGTGGCTAACTGCTGAATGAGGCAGCTTTAAAAGCTCGCAGGAGGGACTAGCAGGGTGTCTCAGTGGGTAAAGGCACTTGCTACCAAGCCCGACGACTTGAGTTCCATCCCTGGGACCGGCAGGGTGGAAGGAGAGAACTGCACCCCACTGGATGATTTCTGGTCTCCACAATGCAAGCTGTGGCACATACGCGCCCCATCAAACGTGCACAAATACACGAACTAAATAAATATCATGAAGTTGTAACAAAATGTTTTCTAACATTCATGGGAAAGACTCTGTGGAGGTGATAGGTGCAGCTTGTGTGCCCTCTCTGCCACCGGCTTGGCTCTCTGTGGCAGGGTGACATTTACAAGACCTCTCTTCCTGGTTCACACAGGTGGGTAGGCCAGCAGAGACCCTCAAGACTGGCATTAATATGGTCTGATGGTTCAGGTCACTTGCCTAGCTTCAGTCTCCTGGCTAAGCTCAGGGAGCTCTAGCTCCCAGCATTTAGGGTCCAAGTGATGGGCTAGTTAGACTTCTTTCAACAGACTCTTTGTTAGAGCTAGGGTGTGGTGGGCAGTGCCCACCGTGTCACCTAGACAGCTCAGATAGTGAAAGAATGAGTGCTGGGTACTCAGATAGGTGCCCAGTGAAAGGATGGGTGCTGGGAAGCTTGGATAACAGAAGGAGTCCTCAGCAGGAAGTTTTCTGTTTTCTCACAACACTGCGGATGGAATTCAAGACCGTAGGCTCACTAGGCAACCACAGTGGAGAGACACACTACGTCATAGCTGGGGCAGAGCACACACACACAGCCAAGTAACCCCTAGGATTGTGTGTTCTGGGTGCATATAGTAGCTTACTGAACTCTGAAAGGCTCGGTGTTAGCCCACTAAACACATTCACACACACGTGTGTGTGTGTGCACTGTATGTATTGATGTGCCTGCATGCATGTGCATGGTAGGTGGGTAGGTATAGTTCATATATGGAATATGTGAGGGGAGTGTGGTGTGTATGTATCTGCGCGTGATATGTGTGTATGTGTGTCTTTGTGGAGACATCCCTCTGTGTGAACCTGGGAGGGCTGGCAGAATGAAACCAAACCTCTCAAGGCTCTCCTCGTTCATCTCTTGGTCCATCTCCTCATATTCCCACATCCAAGTTTGCCACCTCCACAAGTTCCCAGAACTGGGTTCTACTCATCTTTTGTCAAGTACCAGCTTGGCGTCACTTTCTCATACACAAAAGAGCTGGCTCCCCTGGCCTGTCACATCACCTGTGTCTGGCTCTCAATTCAGCCATCCTACATGTCTTCCTTTTAGCCACCCCAGGTTCTAAAGATCTCTGATCAGGGTCTGTTTGTCCTTCCCCAACTCTTGGTGTTCCATGACATTCATTTTGTGTGATAATATATATACCATCCAAGATGGGAATGAGCCATTGCCTTCCTCCCTGCCTCCCCAAAATCTTATGGGATGGGTAGTATCCTAGGCCTCTCTGTGTCCTGACCCTGACCCTCTCTGCCCTCTTGACCCCCCTCTCAAGTACATCTCAGTCCTGCTTCTCCTATTCACACCACCCTGTCCCTTAAGCTAGTGTAGAAGCAAGCTAGAAACTTCTGCGTCTGCAGCCCCTCCCCATAAACCCAGAGGCATTCCCTCTCACTGGGCCTTCCAGAGAAAGCCTTAGTAATGCCATAAAGAATGCCAATTTCAGCCTGGCTCCATTCCAGCAAGGATTTCTTGTTTGGGTTTATGGAGGCCCACCAGTGTTTAAAATCCCATTTGTGCCGTCACTTCTCAATCTCATGTATTACATAGGCATGGTTTAGCCGTGTCTGATAAGCAGTCGGCGAAGCCCTGGTGGTTGACGATGCTTTGCTATGCATCTCCAACCGCTGTGGAGGCAGAGTCTAGTGAGCATTTCCCTAGGAGCAGCCGGAAGGGCTGAGTGAGACACTGCGCAGTGAGCTACTGGGTTTCTTTGCTGAGAGGCCCTGTCTCCATCTTGTGCCCTGGAGACGCTTTCCCACACTACTTCTCCCAATTCGTAAACTTCTTCATAAGAGCTCTCAAACCAAGTGAAGAGGGCTGTTAATTTCACGCCCAGAATAAAGCCATCACAGTCTGTGGCAGGCAGAGTAAGGGCTGTCCACCCTGGAATGGCTTTGTTGAGATTCAATCAGATAAAGATCCTGTAAATCGGGCTGGAGAGATGGCTCAGTTGGTGAAATGTGCTCCATGAGAGCCTGAGGACCTGAGGTGGGTGCCCAGATCAGGCACGGGGGAGGTGGTACACACCTGTGATCCCAGTGCTGGGGAGGGGGAGGTAGGAGGATCCCTGGGCTGAGGCGTAGGGGTCTTACTGGCCAACTAGCCTAGCCTAATGGGTGAGCTCCAGGCCAGTGAGACTCCTAGTCTCAAACACAGGGTGGAGAAGAGCTCCTGGGGAAGAGATACGTGGTTGTCCTCTGGCCTACATACGTGTGTGCATACACACACACAAATGCTAAATGATGATGACACAGCCTAGTGATTTGATAGATACGTACAATATGCAATAAATGACCACTTCCATTAAGTCAATTGACTTATCTTTTACCTATTTACCTTTGCGCTTGTGAAGAGAGCACTGGAGCAGATTTTACATGGAGAATACAGTGTATAATTATGTTCTCCAGACCTCCACCTCTTACATCTGAACTCACTAACCATTTAACAGTCGCCTCTCCATTCCCTGCCCCTATAACTACTCTTGCTTCACTGACCTTGACTTACGTGGCTTTCGTGTGTGGGCGGCATTACGTTGTACTTTTATTTCTCTGTCTTGTTTCACTTAGCGTATCACCCGGACTCATGTTGTCATTGCAAATAACAGGCTTCCCTTCTTAAAGACTGGATAACATCCCATTGTGACAGATGAACGTCACTGTGTACTCGCTCACCGGTCCTCGGGCACCCTCGTGGACTCCAACTCTTGGCTGTTTTGAAGAGCATTTCAATGGACATGGGAGTGCACACAATGTGCCTGAGGTTGGAATTTAGCGTCCTTTGAAGATGTAGTGGCGGTAGGGTTGCCGGCTCACAGGGCAGCGCTATTTTTAATTTCTGTAGGAAGCTGTATGCTGTTTTCCGTAAGAACCACACTAGTTTACATTCCCACCAACCTGTCAGCACTCAACTCCTCTCTTTCTGATAACAGCATCCTAACAGGTGTGAGATGATAGATCTTTGTGTTTTTAATTTGCATTTCCCTGTTAATTAGTGATGCTGAACGCTCCCCCTTCCCCCTGTGAACCGGCTGGCCATTTCCATGTCTTTTTTTTTTTTTTAGAGCCATCTCTTCTGGTTCTTTGTCCATTTTTTTTTTTTAATTGGGTTGTTTGCTTGCTTGCCTGACTTGTTTGACAGATTCCTCTTGCAGCTGGGTGGTCTTCCCTGGGCTCCTCCATGGCTGGCTGCGTGGGGACCTCCCTCTTCCAGTAGCACCCGATGAGGAGGGCAGAGCTTGTGACCCTTCTCTAGTGTGAGACCCTAGGTTACCCCATCCTCTCAGGGGCATGGAGCACCCACAGGAGAATTCTCCACAGGAGAAAACCCTCCATGGGATTGCTGTGCTGGGATATGAAGCTCTGAGTAGAGGGAACCATGGTGGGGAAAGGGAACCAGGAAAACATGCCCTGCCTGAGGCTGGCAGCTGTGCTCCTCACAGCACGGCTGGGAAGCGGTCACTGTCCGCATGGACCTGGGGAAGATGTTCCTCCAATGCTCCTGCCACCCTTTCTTCGTCCTGCCCTCTCCTGTTCAGAGGACTTGGCTGTCCTTTGGGTTGGGATCAGCAGGTTTCAGGGAGCCTGGGAAACAAGATCTGGAAGCTCATTTCCCAAATAGTGCCGGCTTTCGGGGGCCTTGGGAACAGTTTAGCTGGGAATGTGCTTGATACACAAGGGTGAGAGCCTAAGTTTGGTTACCAGAAGATGTGTGAACTGTGACTCATTGCAGCAGGTGTGAAGGTTCATGCCTTCAATCCCAGACCTGGGGAGGAGGAGGAAGGCTCATCTTCTGAGGTGGACACCAGCCTTGATCTAGGTAGTACGGTAATCCCAGCTGAGCCAAATGGGTGAGCCCCAGGCCAGTGCGGGACTCTGTCCCAAAACAAACAAAACAGCCATGCTGGACAGCTCCTGAGAAACACTAGCTGAGGTATCCTCTGACCCACACACTAACATGCGCGCATATGCATGGGAACCTGCACACGCTCACACACGTGCACACACTCGCACTCATACACACCACACACTCACACATGCCCGTGCACGCACGTACTCCCACACACCACACACACTCACACCCACGCACACAAGAAAACAAGAAGGATGATTCCAGATAGGCTTTTGATGGATCTTCATTTTTCAAAACCCATCTCATCAGGAGAAGTTAGGGAAAGGAAAGCAGTTTCCTCCATCCTCACAGCTGGAAAGGGCTCGCTAGTGGGGCCTGCTCCTGGCCCACTTTGTAAGCTGGAGGCTCTAACAAGTTGAAAAGCAGTCTGTCCCCCCTCAGTCAGGTTCAGGGTGCAGAACAAATGTGCTGCTCCAGCAAAGACAATAGAGGTGGAATCAACCTCTGGCTGCGCGAAGAATGAAGCCATCAGCTCCTTCTTATCGGTTTCAGCCTCTCTCTTCCCTGCCCACCATCTGCTCGGACTTTGAGCAGGAATCGTTTTGCTTGTTAAAGGGAAAGAGTTGCTTTTCGGCACAATTAATTAAGTAGGCCACCAGTGTTGCTGGATGATGGGAGTGAGATTTGATCAAACAGATCAGCTAATTGGTAGCGAAGACACGCTGAACATGTGAAACATGCTGCGAGAGGATCTGGGCTGCACTGCCTTCAAAATGCCCGGGCTCCACTTCTGTGGGGCAGGGACGGGCCCTGCTTCTGAGTCCCTACCCACGGCTGGGGAGCAGCCACCTGTTCGTCTATGTGTACAGATGCTAGTCAGATGAAGGCACCTGGGCGAGGGTGCTGGTCAATGGGGGCACCTGGGCTGGGCGAGGGCCCACAGGCTCCCTCAGGGGCATGCACACCTTTCCTAGCAGACGCTAAGAACACAGCACTGCAAGTCTGTGCAGCCTCTCACTTCCACACTAGGAGGCTAAGCGGTAGGCCGTGTCTCCAGGCGCCCCTGCTGTAACTAGGCGTGCCTGCCGTACATTCTGTCGGACTCTGCTTGAATTGAAGTGTTTATGCAGAAGCCCCTGTCACATGACTGGGTGGATTGTGAGCCGGTAGCCACATCCCATCCAGCTGCCATGCAGCTGACTTTGCTGTGGGTCAGCTTCCCCTGCCACAGCACGCCCAGGCTGGGGGACTCCCTGTGGCTGTTCTGTGTTTAATCGTGTTGAACAGTCGTGTGACCTTTCCTCACAAGAGGCCACTGGCAGCCAGTCTCCCGGATATACTTGTAAGACAACCCAAAATGCCTTTGCTTGTCACCAAGCATCCGTGGGAGTTAGATCGCTGTTTTGCTTGCCCCGTTTTTTGCTTGTTCCTGGTAAGCTGAGGTGAGGCCCAAGAGTCCATGCTCTCCAGGAGGACTGGGGGACCCTCTCTGTCTTGCTTAGAGAAGCAGCTCCACTCCACACACCATGGGGCAGAGCTTATACTAGGGAGAGTTCAGTGATCAGTACCAGCTAGACAACCATCTTTGCAGTGTGAGCCTAACTGGAGACAAGCTCCCAGATACCTCATTGAGCAGCAGAGATCCATAGGGCTTGACTGACCAGCCCTGATGCATCATGGGACGCATCCGAAAGTTTCCTTTATTTCTGCTTTGAATGATTTAAAATCTGTAAGTATGTGAAAGTGAACATAACCAATGTATTTCCTCTTAATCCTTGATCCCGTAGGATCATTTTGATAGTCTCCTGAGGGAAACTTGCCCACTGACAGTTTTACTTAGAGCATGAGTCCAGGTGGCTGGATGCCTGTTGTGTGTTTGTACTCTAGGAAAAGCAGAGGGGCACAAGCTTGCTTCCCACCCAGAAGGACTTGGGATCCATAGCTTTTAACAGGATATCTGCCCCTTGCCTAGCACAGGCTGGGAATTTAGGAGCTCCAGGAGGGCAAGGGAAGTGTGCGCAGCTGCTCTGAGTCACAACCCAACCACTCCTACTCCTGAGTGGCAACGTGGGATGCTCCTTCCCAGCCTGTCCATTCCAGGGTCCTGGTCCTTTTCACTCATCCTTTTGGTGGGGACCAGTCCTCCGAGTCTGCACAGGCGTGATGCAGAGGGCCGAGCTGAAAGCCCCTTCCTCCAACCTCCAGCAGTGCCATTGGGTGTCTCGGTCAAGGCTGGCTCTGCACAGAAATGTAGAGATGTGTGAGGGTCAGAATTGCATGCATACATGCATACATACTCTCAAAAGTGCATACGCTCACACACACACACACACACACACACACACGGGGACACTTCTTTCTTGTGAGTGATATCATTCCAAAACCACAATGTGCACTGTGCTCCTGCACACTTGAAAGCTGTCAAGAGCCCAGACCTCCTGGTAAATGCTCTTTCTGCTATAACTTTTCATAAAATGCCCCTGTGCCAGCTTTGGGCTTCCTGAGCAGGAAGTACCCCTCTGTGCCACCTGGAGTGGGGCTGTTTCTGCCAAGCCCTGGGAGCCTGTCTTCATCCTACTGCTGCTTTGATCGGAGCACACACCTGCCTCTTCTGCTGACACCTGAGCATCTCTCCTGAGCCACAGCTGGGCTAACTCAGCGCTCCTCACCCAGGAGCCGCAGCCTCGGCTGGAGGGCTGAGCAGGCAGCCTCCGTGCAGCACCCAGATCTGATTAGGAGGGCTGGGAACTAGAATAAGTAATGAGGACAACTGCTTCTTCCACGGGATGAAGCCAGAGGCTCCCTGTCCTCCCTGCTCCCACCCTAACCAGGACACGCTTGTCAGAGTCCACTTGTCATAAATAGGTCAGGGTGCCACTAACAGCTAGCAGTAGGGGACAGCAACTCCACAATACATGAGGCAGTCTCAGATGGAGAAAGAGACCAAATCTCAGCGCAGAGGCTCAGAAAGGCTGGGCTTGGCTGCAGTTCAAGAGAGGGAGGGGAGCCAACCCGATGGAAAGGGAGAAAACCCAGCCCGAGTGAGGGGCACGGTGCATACAGAGGGGCTGTGTTAGGAAACACACAGGAAGGAAAGGAAACCAAGAAGTAAGGAGAAGGCAGGACTGTGACGTGGACATGGGGAGGGTGTCACTTTGGTGGTGACAAGAGAATGTATCTCTCTGTCCTGCTCCGACGTGTCCCGTGATCCCTGCTCTGTGGTCAGTTCAGCCAGTATGCCCAGGCTGGCTCTAGCCCACTTAGCCAAGAGCCTCCTCCCAGGGGTGTCCTGACATTTGAGCTCTCTGTGGGGCGGCTGTAACCTACCTAGTCTTACCTTGCATGGCCATGAGGTAGATTTGCTGGGAGTAGAAGGGGGCAGGGGGAGGAGGGCAGCGACTCTGTGGTCTCATTAGTGGTTGATGGAGGTCACAGTGCTCTGGCGTTTAGTTAACGCCGCAAATTAGACCAGTTAATTCCCTGGGAAATAAATGTAGTCTTCTCATTGATCCAGGGAGTTGTCTGCTCTACCTGGAGTGCGGAGGGGGCCGCCAGATGCTTTCCGCTGCTTCCTAAGGTCACCTTTTCACAGTGGCGAAAACCTTGATCATCTCTGCTTTTTCTGATGTCCTTAAAATGTGGACCTTATGCAGGGTGCAGTGGCACACACCTGTAATCCCAGAACTCAGGGAGGCAGAGGCAGGCGGATCTCTGTGAGTTCAAGGCCAGCCTGGTCTACAAAGTGAGTCCAGGACAGCCAAGCCTACATAGAGAAACCCTGTCTTGAAAAAAAAAAAATAATTAAATTAAAATGTAGAGTTAATCTGTTAAATGTCTCCCTAATTTAAAAAAAATGCAGTGTGTGTTTGTGGGTTCAATAAAGAAAGATTTGAGGCGAAGTGTGAGGAGACCCACACGGTCCAGCTACTACTGAGGATTCTGGGAGACTCGGCTACACACAACCCAAGGGTGGGAGCCACCCTCAAAGAGACTAGGGCAGTGGAGTTCTTTAGGATGGACTATGAAAGCGCTACACATGGGTCCCAGGTCTCAATGACCCCAGCAAGGCCACAGAACAGAGAGAACCCAGCCAGCTCTTCTCCGCAGTGCCACTCCGGGGTCCTAAGCCCACCCACCCATGGTGCACTGCTAGCACGCCCACCTCCCTCCAAATCAAATGCTGGCATCGAGAGTTCCAAGGTGGGGCGAAGCCACTGCGTCAGCATGCCTGAAGATCAGTCCCGTCTGCCACATGTCTCCCCTTCAGTGGGTGTCGTCACTGGTAGCCGGTAGCCGGTTGACCCAAGCAAGGGTCACGTCCCACCCCTCATCCTGACTCTGCTCAAAGGACTGCACACCTGTCTACCTGCTATAAGGGGGCATAGCAGCCGCCCTCCACCCCTTCCTGATCCCTGCTTCTCTCTTGACTTTTGATGGCAGAGTTTATTCCAAGGAGCGGCAGAACAGTAAATGCAGAACGACACACATGTAGTGGGAGGCTGCCTCACGTAACAGGCAGAGAGACGGATGCTGCACCATCCTGAGCTTCGGCTGTCAACTTGACACAACTGATGGTCACCTGGGAAGACCCAGAGACCCTCAGTTGAGACACTGTCCAGATCAGATTGGTCTGTGATGTCTTTGGGGCGTTTTCTTAATTACTAACTGATGTCGGAGGGCCCAGCCCACTGTGGGCAGTGCCTTCTCTAAGCTCTAAGCAGGTGGGTGTGGGGCTGTACACATACACATGACCACTAGGAATTATGGGGAAACTGAGACTGCCCCACCCCAATTTGGGCTTTTCATCATATACACTTGCCTGATGGGCTTGGGCTCACGTTACTGTGAGTTCCTCTGGGGCCTGGTTTCCAACACCTGTTGTGAGATCAGAGCAGATCTGGGTGACAGCACTCCATTTCTGTCTCCAGAGCGAACTTCAGGTAGCAGTGGGGTGAGGAAAAAGGCTGACCTTTGCCCATCATCTTTACTTAGAGACATTAATCCTCCCCTCCAACAGCCACACCTCTGCCATCTCTGGTTTGTTTTAGGAAGGGCTGTTCAAAGCCCAGACTCCGTGAACACATTTTGAACAGATGACAGTGTTGGCCTGCAGATAGGACTTGGCATATGCAGCATGGAAAAGCTGCTTAGGGAAGACACGTGATTTCTAGGAGATACCTCACACTTGCTCAGATGGGTCAGCTGTCCCACACCCTCCTGGGATCCCATGGGCTGGAGCAGGTCAGTTGTAGCTTACCAAGTACCTGAGAGCCTGACCTCAAACATATCACCTCATGTGAAGTGGGGGAGCATTTCAAAGATTTTCAGTGTAAAAACAAACAAACAAACCAGAACTCATGAGGACTATAGAGATTAACCTTCTCCCTCCACGAGGGTTCCGGGCCTCCTGGGAAATACCAGGGAGCCACTGAGACTCCGGTTTGCCATCCGCCGTGGGTTGTGGGGACTCAGATTAGATGCTTCAGGACAGAGCTTTTGCTGTGCTACCTCGTAAGAGAAAGTCATAAAAATGACTTGTCTCCATTTCCCTGGAGGAATGACTCCATTTGATTTCAAGTGGAGAAAAATCCCGGGCAAATATGGGACATGTAATTCCTTATGACCCCTCATTTCAGCCATCTTTGAGCACTGACAGGCTCTGGATAAAGAGGCCATGAGGCACAGTGAGAGGGATGAGAGAGCTATATAGCCCAGACCTGCCTTCCCAAGATGTCATCTCCAGGTCACCTGCTTGCCAGGGACAGGTTTACTGGCTTCGTGGATTGGGATGCCCTGAGCAGCCCTGCTTCAGGGGACTTTGCTGGACTTCCTGCCTCCTAATGAGAATTCCACATCAAGGGATGAGAGGGAGGGTGACCTTGGGGTTCTAAGGAAGTCGCTTGCAGTGGTCTGCTAGAAGCAAATGGTTACTTTGAACTCTCCTATAGTCCCTGAAAAATTCATGTCTCTAGAAGCCTTAGAAGAAAAGACGGATATGTTTGACTCTATAAAGTTTAAAGGCACCCATGATCAAAAACATACCATTTAATTTTTACAGAAAAAAAAAGAGTAACTTAGGGGACAATAGTTCTTGTATTTGGAAGTTTCCTTAATAAATATAGAGCCCTTCACAAATAAATGAGAACAAGACCATTCAATTTGTTTGGGGCAGAGTGTCAAACAATGGCTAAGTGACACATATCAGTAGGAAAGAAAAGAGGGTTTAGGTGACATATACTGAAAGTGCTAAGATCATGCCTGACCTGCTGTTTTACTGATCGGAGAGGTAAAGATTAGTTAGAGCCTGAGGTCCTGAGGTGGCAACAGAGCTGTGTACACACAGGCAGCTGATGGGAATGCTCTGGGGTATAGGGCACACATAAATGGTGAGCATGGGAAGTCAGCATCAGATACCTTCCACATTGTGTTTGAGACAGGGTCTCTCATCGTCCTGGAATTTTGTTAGGATGACCAAGCTGGCTGTCCAGTAAGCTTCCAGGGATCTGCCTGTCATCAGCTCACCTAGCCACTGCTGGTGCACACACTGACAAAGAGGTATTTACTCTCATGCTTGACATAGAACTTTCTCCTGTGTGGGAAAAAAAATCTCCCTACACACGCACTAGGGTGTTCTTCACATTTGCGGAGAACTGGAATGCACTCTGGTCATACTGAGCAGTGAAAAATACTGAGCACGTATGCACATACCACTTTGGGGAAGCCATTTCACAAAGTTGCACAGCCCCTCTGCAGCTGGGGTAGGGGGTCAAGAGCCTCACATACACCCTTAGCCATTGTTTAACACCCTGCTCCAAACAAATTGAATGGTCTTGTTCTCATTTATTTGTCCGTAACGGTAAAGTAGGAACACTCATCTCCTTGTCCCTTGGGAGCGGTGCTCTGAGTTTCATCTTGTGGGTGGGATTTACGTTTTTTAATAACTGCTCATTCTGGTGATGCTGGGGTGGAGGGTCACTTAGTCTTGTCCATGGAGCATGAACAGGACACAACTCTGGCCCTACAGAGAGCAAAGCATCTTGATTCTCATAGTTCTATATCAGTGTCTGCAGACTACTGCACCCAGGATACTCACCTGAGGCTGGAGGAGTGGGCCTTTAAATCCTGGCTCTGTCTCACCCAAATCCTTTCAGATGGGGTTGAGTATGTTGATGGCTCTGAGAGCCTGTTCATCCTTGCTTTGCCATTTTCTAACAGAGAATAGAAGCCTCTCCCCCATGCTTTCTTCTTTTCTTCATCCTGTATTTAACTGACAGTTCTTCCCGGGGCTCAGGTAACTGAGCACGTGTGCTCTCAGGGGACTAGGTCACTCACATTCCCCAGAACCTGCGTTGTCTTTTCAGAGGAACTGATGGCCACAGGAGCAGCCTACACTTCTGTTGAGAGTGATTCAAGGTGTGGTGAGCAGCTCCCTCCAAGAATACCGTGTCTGGCTTTGGCTGCCTGGAGCTTGCTGCTGGCTCCAAATGGTCACAGGCTGAGGGCCTTCCCAATGGACTGGGCAGCACAAGTCCATGCATGCCTGAAGACAGAGGCACTGCCAGGGAGCCTCTCTGCCTTGCGCCCCAGAAAAAGCCCTCCTATTCCCACCGTGATAACATAGGTACCAGTTCACAGACTTGGTTTTTCTCTTGGGAGGCTAGCTATTGAAAGCTAAAGATCCCATGAGACAGTGGTCAGAGTCTCACAGCCTCCTGTGGTTCAGTGACCCGTTGGTCTCCGGTGGCACGGATCTTCCACACTCATTTGACACCGCTCCCAAGGGACAGGGAGATGAGTGTTCCTACTTTATCATTACAGACAATTCCCCCAGAGAATTCTGGGATACCTTGGGGGCACATCTGTAGAGCGAGCTTCTAAGAGAAAAACACATGCATTTCTCATAGTGGTGGATGCTATCAAATGCCATTTCCCCAATGACTGTGCTCCCACAATGCTTTGGGACCCACATCCAGTAGTGGAAAGTCCTCTGCAAGGGCTCCAACACTGCTACCGATGCAGGGAGGGCGGTCTTACTGGCCACAGGACACCTTGTCCAGAGCAACCTTCCTCTTCACCAGTCCCACCCCTGTGCAAGTACTTGCCTCACCCTGGTGTCCTTTTCATGCTGGAGCGTGGTAAGAGAAGCACCAAGGTGACACCCAGGTTCCCTGTTTGTGTATCCAGCCAAACAAGCTGGGGCACTTCCCTGCAACCGGAAGCCCTCCTAAGTTGCAGGCCATAGACTGTGTCCCCAGCCACAGCAACACCCATACCTTCTGCTTTGCATATGTCCTAGAATTTGGTGTTGGTATTGCACAAAGCCCCAGGATCAGTCTCCAGCACCATCAAAAGGCAGTCATGCTAGAACTTGTCTATTGTTCTGGGAAGAAAGAAATAACACTGCAACCCATAAGGCTCCTGGTACAGTGGGATGTGCCAAAGGTACCACTTCCTCTTGGGAGGGCACTTAGTTCTGCCTTCCTGCTTGGCTAAGGGATGAAGGTGAATTCTCTCTGCATCCTTTCAGCCTCTCCCGTGCTCACCCAGCCACCAAAGCTGCAGCCCCCTCCAGCCTGTCCAGGGTCCAGGACCAAGCATGCCTTTAGCTCCCTTGCCTGCCCTAGAGGAGGGTGTTTGTCATTTTTTTAACATCGAAGGATCCTGCCCCGAGCGAGCTGATTTTGACTCTGACATATTACTCAGGACCACTGGGACTGAGTGCTTCCTTGCTTAGATTCCTGGCTCTTCTACTTCTCACAGGATGGATTTATCCTTCTTGTGGGTGTTCTTGTTTCTGTCAAGAGTATGGATCTGGCCCGTCTCTGGCTTCGTGTGTAGGCAGATACCATAAGCTATTTCAGGCCAGGCCTATGGTCATACAGCTTTCCCCAAGAAGCCTCTCTGACCAGCCCTGGGAGGCTTCATCCCTTCACACACCAGTGTCCTGAAGGTTGGCCCTACACAGAGCCCCTCCTACCCTGAGCTTGGGCAACCTCTCTTCTATGATGTCACTTTAACATTTGCTTATCCAGAAAAGACAAGATCTCTGGGCAGTCTTCTGTCTTGGCCTTTGGAAAACAGGAAGCTGTTCAGAGGTGGTTTTAGCAATTCTAATAAAGAAAGGAAACAAAAAAATAGATATGTAAACTGCTTTCATAAATGCATATATGGGCACACATATTCATATGCACGCATTTTGGCTGGCAAGCCAGGAAGGTTCACTTTTCTTGAACATTCAGCCAAATCCAGGTCATCAAACCTTTAGTTTAGGTGCTTCAGAGTGCGGTCGAAAGGCTCTGTTCAATGGAAGCAGCCATGGGGCAATCAGAGGTGGGCACAATCTAGTTTAGGGACTGTGTGTTGGGGATGTGAGGCTCACAGTCAGACCACACAGGTGCTGACAGGCAAGCCTGGGCAGCTGGGCTAGGTGGAGGCTGGGCAAGCTGGGGAGCAGGCCCATAGCCTTCCCCTGCCACCAGAAGCCACATGTGTCCCTGCAGAAACCTGGGCAGATACTCCAAGCAGGTGCATCATGATGAAAAGTTTATTATCCTGGTAGGCATTAAACTGCATTACCTCAGCATTAAACACTGGGCTGGCTTGGAGGCCAGGTGTGGACACAGGTCTTTGAAGCTCTTAAGACACAGCTCAGCTCATAGCACATCTGCCTTCCAGGGTTTAGGAGTGGGGCCATGGGGCTACAGGTACAGGGAAGCCACTGGGAAGGGACCCAGTTGGAAGGTGTATCTGGGTAACTGAGGACAGGAGGGAGAATGTACCAAGCTGATCCTCCAAGGATTGGGGAGGGCATTCTACCATCCAGCAGGAAGGCATCCTGCCCCCTGTCTAACTAGGGTGCCTGCTTCCTCATCCAAACCTGGCCATTCCTGGTCCCTCCTGGGAAGGTGCTTTTCCTCACCTCTTTTCCCAGGGCCCAGATCAGGCACTGGACTTAGAATGTCAGGCTTAGGCTATCACAGGTACTTTGGTGGCTCAGCCAGTGGCGAGTTTTAGAAAGCAAAGATGCATAGGAATGTCTGTCTTTCCACCCAGCAGCACAAAGTTCTGTTTTCTTCCTTCTCAAAGCCCTCTGGGTCCCAGCTCCCTTGTTTCAAAACATCTTCTTCCCTGCCTCAGCCACCACCACCCCTGTGACTGGATCTTCCTCCCATGGATGGGTCCTGGACCTATACCTCCAGAGAAGACTCTGCTCTGCCTCAGGGAGGCTATCACATGGAGGTGCCATTTTCATGGAGTCCTCATCCCCTTGAGGATTCCATGGCTGATTTAAGAGCCTGGACATTATTGAGGGTAGTGGGGGTGAGAGGGTAAGAGAGTGAACTTGAACTTGAAGGTCACTGGTCTTCTTCAACCCAGACTGTAGAGTGCAGGCTTTCCCCCCAAAGAACAGGTGGGCAGTGGGAGGAGCTCTGGCGGTGATGGACTTAGCTGAAAGGAGCCAGACAAGATGAGGAGGGCTAGCGGACACTGGCAGAGTCCTGACAGTAAAGCTCGCAGAGGCCCTCCCACATCAAACCCAATCCAGGTCAATCTCATTGACTTGTGACACAGGCATGGCTGGGTTTTTCTGTTTCCTTGGTGAGGAGCAGGACTCAAATCAAAGAGGTCAGACAGCAGCCAAGGTCGCATAGCAATGAGTGTCAAAGTGGGGTCTGTCTTCTCTGTCTGTTCTGGATACTGTGACAAAACCCTTTGACATGGATCATTTTAAAAGATAGGAATTTATTGGTCATTATTGTAGTTAGCCAAGGTCAAGAGGTCAAGACATGCTGTTGGAGGTGAGCTGCCCTGTGCTTCATAGATAGTGCTGTATTACCTCACACCTGACACTGTGTTTCTGTGCACACATCTCCACCCCACCCTCTACGCCTTCGGGCAGGAAGATGAGAGACCTCTGAGGTTTCCTTCCCAGTACACAAGGCAAGATGGTACCTCTGGGCCTCAGGTAGGAAGCTGAGAAGCCTGGCTATGTGTGCTCAGCCTGGAGGGAAGGGCTGACTTTCCCACAGCCCACCGTGCCCTCAGCCAGCCCTCTCTGGAGAAAACTGACTGCAGAGAGGATTTCACTTACCTTGGAGGAGGGCACAGGCATCTGTTGTGTGGTTACTAGGATCACCCTGCCACGGGGGCTCATGAGATCAACTCAGCGGATGATCCCAACTCAGCTTGTGTGGTTCGGTACAGGCGCTTGCGTGGAGTCAGCAGGAACAGGCTGTGGGCCATTGACAAATGTCGCAGTATTCAGACTGATTTATTTCTTAATGGCCCAGCCAATTTGGAATGAACAAGCAGGGACCATCAGCAGTTCTGTCCATGGCCCATGTAGCCAAGCCATAGTGTTCACAGAGGACAATCACAAGTAATTACAATCTCTTTGCTTCAAAATGTAGGAATAAGCTAGACAGAAAGCCTTCGTAGGCTCTACCCACAGGGATGGATATTTTAAAATTTTAAACGTGTGGTTTTTTTATTGCTACATGAAAGGAGCTGTCAGCACCATGAGAGAGCCACGTTGGGTGTGGCAGTTACTCAGCCGCCATGCTGACAGGCTCTAGCCCTCTCTCAGTGTTCCCTGAGGAGTCAGCAGGAAGTGCAAACCTGGATAGAAAGGAGAACGTGGGCAGAGTGCATGAACCAGGCCAGACCGGGACAAGGGAACAGTGGCCTTGCCTAGATGCTCCCCTGGCCAGGCATCAAGAACTGAAGGATGTTTGGGGCAGCTCCCTGGGACACAGTCCAAAGACTGACATCCGCCTTTGGTTACAGTCCACCTATTGGCATGGTGTCTCTGGGCAGAGCTGCCCACACCAGCCCAGGATTCCTTTTCCACTGATCAGAGAAGAATGGCTGAGATGACCTGGTGGCATATGAGCCTTTATATTCCAATGGAAGTAGAACTTATCCCACCCAACCTGGTGACCTTAGGGACCACTGGCTTGCCTGAGAGGATCACCTTCCTCAGGTACCGTCAGGGATGAAGATCTGATCTCCAAAGTGTGCAGTCTCCTCAACTTCCCCACTCAGACCTGACCTTCCTCCCTGTGCCTTCTCCCACTCTGACCTTCTTAATTTGACAAGAGTGTGCAGATGCTGGGTGAGTTGGGGGCCCTGGGCAGGTCATTGAGCTCATAGAGCCTCCTTCTGATCCATGCGCCCACCTTGTACTCAATGCTGAAGACCAAATGAGATGTATGTGAAACACAGCACATGCCCAGCACATAGTAAGTGCTTTCTTTCCTTTCCTTCCCCCATTGACATTACTGTCTTAAAATATAAGTGTCTCACTCATTCAGTTATTCTACTACCATCCCACAAAACTCTCCTTATGAGCTTTTATCTCCCTAGCAGCTGCTTCTCAGCACAATACAGGATCATCTTTAAGTTCCTTAATGACTCCTGTGCAGAAGACCTTGTCATGGCCGTTGTTCAGTGTCTTTCCATCAATTCCAAACCCACCCACACGGTAGGTCCTCAGTGTTTGATGGGAGAACCCAGTGCTTCCCATATCCCAAACCTGTGGATATCTGGCCGGAACATGCTTGTTTTGTTGGGTAAAGTGTAGGGAGGCTGTATCAGATATTTCAAGGGCAGGCTGGGTAATCACTGAGAGTCAGGTCAATGTCAGAATTCCTGAGGGTCTGACTTCACGATTGTATTATTCCCTCCTGGGAATTATGGAGAAGAGCTGTAAGTGTGGCCGCCACTGTATCTCCATAGCAGCAGCATCCTCAGTAGAGGCTCATCACCTCAGACTCACAAGACAGAGCCGCAGATGTTCTAGGAAGGACAGGGTCTGAGCGAGGAGGTTTGGGCCATAGGTGATCAGGGAAAATGGATCTGATGGCTTCCATGTTTGTCCAGGGCTCACTTCCCTCTCACTATGAAGTTCACAGCAAGGGGTTGACAGAGTCAGGCCTGGGATGGAACCCTGCCTTCACTGTTCCATATTGATCTGTCCCTGACAAGTACACCATCTCTGAGTGACAGATCTAAAATGACAGTGGTCTTGGCATTGATGTCCCAAAGGTGTCTGAAAGCTTAATGATTATGTCCTTGAGTGTGTTTAGTAGAATGTGTTGTTAGTTTAGGGCCATGGTTGCAATGGTGGTGGTGGTGGTGGTGGTGGTTGTGATAGCAGAGATGGAGGTGATAGTGGAGGTGGTGATGGTAGAGGTGGTGGAGGTAATAGCAGAAATGGAGGTGATAGTGAAGGTGGTGGAGGAAGTGGTGATGGTGGAAGTGATGGTGGTGGTAGAGTGATAGTGGCAGTAGAGGTGATGGTGGAGGTGGTGGAGGTGATTATGACCATAATGAAGATGATAGTGATGCTTTTGATGATGGTGGAGATAATAATATTACGGTGATAGGATAATGGTGATAAGCTGGAGACTGATGATCAAGATGATGGTAAGGATGATAATTATGATGAGGACCACAATGTAGCTGATAATGTTGATGTTGATGGCACTGCTGATGGTGGTGGTGATGACTATGGAGATGGTGGTGGAACTATGATAATGATAATGAAGGTGGTGATGAAGATGCTGTAAGTACAGGGATGATGATTTTGAAGGTGATAATTACAATGATGGCGAGGATAGTGTTGACCATAATGAAGATGGTAGTAGTGATAGTGTTGATAATGATGAAAATGATAACTATGCTGATGATAAGAAGAATGATGCTGATGCCAATTATACTGGTGAGGATTAGGATGGAAGTGATTATAAGGTGATTATAATATAAAGGTGGTGATGATGATAAACATGATGATATGATGATGAAGGTGATGGTGA
>NW_026596234.1:2138445-2328201 GCF_907164565.1 Psammomys obesus | reverse complement strand
ATTATGAGGATGTCAAGGATAATGGTGACCATATTGCAGGTGGTAATACTGATGGTGTTGTAGGGATGCTGATGGCAATGATGGTGAAGATGATAACCATGGTGATGACAGTGGCAGTGATCTGACTTCTGAATCTAGCCCTGTGATTTCTTCCACATTTCCATGTGTGAGTCTAACAAACATTCACATTCAAAGCCCTTGTCCTTAATTCACACATGTCGAGTCCCTGTCTGAAAAGCTCCACCTCTCATTCTGTGGCCTTTATGGTCCACATGCTTTCCACTTATTACAGCCATGGCTTGCACTGATGGGGTTTTCTCCTCTCTCAGCCTGTGCCAGTGACGTGCACTGCTGTGAACACAGGCATGGCGCTTCCTTCTTTCCCTGGTAATTCTGAGAGGTGTGAGTTTCTGCCCTGGGGTTTTTAGTTTTCTGTGGCTGCAGGGGGTTAATTAGTTTGCTTTCCTCACAATAGCATTTACAGTTTTCCTATTAACTGGGCAGATGCGCAAAACCTCCCCTTCATTGGGATCTTCTGTGCTCTAAATGACAGGGCTTGGTGGGACTGCAGAGTACCAGGATCAGGGGGAGCCTGGCATTGCTGGCATGGCCTTTCTTACCTCAGACGGAGAGGCCTGGGGCTCAGTTTGCCTTTTTGGTGTGATCAAGGAGAGGCATATCAGTTGCTGTGAAATGCTGGGGGTTCAGCTGCTCCTCTGCTGCACACCGGACTCTACCACACTAGCCAGAGCCCCGGTTATCAGGATTCTTTAAGGAGGATGCTGGGGAAAGACTGGCGAAAAGAAACTGCTAAGGGGTGTGCCCTGTCTCAGGGCAGCTGGGTCTGAATGGGACTCAAGCAGGAGTTTAAGGAAAGCATTTGGCATCCAGCTGGTTTATCATCAACTGTGGGGGCTAGAAAACTCACCAGAATGACGTGGGCTCATCTCTTGCCCTTTCTCCTGCCAAACTATAGTCCCTCTCTGCTTTTTCCTGACTCCTAACCTAGATTCAGTGGTCCTTTCCTTCATCTGGTCTTCCCTCACCCTCCAGATGAAGCCAGTCCCTACTGACCAGTTCCTGTATCCTTGCTTATAATAGCCAGCATTTGCCCAGCACAGAGATAAAAATTAAAATTGAAAAGCGAGTCTGCTCAATTATACTAATGGTTCCCCGGAATGCATTTATTCTTTTAAATGTTGAACTATCCTGAGGGCGAAGATGACATTGGGGGGCTGAGAATTCTGGAGAAAACCTCACTGGGCACTTCACATGCCTACAAAGGCTGTCGGGGGTGGCTGTTTCTGGATCAAAAGCCCAGTGATGCTCATAAGCAGATTCCATGGAGGCTGCACAGGAAGTTATTTCAGTGTCATCCATAATAGCAAGGACAGGCAGCCAGGGCAAACCAAGACACCCCAGATGGGACAAGCAGAACATTCATGGCATGACCCTGTGGTGACACTCTGTGAGAGACCTTACACAACCTCTCCTTGAAAGCTCCACCAGGGAGGCATGAAGATGTTGCATATTCACACTGACAAAACCGTATCTGATACCATTCATGTGGTGCTTTAGGAATCTTTTGCTTATGCTCAGGAGTAGAAACAGGAGTATGAACAGACATGCAGACTAATTTCCAAGTCCAAGTTTCTACCATGGGTGGAGGGACCAGCATTGAGGGCAGAAGGAAAACAAGTGCTCTAACCTTAGGCATGATCGTTCCTGAGAGTCCAGGGCAGAGCTAGGGAGTGTTCTCCCTTACCTTCTGGTTCAGTGGTATGTACATATGTGTGTGTGTGCGCGCGTGCACACACGTGCATATATGCTATCGTGTTTCTATGGATCTGAAACATCTCATAAAGCTGGTCCAGCTGTGGACTTGATAGAGGAATGGCCACAATGATTTTCACCTAACCCAATATCTGAAAACACACACACACACACACACACACACACACAATTATTGGTTCAAGATAAAACCAGTGCCAGGCACTGAGGTATGAGGAGGCTACAGGGCTGTGGAAACTGACAAGCAACAAGTACGCAAGTATCCTGTCAGCTTCTTGCCTTTATGCTGTCCCGTGATGGAGGTTAACGGGTGTTCCTCCAAGCAGGAATCCCTGCAGGGCACAGCTGACAGTGCGTATCTTAGCAGGGTCCATATTCTGCTGCAACTGAGAGGCGCTCCCCAGCTATGTGCCAGTCAGACGAGTATGCTCTGCACCCCACATGCAGCAGCCAATGCGGAGGGCAGGAGGGAGAGGCTCTGATGAAGCATCCCTGTCATGGGTTATTGGCTTGCCCATTCCAAGTGCCACCTCGTTGCTTTCAAGCTCCTTTTATGAACAGGAAGGGTATTACTGTGCATAAGATGAGTTAATTAAGGAATTATAATTCCCAGAAAGCCTCTTTGACATAATTTTAAAACCCAGGTAGGTGTAATCCTATCGTTGGGAACCTTAAATGGAACAGGAGGCTTGAGATACCATTCTGACTGTATAAAACAAGTAATCCTATCAGCAAGGCGGGGCTGGGGACAGAGAGCTGTCTGAGCAGCGGAGTACAGGCGAGTAGAGAACAGACTTAGGGAGATGAAGAGGATGCAAACATCCTGAGCCCACGATACACTGAGGTACCTACCAGGAGACAGTCTTAGGAGAGCATCCGGATGGGTCAGACACACCACGCCCCCAGCGCCTCCCCAAATCAGGCCCCTGCATATACACACAGCTGCCTACCACGAACGGGAGCATAGGGAAAGGTCAGCATCTATTGCTACTGCTATAGACTCTTCCTGGAGGCAGCTCTGTGGACCTTCCAAATGGGATTCTGTGGTGATTTATATTGAACTTGTTCTTGTTCATTATAAAACAATGGCTGGACCCAGCAGGCATGTCCAATCTTTTGACATTGTAACAGGACATAGTTCACGCTGTAGAGTCACAAAATCAAGTTAAAAAAATAAAAAGCCATGAACCAATCTTGTAATATTCTAAGTAAGTTAATGAGCTCGTGTTGGGTTTCATTCATAGTTACCCTTGGCAGCATGAGGTGCACATGCCATAGACTGATGCACCATTTGGATGATGGTTTCTTGGCCCCTGGGTTTTGTACTTAATTCCTTTGGTAGAAAGCCCTGGTAGTGTGCAAAGAATGTTCAGCTGTAGTGTTTGGCCTGTTAAGGCCTATGTTCATGAAGACCCCATGAACACGAGTGACTGTGCCATCAGCATAAAGCAGGGCTTCCAGGCCAGCACCGAGGACCCTTCCTTCTGTATGTTTGCTCCCTGCTAGCCTCCTCAGGAGCCTGTCTTACCTGCTGGGGAGATGAGGTGACTAACTGTTTAGTACCAATCCGGGACCACTGTGGTGGCTCCAAGGATCTACCTGGTTCCCAAGGCCAATGTAGCTAGCACTTAAGGTGTCACACACTTTTGGAATTTAGACAGAAAGGGAGTAAGCCCCCGACTCTCCACATAGCTCCTAACTCAACCATGACACATTAGCCATTACAGCCACTTTTACTAAGTGTCACTTCAAATATAAACTTGGGGTAGAAATAAGTGACTCTAGTGACAAAAACAGTAGCGCTGTGGCCTGATATTAAGGAAGTCTGGAAGTTGCAAAGCAGTCAAGCCCGAATGCTTGTTCGACCATGGTGTCAGGAAAGGACCACTTGGTTTCACACATCACTCACCTCTTCAGATAATAAAACAAGGAAGGAGCTGGGACTGGATGTTCTTAACAGTTCAAGAGCTGGCAGACACGAAGACGAGGGCGCCCTGATTGCAGAACACAGGCGCTTTCTCCTCAGATGATAAACACCTTTGTTGATTAATTGTCGTGGGCTATTAATAGGAAGCTGAGTAATCGGGAGATTGGCAGAAGCTGGCTGGCCCATCTGCTTATGGCATCCTAATGGCTGCTCGCAATGCAAAGAGTGTTCGAGGTGGCGGGAAAGCTTGCATGTCAGCAGGCCTTGGAGACACAGAGCCTGTGCTGGAGGCCCCAAATCCACCACCGCTCCTGCTCCCAACTCATACGCCCAATCTATGGATGACGAGCACACACTGAAGCTTGCTTATGATGCAGGAGAGAGATACTCAGCCTGCCCCTTAAAAAGGGCCTGGGCCAGGGTCAGCAAGGCTGGATGAACTACACACTATGGCATATCTGGTCTGAAGAGCTCTAGCCCTGTACTTACTGGGAGGGCACTGGGCAAGAGGCCGGGACCAGAGGATTCCAACTATTTATGCTGCTGTGGTAGGGAGAGATGGACTGTCCTGCCAGGAGGGCTGACCCTGCTCCCCCAGAGCCCATATTGTCTGGAAGACAATTGCAAGTGATGGTGGTAGAACCTATCGAGGGAGGCAAGGAATTCAAGGTGAGAAGTCTCCGTTCCAAAATTTTTAGAGGTCACTAAGGACAGATAGAAACAGCATCCGTGATGGTTAATACTGGTCAGCTTGAGAGGATGCAGAATCACCAAAGACAAAGACCTCCAGGCATGTGTGCGAGGAGCTGCCTAGAATGGGTTGAGGTGGAAAGCCCACCCTGAAGGGGGTCACACCATTTCCAGGTCTGGAACCCTGGACTGAATAGAAAAGGAGAAAGTGGGTCAAGCACCAGCCCTATCTCTCTCTACTTCAGCCCCATCTCTCTCTGCTTCCTGACTGTCAATGCAGCGGGAGCAGGTGCCTCACACTCCTAGTGGGGTATCTTCCTATCACGATGGACTGTACATTAAAACTGTGAGCCCAGTTCCTTCCTTCCTTCCTTCCTTCCTTCCTTCCTTCCTTCCTTCCTTCCTTCCTTCCTTTCTTGTGTTGCTTTTGTCAGACTTTCATCTGAACAACGAGGAGAGTAAGCTAATGCAACATCTTAAGTAAACATTGTCCCCGTCCATTTAAACAAAAGAACGTGAGGGGTTCAAGACTCTGGTGTCTGGTGTCTGTGTTTTTGAAGTCACCCACCTGGGGCCTAAGGAGGTCAAACTGGCTTCTCTGATCCCTTCATATTTATATAACCTCTCTGGGCAGTTGGAGAGGTGGCGCATGGTGTCCTGTGGGGCCTTCGAAGCTACTGTCAGCAGAGGATGCTGGCGCCGCAGCTGGAGAGTTGATCTCCTCTGGAGAGCTCTTCTGCTCAGCAAATGGACTGTGGGTGAGTCGGTGAATCTCTGCCACGGGTCCAGAAATGAGACACAAAATGATTATGAATTAAGGTAAAAGAAACTCAGGTTAGTGGCCTTTGCCAAAGAAAAAGTAACTTTTATTCACATTTATTCACAAAGATTGGCTGGGGGACAAGAATGTGGAAAGAACAATTTTGGGTTAGAATTTTTGAATTAAATGAGAAGCTGAGTGTGTCTCGGGGAGGGGGAATTGTATATCAGAATAGAGAACCAAGATCTTGTCCAGTGGTTGTCCTAAATCTAGAAAAACGGTTTCTGGGTGGCTGAGTTGTGTGAAAAAAAGTGTAGAGACCCACTCCCCTTTCCCCTCACCCAAGGACAACATGGCTCTTCACTGGTCCCATCATCTAACATGGGTGTGGGGAGGTCATAGCTGCTAGAATTGAGGCTCCAGAGCCTGGGTGACTTAGTGCAGTCTGGGTCTGGCTCACAAACCTGTCACTGCAGGGAGATACCATTTCCTTGTCCTTCTAGAATTTCAACAGGTCACATGGCAGCACAGCTGGATTTGGTCACATGTAGCAGCAGCAGCACAGCTGGATTCGGGCAAGAAAAGTAGAGCACAAAGTGGGCCACTCTAGCTGTTTCCTTCAAAGAGGAAGCAGACAGGTGGCTCCTAGAAGCATAGCAGTCGCTTGATCTGGCCAAGCCTCAGAAGTGGATTTTGATGGCTGAGGAAGTAGCATGGGGCGGGGGGTGACTGAGACAGAAAGACAGGAAAGCTGTGGGAGAATGGCTGGGAGGGCCTGCCACTGGAATCCAGCCTTACCAAGGAGCAGGGCTCAGCGCCTGATCAGAGGCAGGAGTGCAAAGCTGGCAGTATGTCTGAGAGGCAGTGCCTCGGGGAAGCTGTTGAGGGGCTCTTCAGAGGAACAGTGGACTCCTCCGCTGCTGTGTGGCAGGTAGATTACAGCCACTTCCTGGCCTTGTGCAGTAGGAGCCAAGTTGAGTGGAAACAGACACAAAGCCAGTCTGGTCCCCTCATCACTGTCCCACAAAGCACGGGGCTTTTGCTCCTTGCAGCATGGAGATGCGTTTGGGAGCTCACACCTCCCAGTGTTGTCCACTGCTTCATCCACACTTGGTTGCTCCTCAGCCTGGGACTCTTCAAGCCTTCTTTAGCTATCATTCTTTTTCTGTTCTTTTTCCTCCTTTGCAGCAACTAGGGATTGAACCAAGCCCCCCCCCCCATGTGCCAACACACACCCCACCACAGAGCTACCGCCCCAGTATGAGTCCTCATGTCACAGACTCACTCACTCAGCCATTGATTCTGGTTGTCATGCCCCATGTGACCTTGAACTTAACCCTTTGACAGCCCATCCCTCAGCCTGGTGAAATACTCCCTGGGTGTGCTAGCGGTGACAGGGTCTGGGCGTGGCTGTCTGAACAGGCACCCACAGTCTTTCCTGGCATCCAGGTAGAAAGCCTTCTCCTCTGACTTCTGATCATTCTTCCTCTGACTTTCCTTAAGAAGAGGGGGGGGGAAAAAGGAAAGAAAAGAATAAAGAAAACCCTGTCAACACATTTCTCTCTTTGGGCTTTCCCAAAGAGAAGGGGAGAATATAGCAGGATGCCGACTCCCACGGCTCTTCCTGTGGTATCTAAATATAAATATCTGTGACAAATCGCAGAAGGAATCGTTAATGACAGCTGTCGGTGTTATTTCAACTGAATTAGACCTTTGCAGCTCCCCTCTAGTAAGAAACATGGAGACAGACATTCGAGGTGATTTTAATTCGCCACCTACCTGGGTGCACACACACTCCCTGAGTCAGGATCGCAGGTGTTTAGTAGGCAAAATGAGCCCAGCTGGAGCATCCGTCAGATGTGGGTTCCTTCCTTTGCCTGGCGACAGCTGGTTTTGACTGGCAGGAGTGTGGAACCAAAGCTAAAACTCTAGGACTTCCTGCAGGGAGCACTGGGTGACACTTTTGGTGGCAGAGTCTGCTGGTCAGAATGAAACGGACTCTGTCCCCACAGCTGCGTCCCATCTTCTGGCATTGTCACATGTTGTCATCTATGGAGTGTACCCATGAGAACTGCATCATCAAACCACAAAAATAATCACAGAGATGAAAATCTTCTAATGTTTTAAGTAAGTTTGTGAGCTTTTGTCACATTCATAGCTCTCGTGGGAGGCCCGTGAGCTGGGCATACCTGTGAGAGGGCACAGACAAGCCAGAGCTTTTTACCATTACAGGGAGGACTGAAACAGACAAAGTTCCCATGGGGGATACTTTCTACTGGGCATGGTAACCCTGGGACGCCATGACTTCTGACCCTTTTTCCGCTATAATGACACACACACATCCCCATTTGAAGTGTGGCAAGAGAGAGTGGAGGGTGGGCAGTTTTCCTTGCCAGTGTGTATTTTTAAATATACCCAACACCCGTGTAATCAGTTGTCTTGCAGCTGATCCCTCTGAACTGAGACTCGGAAAGCTAAGAAAACTTACCAGGTTCAGGAAACTCATGAAACCTACAGCATCTCAAAGCCCTTCCCAAGGCTACGGGCCCAGGGATAACTTCAGGGTGTGTGTGGAGGCAGGCAGCTCTGGTGGAACTGCCTGCAAGTTGTGCATGGAGCACCAAGGATGCAGCCCTCCTGAGTCAGCACTGTGCTGGCGTGGGATGGTTGGTGATGTGGTGTTACTCCTGTAAAATTAGTTCAGTTTAGTGAACCTGTATCTATTCGCTCCAAATAGGGTGAAGAGACACGTGTTCACATCTCTCAGGCAGTTATTCACCTGCAGAGGCTAGCTCACTTTGCGCTGTGATGGAGGCTGTCACTTGTCCCTTGAGAATCACTGCACCATCTTGCATGCCCTGTCACAGCCCTACCATGTTCCATCCATCCAGCATCTGCACCACTTGGTATTCTCGGCTTTTTGAATGACAGACAAAGGCTTACAAGAGAGAAGTGCTTTTTTGTTTTAATTTTTACTTTTCCAGTAACTGGCAGAGAAGATCACCTAAATGTTTTATATTGACTCTTTGTATTTCTATACAGGTGTCTGAGTTTTATTTGCTACTGCTGTGATAATATATCCTGACAATAAATGTGGGTGTGAAAGGGTTTGTGCCCCACAGTTCCAGACTGCTGTCCATCACTGCACGGAAGTCAGGCAGCTGGAACTTGAAGCAGCTGCCACATCACACCCACAGCCAAGAGCAGGCAGCATTGAAGTAATGCATGAGCTCTGCTTTCTTTCTCCACCATCGAGTAGTCGAGTCCCCGGCCCAGGGAATGGTGCCACCCACAGTGGACAACTCCAATTAACTTCATAAAAACACTCCTCCACAGGCATGCCCATAGGTCAACCTGAATCTGACAGTTAAAACCAACCATCTCAGTGGATAAGCATCTTCTTGTTGATTTGTGGGTGCTCTTTATCTAGTCAAGATTGTCTCATGTTGCGTTTGCCTTCTGGCAGTCTGCTGTTAGGCCTTTTCCTGTCCTCCTTAGCTCTTCAACTGAACAGCGTCCAATGACCTGACACCCTGTGCATGTGTGACACGAAGAGCAGGAAACAGCTCTGTTTCTCTCATGGCACAAAAGGTTGGGACGCTGGAAGTCTCAGCAAAGACAGAGCACTTCACCCTGTGTGACATGCAGGACGCCCAGATGTCTCCGCAGGACTTCAGCACTCCTCTCTTCCCTCTTCCGTACTCGGAGTCAACAAAAGGAGTCATTCTTGGCGCCCACAGTTTCCAACTCTCAGCTTGCACACTGCCCCCTGTGCCTGGCTATACTTCAATGCAGGGTCCATACTAAGTCCTGGGTTCCCGAGCTCATAAAGGACAAGCCCACTTACCTGCACAGACAGTGTCAGGCTGTGGTTGAGGTGGGACTTTCAAGGTTACAGGTGGCACTAAAGGCAGTAAAGGCACCAGGCCCGGGACCCTGAGGTGGCAGCCCATCTCCCTGAAGCAGCCTGTCTCCTGACTAACATTTCCTCTTCTATTAAAATTAATTCCACCATCTCTGGCAATGTGCCAGGCCATCACGGATCGCGTAACGGCTGCGGCTCGGGCTGTAAATCCATTCCACTGCCGTTATCAAACTCATTACCTTGTAAACTGCCTTAATATACTGAGGCTCCTTGGAAGACAGTCTTCTCGTAAGGCGAGCTTGTATGCCACAGTCCTGAGAGTGGACACCTTTCAAATTAATCACTTCTTGAAGACTGACTTTTCATTTAGGTAAATTCTACTCTTCCTCTACTCCTCCCTCCTCCTCTCTTCTTCCTTCTTCATTTTCTTCTCTTCCTCTCTCTCTCTTCTTCATTCACTTCTTATGTCTTTCTTTCTGCCTCATCTTCCCTCCTCCATCTCCCTTCTTCCTCCTCTACTCCCTTCTCCCTCCCCTTCTCCTCCTCCTGTACCACACCCCTTCTTCCCTTCTACTTTGTCCTCCTCTTCCTCCTACCCTCTACCTTCTACTCCTTTTCTCTCTCTTTTCTGTCCCCACCTTCTCCCCCTCTTTCTCTACTCTCTCCTCCTTCATCTCTTTCCTCCTCTATTCCCTCCTCCTTCCCCCTACTCCTTCATGCTCCTCTCTCAGTCTTCTTCTTCCTTTGCCCTCCTCCCCTTCTATGCTTCCATTCTAATTCTCCCTTTCCCTCCTTCTGTGCTGCCTCAGAAACACGTGAGAATGACAGTTATCCTTGGCTTGGCTGCTTTGGTGAAATTTGTCTTGGAGCACATAGAGAAGATGTATGTCTCCTCTCCCTGCCTGTCTCTAAAAGACCCACCTTCAGTGTAAGGCTACAAAAAGCAAGTCTCACAGGAATGCTGAGAACTGCGCAGCCCCCATCCTCAACTTCAACAAAGAGCAACTTTGCCCTCTAAAAATACTTGCTTGTCACAGGTAGAGGTGGCACTGGCTGTCACTCAATACTGCAACAGGACACTTCCAGCCCCATGAGGAGACCCAGAATATCACTGTCTATGGACTGGAATTGTCTTTCTGCAACTGCTGGGAGAACACATCATCAGAATATCTGGGGCTCATCCTGGCTCAGTCACAGAGGTATAGAATCCCCAGCCTTGTCTCTGTGTGGCCTGACCCCTCCTGGGCATTTTCTGGTAATGTGCTCCTAATTGGTAGGTCCTGTGAGAATCAGTGAGCTAATTTATCTTTAGGGCTTATCCAGGTGTCATCCAAGTGGAAGTCCCTGCTGAACCCAAGCTTAGACAACTCAAGAGAGGAGAAGGTGCTCCCCACTCCTTTCTTTCCATCATCTGCCTGGATCCCTGTGGCTGGGCTGCCAGGGGACATGAGCAGAACTTTGTCCCCTACAAGTCTTCGCTGATCTATGCCCCAGAGAGGACTGTTCCATACTTGCTCAGACCCTCTGTGTCATGCTTTCCTGTCAGTGGCCATGGGAGTGTCTGGGAGACTAGGAAAATGGTCTTTGAGGAGGGGGTGGAGCCCAGGAGTGTTGCTCCATCTGTCTGGAGACTTGCTGCCCCCACCCGCCTCTCCCCGTGCTTAAGAGCACCCTCCTAATTAGGCGTCGTCAGCCACCGTGGGAGCCACATGTATCATTTTATAGGCCATTTTCTCTTGAAGAAAAGCAAAGCCAACGCAATTCTTGCTGGCTCTGGGGTTTCCCTTCTCACTCAGCACTTCCAACAAAGTCACTGTGGGAATAAAATCCCTGCGATGTGCTCGCATTCACTGAGCAGGGAGGGAAAGTGCCTCTCTTTTAGTTCCTTTAGTTTCTCAGCAGGAAGCAGTGAGCACACTTGCCCTGAAGAATCAAAGCACCTCAGATGAGCTCTGCATCTAGCAGATGAGCAAGAAAGCGGGCATCCAGGAAGGGTGAGGCAGGGAGAGAGGGCAAACACTCAGGTGTCCAACTATTTCCAAGTATTTCCAATATCTAAGCAAAGCCAACCACCCACAGGCTCTTAACATCCTTGGAACCTAGTTGTGACCTGACAGGACTGAAGGAAATGGTGGGCACAGCGTCCCTCTTGTGGAAGTTTAGGAATCTATGACAAGCAGAAACAAGAAGGGCACCAGAGATGGAAACTACCCAGTCTGTCCTGACATTGTATGGGCCTCGCTACACTTGTGAGCAATCTGGCTTTCTGCTTCAGGAGAAGCATCTGGGCTGCATAGGATGCACACGTGTGAGAGCCAGCAGCTGGGGGCTGAGCAGAGAGAGGCATCATGGACAGAGTCGTGTGTCTGTATGGACACTGTCTTTGAGCCTGGCTTCCATCTGTTAGCATATACTCAAACATCCTATAGTCACAAGATCTGAGCAGTGGTAGCCATGCACACTTTATATGAAAAATTGCTTGCCTTCTTCATATCCCAGGACACAAAGGTCTTAGGTGTGGATGAATCAGAAGGCTCATGAAACATTCTAGATTGTTCTAGAAATGATCAGGGGCAAGAGAGAATGTTTGGTTGTTTCAGGTATACAATGCTTATCATGGACTTTGAAATAGTTTCTTCTAGAAGGTAAAATGTTTTCCTCCTAGTTCTTTATTATTTACTTGGTTTGCTTTGGGTTTTTGAGATAGGGTCTCTCTCTATTTCTGTCTCTCTCTGTCTCTGTCTTTCCCTCTCTCTTCAAGACTGACCTCAAACTTCTCCCAACTGTTAGAATTTCAGGTATGAGCCACCACACTCAGCTCTCTTCACAATGTTCGTTTTGTCAGGGCATTCCATGGTCCTAGGGCAATTAAATGGAATAAGAGCATTTGTAGGACACTGACTTTGTGCCAGGTGTCAGGGGGAGGTTTCCACAGAAAGTGCATCATGGGAAATTCTTGTTATTCCTGTCCACAGATGAATGCTCAGTTTCCTAGGGGGCTTCACTCTCCACCCAGGTGCTGCAGCCAAGAGAAGCAGCTGGGCTTCAGCTCATTTTGTCTCTTACACACTTCCAGCCACCCCTGAGTAGACAGTCACCACCTCAGGCTCCATGAAAATGAAGGCCACAGCTCTGACCTGCCCCATGCACAGCCAGGAGTGAAAGCCCCCCGGCCCCTTTGTTTGAGTTAAGCCAAGCGAAGAAACGCCATGCCTCCTCTGCACCTCTATCTGTTCACCGTTAATTGTCTGACTTCATTTTCTTCAAGAGGCAACAAAGGGCAAAAGCCATGCTGTTGATTTTCTGTTTAGCTGGCTGTAAATATTCAGGCCGAATTTGACTGACAGCACGATATTATGTTCCCCAAAGCTTGTGCCGTATGTGAATATTTTAATTAGGATTGTAACAAGCTATTGAGAAAGTTTGAGCTAAATTGGTTCAGCTGTTTTTGCATTAGTGAAGCATGAAAAGGAATTTTTTTTCATCTATTAGGAAATATTCCTTTAAAAAAAAATGGAAAACAACTAAAAAAAAGTCAGCCAGTTTCGGACTGTTGTAGTCAGCATATTGCATCTGATAGGGACTGGCCGAGGAGACTTGAAAAGAGGGAACTGAAATTCAGAGATTGGCTGAACTTCACCTCCTCCTGTCGAAGCTCTGGTAGGGTTGGGTGGACTCTAGGGAGAGTGTGTTGTACAAGTATGAACAGTTTAGCTGGCTGCGTTCCCCTGGATAAGCATGGGGGGATGTGCCCTGCCTATCATTGCTACTCCCACTTCCATATCCTGCCCTCTCCACATGCTGGTGGGAGCCTGCAGATGGAGGCAAGCCTGGGCTACCATGGGGAAGACTGCTAGAAAGTTCTGTCCCACTCTGAGTTTCTGACCTCTTGCTTCCTCCTCCCATGTGTTGGCTTTTTGGTTTTTTTCTTTGAGTTGCTAGACACCATATCTTTCTCAGGCTTTGGGCCTTTCCTGACATTGAGGGTCTCCCCAGCCTGTATGGAGATGCCGTTTCAGTTGGGAAGAACAGGGCATGGTTGTCCAAGACCAGCTGGTACCGCAGTGTGCTGCCATAGTGTTGACCCATTGGGAAACCCTTGCTCTGACCCTGCATCCCCCTGTCTTTTCACATGGTGTTCCTTACCCTCCGGCCTTAACACTTTATGTGTCTTTTTCTACTGGTTCTTCTTGGTTCCAAACTCCCCCTCCAACGTGGACCTGGCAGCTATGTCCCCGCCCATCCCACTCCCTGACCCACCACCACCACCACCACCACCGGAGGCCTGACCCTTCGAACCTGGGACACAGAAAGTTGCAGGTGTGAGTTGCAGTGTTGGCAATCTTCATATTTCCAGAAGAAAGGAGAAACAGTAACACCTCCTAATCTCAGAAGGGAGGGGCACAGGGTTAAAATTTTCAGCAGCTGTTCTGGTCCTGCCAAGCCATACGCCCCCAGCAATCAGTCTGCAGTTTCAGATCATGAATTCAGTCCCTGAGGTCAGTGACAGTGCTTTCTGTTTGTCACTGTGTCCTTCACAGCAGGTCCTTCTCTGGCCACTTGGTGGTCCTTAATAAGTACTGGGGTTGGGGGAAATGTTCAGTCTCTACTGTATTCTGAGACCAGGCTCAGTGCTGGGTTGTACAGCCCTGTGCACCCCAGCTGCTCACTGCGGCAGAAAAATCACACTAACGACCGTCAGGAAGAATTGTTCTCATTTTCCTCTGTCTGAGAGCGGGAACTTTGACAGATTCCTGCAAGCTGATCCGCCGAGATCATTTTCCTGAACATTTCGCTGCAAAGCTCTCCTCCGGGTGGTTGGTTTGGAATGACAAGTGACTGGCTTCTCGGCCTCGTCTGCAGCCCAGGGCTGTGCCCCCACACCCCCAGTACCTCTCCTAGTGCTGAGCCAAGCCCTAGTATATGGTGGGCCTCAGGAAAGCTCACCCCGAGGCCCTGTGACATCCATGGACTCTAGGCTCCCCAGAAGGCCAGCCCATACCTGACAAAGTGCGTGCTGCACCCCAGCATCCCAGGGCCCAAGCCCAGTAACTGTGTCATCCCTGTGTATTGAGCAAAAGCAGAATTGCCTCTTTCTCCATTGCTTTGGAGTCTAGAGGAGAGAATGTTTTAAACCAATCAGCAGCGCACTGTTAATTAGCAGAACCCGAAACCCAGCCCCTGGGCACAGGTATCCATGCTGCTTCCAGGGAAGAACTCTCGGTCTTCCTGGTCCATTGGACACCTCATGCCAAATTCACCTTGAAACAGATTTGCTTCTGTTTTTACGGGCCGGGTTTAGAAGCATCAGGCAACAGGGAGCCTGGCCTGGGGCCGAAGACAGTAATTCTTACCAAAGGGAACAATCCCATTAATGCAAGAAGGAAGGAGAGGAAGCCCCCATAAAGCTGTACAAAACCTCCTCTCCATGGGGAGCCGTCCTACAGACTGCTTTCCATAAATTTCAGCTCAGGGTCTGGCAGGAGGGAGGGAGACGTTTGCTCCTTGGTGCAGCAGAATCCGCTATAGAACGAACTGAATTAGAGCCTGGGGCAAAGTGGGTCTTAAGGAGACTACTCACACCTGTCAAAAAGCTGGCTGGTTGGTCAGAAGGCTGAAAGATCAGGCAATGAAGCCCAGAAATCTTACAGCAAAACTCATGCCCGTTTTTCACTCCTGGGCAGCTGGAGTTCGTTACCTCAAAGGAAGTTTCCGGGTCTCTGACCTCTCATCTTGGTTTTTCTTTTTGTTGTTGTTGTTGTTGTTCATACAAGCAGTGAGCTCACACATCCCCACTATAGGAAGACCTCAGAAAGCCTTGTAAACCTGGGGAGTTATTTACTCTTTTTACTCCCTCGCACAGGAATTGGGGTCTCCAGTGGTGGGGGGGTCCCTCAATAGTCAGTCCCACTATCCCTACAAGTACACCTCTGTGAATATCTACCTGCCCTGGGAACACCACAGTATGAAGCACACAGGTCCAAGTTCAGGATCACACCATGTGACTTCTGTTGTTTATCCAGACAGGCACTTTTGTAGACGGGCTAGCTTCAAACTCACTTTGCAGCTATGGATAGCCTTCAGTTTCTGACTCTCCTTTCCCTCCCTCCCAAGTGCTGGCTCCGCAGGCATGTGCCCCATGCCTGGCTAACGTGTAATACGTACTTCCCCACATAGTAATGGCTGAAAAGACAAGGTCGGTTTGTTCCCACCACCCCCAGAGTGGTAGGTCCCAAGAGAACTGGGGTCCAGGCTGTAGTCTTTGTTGTGTCCCACAAAGTAGCAAATGAGGCATGGACTCCACACCCCGCCACTGCAGACCCTTGGCTCTTTTCTTTGTTGTTAAGGGATTTAGAAGCATCCTCTCCATTCCCACACCCTTCAGGTTTCCGTTTTCCCCAGAAAGAAGGAGGAAAGGGAAAACTCTAAGGGGAGCATGATGCTCTAACTGCCCGTTGGAGTCTGCCCTGTGCCCTGTGTTCAGATGAAGTGGGCCATGGGGGAGGAAAATCCAGAGAAGATGGTGATTTTGTCAGGATGTGACACTTGGGGGGAAAAGCCTGGGAAAGTAAAATATTTTTTTTTAATTTTAAGATTGATTTTATTTTTAGTTATATATGTATACACACACACACACACACACACACACACACACACATACATGCATAATGCATGGGGGTTAACGTGCATGTGAGTGCAGGTGTCCATGAAGCTAAAGTCGAATCCCCTGTAGCTGGAGTTGCAGGAGATTATGAGTCATCCAACATGTGTGATGGGAATCAAATTTGGCTCTTCTGCAAGAACAGTATGCGGTCTTAGCCCTGAGCCATCTCTCCAGCCACAAGAAAATTAGTAATTTATTTATCTGTTTGTCCATGTATTTATCTGTTTGTTTGTTTGTTTGTTTGTTTGTTTGTTTGTTTGTTGAGAATGACCCCGTAAATAAATGAGATTGGCAGGGGGATACAAATACTGGAAGGAAAGACAGCAGAAACCAGACCCTTCTGGAAGGGATATCAAATAATAACTTAAGATGAAACCAGGAACTCTTGGCAGGAGAATGGCCCTAGGGGGCTATAAAGGGCTGTGTAGTTTCCTCTTGTCACTTAACCCAAGAGACAGGTTGAGTCCGTAAGACCCAAGAGAGACTACTGTGTCCAACCTCTGTGCACTTAGCATGCTGGACAGGTGACATGTGGGACTTGGGAGCCCAGGGGTTACAGGAATAGAGCATCCTGGATTTGTCTGTAAGCAGAGACCTGGACCGGGCACTCCTGCAGTTAGGAGATGAGCTGGTGGGCTCAGAATCTGAAAGAGCTTCCAAAGTGCAGGCAGACACAGACGGCAGAGGTGGACACACCTGTTCTGTGGAAGAAGCCACAGCGATAGACTGATGTGTGTTCCTGGAACAGAGGATGTGAGCTGTGGGCTGGGCTGTGTCCTGGTCCCTCCTTCCATCATGATTGATTCCTGATACTTACTGAGAGCTGGATAAAGAAGACGCTCTCAGGGTAAAAGTAGGGTTTTGGGGAACTATGACCTATTACAGTGTGATCGACAAACAGATTTAGAGAGAGGGAGCCCTTCTTTTTCTTTCCAGTTACATGGAGCATGGACCTTCTAGAAACAAGGAGGCAGCTCCTTCTGGGCTGCAGGGTGTGACTTTCCTGGGAGGTGGATGTAGCTTTAATTCCCAGGCATGTTCCCAGGCCTCCATTTGCTCAGTGCTGGCCATTGACTGTCTTTGGAGACAGGTGATGCTCCCCGTTAACATTAGTTTCTGGCTAGTGGGAAGCATGAAGCTGGCCAACCCTATTTCCTCATCAGCTAAGCAGAAAGAGAGAGAGAGAGAGAGAGAGAGAGAGAGAGAGCTGCTATTGTCTGTAGTATGAAGCCAAGGACAGAATGCAATGAGTTCCATCACCACAGCACCAACTGATCATCTCCAGACCCAGGCACGGGGTTCAGGGTTCATAGATGGAGCCTTGGGGTACCTGTGACTCTGCCTTGCAGAGACACGGGCCCAGCATTTGGCTCCCTCCTGTGCCCAAGCCCGGCTCAAAGCCCCGGGTATCAGTGCAGAGCAAGAAAGCCAGGTATCTGTCTCCGTGGAGCCCACACTTTCTAAGGCCAGAGAGGGGAGCCCAAAGCAAATGCCCATCCAACATGAGCAACTCACAGGGGCAGAAGATGAAGAAAAAAGTAGCCACTGTGTAAAGGACAGGCTGCTGGGTCGCCTTCAGCAAAGCCAGCAAAGGCCTTTGCAGGGGCAGATATTTGGACTGAATCTAGAGGAGTAAGGAAAGCCAGGTGAGGGACAGTGTGGGGCATGAAGTTAAGGAAGAGGTGCATGCCTAGGGTGTTTGTCTTTTGAGTCATGGGGAGAAGCACTATCAGCAAGGTAGGGAGAGCAGATCTGTCTGGGATGGGAAAGGAGCTAAGAAAAGAGCACACGGTCACCAGGAAGCCAGCAATGCAGCCAATGCCTAAAGTGAGAACAGCTCAGTCCTGGGTTACTGCCAGGGTGTTTCCTAGAGTGAGGCTCCTGGGGCAAGGCTAGGGCAGTCTACCTCCTGGGTGGGGCTCCTGGAGTTTCAGTGAGGCTGAAGTCAGGTAGCTACAAATAAAAGAAGGTTCTTGAGAGTACGGGCCTCACAGAGTGGGAATCCAGAGATTTCAGGCCCAACTGCCAAAGCATTAACAGTGAGGCCCCTCTGTACATGGCCACACAGCACATCTGTTACTTGGTCCTGGAAGCTTGAGGAATGGCTTTGAATTCTGAAGTTCTCATACAGGAAGTAAAGATGACCCAGGATTTCTCCACGCCTGCACTTTATCATCATATGGGTGAAACCTGCTACATCTAAGCCTTAGAGTTGTTTCTGGGTTTCTAATACTTTTGAGTTTTTGAGGGTTGCTGCTGGACAGAGGGTACCCTCATTCCCTCATTCATTCATTAGCTATCTACTCATTCATTCAATGAATAGTGTTCAGCATCCACTCACCAAGTGCTGAGCTGTGCTTTGGGGGCCACAGGGGGCCACAGGGGGCCACAGGGGAGGCTTCGCCAAAGGGTGAAGCAGATGGAGTCTGCCAGAGATGGCCCAGTGTCCACACAGATGCAACTGTGTGTGTGTGTGTGTGTGTGTGTGTGTGTGTGTGTGTGTGTGTTGCTGCTCCTCTGAGGAGGGAAATGAGGCCAGTGCTCAGGGTTGTTCAGGGAAGGTAAGGTCAGTGAGGAAGGGTGGGTTGGAAGGCCAGATGCAGGAACCATGCCTCTAAATGGCCCCTAGCTAGACTTTTCACAGCTTCTTACACCCTCCCATTGAATAACCACGAACCAACATCTTATCTGAAGCAAGGTCTTCTGGGCAGACCCCCCTTTCCTTGGTCCCCTCTTTGTTTACTTAATTTGGAGGTCATGTCCAGTGGAAGGCCTTTGAGAAAGGCTGTCTCCCAGGGCAAATACGGGCACACATGCTCCAGACACTCACTGTAAATCACAGCAGATAGGGCTCTCAAGGGCTTTCTGCCTGGTCTTGCTCTAAAGACTCTTCACACCTTTAGATATGGCCATGAATATTCATGACCCTGCTTGAGCTTGGGATCCTCCCTGAGCAAGCATGGCTCAGCTTCTTCCTCTACCAGGTACTGCCCACTGTCTATGTCAGATGGTCAGGAAGGGGTGCCAAGGAAGCAGGGTACTTGCCTGGCCATTCTCCTTCCTTCACTACCTGTCCTTTTCCTGGCTTGCAGGCCAATGCTGAAAGGCATCTGCAGGTGTGTGCACCTGTGTAGGGCATGACTGTGCTTCACTGACATGCTGGCATGGGATTCCAGCCTATAGCCTAGTCCTGTGAGCATTCCTTGAAGCTAGGTGTGCAGGCCTTGGTTACACCCAGGTGGGACTGACCTGCTCCAGGCAGAGCCATTCTCCCCGCTGTGGATTTCAGGGTGTCAGGAGCAGCAGCAGTTCCTGCTAGAGATGCAGATCCCAGTCTCTGCCTCACATCCCTGAGTTAATGGCTCATGCTTAGATACCAGCTGCCTCAGGGGGGCTGTGACTCAAAGTAAGGTTTAAGAGGCCATGGCCCAGCAGCACCGAACCAAACCCACTCTATCTCTCACACCAGCTGGACTATCTGGAGGACCATGTCATCCAGACCCCAGGAGGACCACCCTGAGGACCAGAGTTCAGGCTGAGACTCTCGTTTGACCCCTTAGTGCAATGGACGCCCCCCTGTTCATCCTGCCCCTCCCTGCCCTACAGCTGAGCTCTCGCTCCCCTTTTACACACATTGTTTTCATCTTGCATTGGGCTTCATAAAGATGGAGCACACAACCTGACTTTTGAATTGGAGTTTTGCTTTCATTGCTGGGACATAGAGTAGGAAAGGGTCCCATGATGCCTCAGAAGCCCCTCCTAGACTTGCACGCGCGCACGCACGCACACACACACACACACACACACACACACGGAGGTCCAGAGTGCTTATCCAAGCTGGAAGCTCCTGGGGCATTGCTGTGGGTCAGGGTGAGCAGCATATGTGGAGGTCTTAAGTTTTGTATTCACTTAGCTTTAGCTAGAAGCCGTTAACCCATTTTCACAGCTGTATAGAGGTTTTTCTATAATTACTATCATTATCCATCCTTCCCTTGATGGAAAGTTGATTTGGCTCCACCTTTTGCCCTCCTATACTCTTCCACACCGGTCTGTCAGCCATCTGCACCCAGAATCTGGGGGTTCAATTGTGATAGCACAGTAGACTTAGTTACTTCGTGACATGAATACCTTCCTTTCCTCAGCTTGTGTGTGTGATACATGCAGTTATGAACCACCCCCTGTGGGTGTTGGGAACCAAACTCAGGTCCTCCGGAAGAGCAGCAAGTGCTCTTGACCGCTGAGCCATCTCTCCAGCCCTCCATTTATTTTTTTGAGACAGGGTTTCTCACTGAATCTGGAGCTGATTCACCTAAGCCGGCTAATGAACCCCAGGGATGCTCCCCTCTCTGCTTCCCCAGCGCTGGGTTTAAAGACATGTGCAAACAGCTTTTACAAGCATCCTGGGGACCAAGTCATCTCCCCAGCCTAAGTGTTTCTGTCAGAGACTTCAGGAATGCTGTGTTTTGCAGTTGAGTGATTTCACTCTGCTTTCCAAGACTGTAATGAAGTTCACACCGGTCCATAGCTGCCGAAAGTGTTTCCTCTTCTGTGTTTTGTTTTGTTTTGTTTCCAGTCGGGTTCTTTCACTCACTTGCATATCGGCATTTTCGTACTATCTGCAAAGGTGTTCACATCCCCTGGACTCAAGCCCTTTATTAGGTTTCCATGCAGTGACTGTCATCTCCAATAAGCACCTTGTCCTTCCATTAGCATCTTTGCAATGTCTCCAGATAAATGCCCATTCTTAATTGAGTGCAGGGAAGCAATCGATCATGTTCTGTATAGACGGGGGCTTTTGTGTCTCACTTCAGAGATCTTCCCTTAACCCAAGGTCAGATGAACATTCCACCACATTTGCATCTAAGATTTCTCTCAGAGCTTTTGGTGCATCTAAGTCATTTCGACCTTCCAAAATTGATAAGGGAAGCATATGAGATAGACGTCTGATATGATGCCATCTGTGAGGGTCTCTGGCTGTGTCCCTTAGCTCACTGGGCAGCAGCACCATTTCCCTCAGATTGTCAATACCAGGCACGTGAAATCCCATGTGCACCTCTCATGGCTGTGCATGGGCAACTGTTGGTTTTGATTGTTACCTTCACTGGAGTTCAGGAGTCACCTGTGCCTGTGTCTGGGAAGGTTTACCCAGAGGCTTTAGTGGACAAGAAGAACTGCCCTGAACATGAACTGCAGCAGGTCATGGGCTAGGACCCCAAGTGGATCAAGTTAGGAAAAAGATGGCCACACCAGCATTCATCCCTCCGTGCTTCCTAAGTTGCTGAGACATGTGCAAATAGCCTCGGGCCGCTACTGCCCCAAGCCAAGAGCCTCTCACACACCACACCTCCCCTACCATTCGAGAGACAGGCAGCTATCGGGTGACCCTCCCGCAAGCTGCTTCTTGTGAACTATTAGGTCACAGCAAGGAAAAAGTAGCAAAAACCACAGGTTTCTGATCTCTGCACTCAACCATGCAGGTGTCAGTAGGAAACTGCCTCCTCTTGTGCTTACACTGGATAAAATGTTGGCAGGTTCCCACCGGCTCTCCCCAGTCCATCTGCCCCATCTTACTTCCTCCGTTATTCCATAGAAAATTGGAAATGCCTGCTTTAAAAAAAAAAAAAACCTGAAGCTTTGATGGGGATTTCTGTGAAACTTTGGTCCAATTAAGTAAGAACTAAGAACCTGCATATTTATGAGAAGGCTGTTTCTCAGATAGTGCATGTGTCCTGGGAGCCCTGTAACGGGCTGTTTTCTCTTTGCATACCCCCAGCTGGGCTTTCTCCTGGGCGCTCTGTAAGCGCTCCACACATTATTTCTTATTAAATAATCTTCTCCCGGTTCTGCTGTGTTGAATGCTGTGGACACTTGTAAATTTATCTCATATCTACCAAGCTGTTCAGCTTCTGGTTTCTCATAAGCTGTAGATTGCTTGGAGTTTTTCAGTGCGGGTGGGGGGAAAATCATAGCATCTATGAGCGATGCTAATCTTAATTATCTCTCTCTAATCACTGGTTCTTCTTTCTTGTTCATTAGCCGATGTTAAATAGAGGTGTAAATTAATAGCGGATAGCTGTCTTGTTCCTAATTTAAAAAGCGATGGCTCTGATGGTCCATCACTGCAAGTGATGTTTGCTGGAAATTTCTTAAAGACACCTCTCATGAAATGCTGGAAGCCCTGCCAATCTCACTTTGCTAAAACTTTTGTCAGGATTCTCCCCTTTCTGTGAAATAGCCATGCAGTTCTCTCTTTAATCAGTGATGGTGGAAATTACACTAATAAACATTCTGCAGTTGTTTATCTAGTCATGCTGGCTAGATAAAGTCAGCTTGGCCATGTCAGATCCTTCATTAGGCCCAACTGGACTTAGAGTTAAAAGTGTCTGCCTTTCATATTTCTGTCTTTTTTTTTTTTCTTGATTTTTAGTACTAAGGCTGGCTTGCTTCAGAACACAGACCGGTAGTGTGCTTTCTCTCCCTGTTGTAGGGTGTTATGGCTGCCATGTCTGTCGGCCTCCCAGCTGTATGGATGTGTACACACTTGAGCCCATGTGCTCTGCGTGCAAGCAAGGGCTGCTGGTAATGGACTTGTCTTTTGATAGTTGTGGAATCCATGAGATGAATCACTCAACTGTCAAGTCATTTCTCATCTGTTTGGTTTTTCTTTTGACTTTTATATAACAACAGAATCTTATGTACATTGGGCATTTTATCAGAAATGTTTACACAATTATTATAGCATTACATTCTGTGGCCTCTCCAAAAGTGAAAAATATAGAAAATTTAAACATGATTTACAGGATCATTTGTAAATTGATTTTTGAAAATACTGATGAAAAATACTTAATCCCAGCACTGAAGGAGGCAAAAGCAGTGGATCTCTGTGAGTTCGAGGCCAGCCTGGTTTACAAAGTGAGTCCAGGAGAGCCAAGGCTACACAGAGAAACCCTGTATCAAAAAATGAAAAAGAAAAGGAGAGAAAGAAAGAAAGGAAAGAAAGAAAGAAAGAAAAGAAAAGAAAGAAAGAAGAAAGAACCCATGCTTTTGAGACATGAGAATGTCACCTGTCATCCATAAAGCAATATTAAATGTTTGAAAATGATTTTTAATTGTTTTAATTTCTAGCTTTTTGGATAATATACAAAGGGGATCACTGTGACACTTTTGTGTGCACTTTTGGTAAAAACAAAACAAAAACCCTCTTGCCTGCCCCCAGTGCCCCTGGTGGTACACCTGTCCTTGGCTTCTTGTTCCTTGAATGACATCTGTGCTCTCTGCTCCCTTCCTCTGTGACTAGAGACCTGCTGTCCCTATCCTGTGTTCAAAGGTTAATTAAGAAACTGCCTTTGTCAAAGCACGGGTTTTGTCTTTCTTAGAGGAGAGAGAGGGCAGGGCAGCTAGGGACCCACACTGGAGGTGACTCTGGATTTCTGTTAGTCCTGGGACACATTGCTCACTGCTTGGCTAGTGGGTTTTCATAATGACTATGCCCTACTCCTCCTCCCCTGCCGCTCTACCCATTATCCACCCCCATTACCCATCCCACTACCCCTCCCCATTACCAATCCCCAATACCCTTCCTCTGCTCTCCCTCCCCTGTTTTCCCTCCTTTTCTCTCCCTCCCCTGCCCCCTGCCCTGTTCCCATTCCCCTGCTCTCCCTCTTCTCCCACTTTTGTAATTTCAAGACCACACTATACCACATGCTCCAACACTCTAGGAAACTATTTGAGTGTGACACACTGGACCTGTGCCTAGAGTCTCCTAAACTTGTACTTTCTGGAAGTCATCCCCTTGAGCATAGACACACAGCCAGTAAGCCTCACAGCTTAGCTATTCCCCATGTTCTCTTGCTCTGTCACCCAGGCCTGTCACCAGCTAGAGCAGTGATGCAGTAGAGGATCCAAGCCAGGACCACACCATCCAGCCTTTCCCAAACACTCGGTTATAGTACACCAAGCTGACAGTCTTTTTGACTGCAACATCCGTTGTCCTCTCCCGCCCCAGGACCGCTGTATGTGCTGTTTTGATTTCCCTCTTTGCATGCTAGCCCTCACTAATTGTAAGTCATACTGAAAAGCGTCACTTCTGTATGCATCTCTGCCCTGAGCATCTGCCAGTGCAAGCCCTTCCTTCAGTTCTCTATCCTTTCAGTTTGCTTGTCTCAGCCTGAGCCTTTGTCACAGCCAGTAATGCTTCTGTTTTAGCTCACCTCTCCCCTCATCAGCCAGCACTGCATGGTGGCCTAGGCTTGTTGGTCTGTCTCCCACTTCCATTCTTCTAATGCCTCTCTCTTAGGCTGTCCCTGCTGTGTCACCTTAGATTCTTGCAGGCTCCAAGCTGGAAGGCCATGGAGGTGAAGGACACCCTCATTTTCCTCCTCTCCATGTTCTCTGGGCAGAACTGGAGGCAGAGAATCTGCAAGAAAAGTGGATAGTATGTTTTGGGGGGAATTGACTCAAAGCCAAACTCTCTGGCCTATTTCAAGGCTCAAGATGGCATCCATTGTATGCAGTCTTTTTCCCCCACACTTTGGCAGAGTTCATACCTTGGCAGAGCTAATGCCACAGAGGCAAGAGAGCTGGAGAGTTTAACATGAACACTTTGTCCCATGTCGAGGGAGGGCTGCCAGCTCTGGGCAGGAACCACCCAAGGACACAAGCACAAGTTCACACCATTCTTTTTCTCAGGAAAAGTATATGCCAAGGGCGTGCACCTAGAGAACTCAGAGTTAACAGGGGATGCAGGGTGCCCAGGGTACAAGAATCATGCAGGAGCAGCCCTCTGTATCACCAGGGAGATGCAGAAGGGCTTTAGGGTAGCTTTGGGGTAGCAGCTGCAGAACCAGGTTCTGAGGACCAAGCTTAATAGGTGATTAAGAACACTGGGGAGTCCTGGTGGTGCATGGGAATGAAAGGCATGCTATGCTAAGGGCATCTGCATTCTCTTTACAAAGTCATTGTCAGTCAGAAGGGCTTCCAGACAGTACCCCAGGACCAATAGCAGCAGCAGGTGAGAGGCATTAGACCGAAGCAGGGAGAAATGCTGCTGCTCTCTCCAGTGACAAGGCCTGCACAATCAGAATAAAAGCTAAGCACAGTGAACCTTCTGGTTCAGTGTAAGGTACACATGCAGCCATGGAGCTGGTGTTTCGGAAGGGTTCCATGCAGCTTGAGGCTCTCCTGCCGGAGCTGAAGGGATCTGAAGGGAGGCTAGCATTGACTCACTATGTTAGGACACCATCACGGCCAAAGCATGGCTCTGTTGCAGAGCACCTATTCAGTTCTCCAGGAAGCCAAAGCCCCTTGAAGATGGCCAAAGTGTGGCCCCAAGTCAGTTCTCTAGGCTTCTGCAGAGAATCATGCTTCCTAAAGGGTTACATCTTGGGTTACAGACTCTCAGTACTGGATCCCGTTGCACAGGCTGAGTGCAAGCCACTGGGGAGAGAGATGATCCTGAGAAACAGGGCACTGTGGTAAATGCCTATAATCCTGTTGCTGGGGAGGTTGAGGCAGGAAGATGGTAAGCTGAAACCCAGCCTGAGTTGCTGAGTAAAATTATGTCTCCAAAACAGACCAAAGAAAAGGAAAAAGAATAATAATAGGGAGGGAGAGAGAGAAGGGTGGGGGGAGAAGGAGGAGGAGAAGGAAGAAGAGGAGAAGGTGATAGGATGAAACTAGGAAGACTAGGGAGAAAAAAAGAGAGAGAAAGTGGACAATGTGTGCCTTTGCAGGGCCACAGCCATGGGCAGCTGGAGCTCTATGCCAGGACTCTCTGAAGGACCACACAAAGTGTGCCACAGCAAGGAGCAGCTGAGCCCAGGGGTACCCCCTAGCTGGCCCAGTCCACCCAGGAACCAGTTGAACATAGGAACAAAGCCTTCTATGAGAGACTAACAAGCCAGAATTGCCCAGGAGAGGGCACGAGCCTGGGGCCAGAAAAGGGCTGGACACCAGGAGAGCCCACGGAAATGCCCATGGATGCCTGTTCCCCACCGCGTGCCCTCAAAGTGGGTGAATGGCTTTTAAGTGCTTATCTGCACTTGAACCGTTTCTGAGGCTTAAGACTCAGCCATGAACAAAGCCGATGGCAAGATACTATCGGAGGGGGAGTGATTAAGCAACAGAACCCCAGCTAATTATAAGTGAAGCCAATTAAAGCAACAAAAGAACCTTGCAGACAGCCGGACGTGTGTGTTCACGTAGCGACAGGTCTGATAGCAGCACCTGGAGCCTGCTCGCAGACTCCCACCGACCCAATCTGGAGAAAGCTGAGCCTCAGAAGTAAGTCATGATAGGCTTACTTCTTACATCTCCCTGGCTTACGTAAGTCAGAGAGATGGCTCAGTCAGTAAGGGTGATTGCTGCACAAACATAAGGACCCAATTTCAAATCTCCACCACCCATGTAAAAACCAACCAACCAAACAACAACAACAAAAAAAGATGTAGCCAACCAGATCTGTAAACCTCAGCACTGTGGGCGATACAGACAGGCTGCTCATTGTGGCTTGATGGCTGTCAGTCCAGCTGATTCAGGGTCAATTAGAGATACTGTCTAAGTAAGCACATAGGTAAATAATAGGCCAGGACACCCACAGTGGTACACATGTGGACACACATCGCTCAGCAATAAACAAATAAATTAAATTGAAGGGAGGGGTAAAGTCATAGACACCATGGACATCAGCTGTTGAATAACTAAGATCATGAAGCCATGCCATGCTGGCCTAAATAAAGGACAAATAGTGAAATTGAAAACCACTATTGGATAGGCAACGTACTGATAATCCAACTGGGTAAGACACACCAAATGAACTACAGATACAGCAGAACACCTCCCCCCCAACATACACAAACATCCTGTGAGTTCTGGCAGGGGGCCTCCTTGCTGTGGCTTGAGTCTTTCTCCCCATATGTATGTTGAGTCCTCACCCTTGGGGGACATGACAATTAGGGGGCCCTGGGATTTTCTCCTTGACAAAAGAAGCCTGGTGTCCTAGGATCCCGAGGGAATTTGAATAGTAGCTGCCTATCTGGCTATTGATGTGACTGGCATTACCATAAGATGTGTCCTCCCAGGGACTGTTTAAATACTGATTATATCTTTGGCTGTGTAAATAACTCAATGCTGTTTTTTTTTTTTTTGTTTTGTTTTTTTTTTTTTACAATATTGCTTTTATAGAGCCTATAATGGGAAGGCAGGGGTTCTCTCTCTCTCTCTCTCTCTCTCTCTGTAACTTGGATATTAAGCACTTTAATGAAAATACATGAGTGGGATCTCTATAAAACTTGGTCTGAAGCAAGCTGTGTGGGGCTTAATGCTGTATTAATGTTGTGAGGGTTCCAGGGAGCTGATGAACAAACCCTTTGTCATTGCTAGGGAAATGGAATAGTGCTGGCTATTTGTCCGGCCTCTCTCCCTTCCTTCTGCCCGTTTGTCCCCCAGGAGCCATGCTGCGTTGGGCAGTGGTCGCTTAGCAAGGCTTCCTGGGAAAGGCTGAGAATGTCTGGCCTGGGGGATTTCTTTATTGGTAGCATGCCTACATTTTAATTGGCCTTGGTGTTAATGAATGGATTCGTTCTGTTTGGAGTGAGCAGGGCTGGGCGCTGGTGCGTGTAATCTGATTGCAGCCGGGTGCTCAGAGCCCTGCACAAGCCTCCGGAACAGCCGTGATTGGTTTGGCCCAGACTGCACTGTACTGGCAGCCTCCGGGCACCAGAGGATGGCAGGCGAGAGAGGTGGGCACCTCTCTGTCCACAGGCCTCCTCCCTCAGCCCCTTGGTCATGGGATCAATTGTGGTTGTGCAGTAGCTGCCACGGAGGCTGTCTTGGGGCTCTGTTGTTCCAGGAGTCTTGTTTTTTTTTCTGGAATCATTCTTTATCAAGCAGGGAAAGGGAAATGGAGGACAGCCTCCCTTTCCACTCAGGAACCTGACACACTGTGGATGCTTTTCACCCCACCTCCATTTGAGCCATGGGGAAAAAAAGAAAGACGCTGGTATGTGCCACCTGGCAGATCTTCAAACACCTGGTTTTGTTTCCCAGCCTATTGGCTCACTCTGCACTGCCCACACTCTGAAAGTACCAGGCAGGCTCCTGAAATCACACACTAGGATGCCATCAGTTTTGTCACCAGGACCCACCTCTGGATAAGGGGACAATGTGCCCCTGGTGGGACTCTGGTCAACCAAGGCAGTGCTGCACAGAGCAGAATGGAAGACATTGGCAGAAATCCCTCTGCTCCTTGCAGGGCCAAACGCATGTCATTTGGGACTAGGAGGCACCAAGCCTGGGCTTGGAGGTGATTTAATATCTCTTTGATCTGCTGAGAGGCCTGGCTTGGGTTTATTAACAGTACCAATTCAAGACCAAAGATTAACTCTCTCTAAAGGGATTACATGAGATGGCATCGTGTTTTTATCCCTTGTCAGTTCTCTTTCCTCACACCCATAATAAGTTCTCTCTCTCTCTCTCTCTCTCTCTCTCTCTCTTCCTCCATCCTTCCCTCCCTCTCTCCCTCCCTTTCTCTCCTCATAAAAGTCACAATTGATTTTTGCTGGGCTGGCATTTTGGCCTCAGAGTTAAGCATGTGAACCGTTTGGCTGACTGATGGTCCCCAGAGGCCCCAGTGCCACGTCTTCCTGATGGCCCAGCCCTTGCTTGTGACTCGGCTGCCTGTTTGGAAGTCGGGGAGTGGTGACATGGCCTATGTGTCACACTCAAATATAACGCAGCTTCATCAGGACAAAGTACCCAGCCTTCCCTGCCCAGTCTTTATCTCATATGGAAGCTATTGAGGGTTGTGTCTGAACACACATACCCTGCACCGCAGTCTTAGCCTCATGCTTCCCTGATGAGGAACATGTGTTGGGGGGGGAAGGGTTGCATGTGATGTCCACATCCCTTTCCAGATGATGCAGGAGGGCCCCAATCAGATGGCACCTGCAGATCCACTTTAATAAACAGCAGTTTCAGGACTGGTCCTCAGACTTTACTAGACCTCAGTGCCTCGGACTGCCCTTGTGACAATCCACAGCTGTGTGTCCTGGAGAGGCCACAGAGATCTTGGTCACCGAGCCCTCCTGAGGTACCTCCAGGCACTGGGCCCACCTTACCAACCCACAGGCAGGAACCAGTGTTCAATCCTCAGTGAGGAACTGCAAAGCTAAGCTGGGTCTCAGCTTGGCACCCAGAGAGATGTGGCTGCTAGTTGGAAGGGTTCGTGCAGTCTTCCCTGGAGTGCACTGCAAGTCTTGGGATGAGACCAAAGGGCTGAGACCTTCAACATCACCAGGCTGTCGTGAGCTCAGCTAGGGGCCACATCCATGCCGTCATTTTTTTTTATTCTCCCTAACTCCTGCTTATGATTTTTAAAAGTTTAGATGCGAACTCTTGGTAACTTTTTTTTTTAAAGAAAATTCCAATTCCAGGCTTAGGTTTTAAACACTGGAGAGGAAGAGGTGGTTGTCAGGGTTCATGTTCCAGCAGGTCCCCAGCAGCTGGCTGTGGGTGCTGGGCTCCTACCATTCTGTTCCCATTCTAGCTCAGGCCTCAGCAGCCCACACATCCTTCCTGCCCTCTATCCTGCACAAGATGTCACTGTGGCCAGCCCCCAGCTGGGAGCCTGGGGGGCGAGGCAGGAGAGCTCTCTGTGTCTGCTTAGGAAGGCATTTGCTCTGCTTTGCATGAGGGAGTGAACAGGGGCAAGCCCTTTCCCTACTCATTTTGAATTCTTAGAGGTTTATTCAGAGGCTCTTTCATTGTTCTGAAAACAGCAATGATATTCTTTGTTCTATGGAGATAATGTGGCCGAGATTCTATTACATTGCCCGTAATGAATGGCCCCCTGGGCCTCTCAGGTCCTGTGGACTTAATAGAGGAAAAAGCAGCAAATCAAACTGTAGGATTCCTGTGTTTCCAGCTACCCAGCCACATGGGCTGAAGAGCCACAGGCAGGTGTGCATTTACGTGCACCAGAGTGACCTTGACCCACTGTGGAAAGCAGGCTGTTCTGTCAGATGCAGGACATTCTCTTCTTTGGATGTGATTTGAATGGCTGTTGGAGAACATGGGAAAGGCGTGTGAAAACCTTAATGGTACATGAGTCCCCAGCTTGATTCACTCCCAGTTAAGGAGGCAGGTGTGTGTGGGTTTGTGCAAGCCCTTTGCCCCAGTCCCGTTAACTGCACAGAACTCTTAATCCCTCCAGGAAATGGTATGATGGTCTTTCAGTCCCAGGCAAGAGAGCTCTGATGTAGGGCATAAAAGTATGGGAGTGTTTGGGGGTCCAGTTAAACTATACTGATGCCTAACACTCAAGGGACCTTTCCCCTGATTTGGGCTTAGTATGTGACCTCTGCAGCTCACAATACCCTGTTCCCTAAGTTCACTACCTCAGAGCACAAAGTGGCAACTAGGTGTGTTGAGGTGCAGAGGAGGGTCAGAGGCAGAACAAAGGCTTACCGTGCATATATCTTAGGGAAGACTTAAGGAAGAGGGAAGACTGGCCATCTGAGGTCCTAGACGGCTGACTCAGAGGCCACCCTTTCTAGACTCAGGAGCTGGTTCCTCCACCTTCATTCTTGTGCCTTTGGACAAGTAACAGAAGGTGGCCAGGTCATTTCTGGGCTATAAGATGGGTCAGTCATCGCAAGGCTAGTGTTTAGAAAGAACCTAGAAATACTGTATGAAAGTAACTGTTGACAGGGGTATACATGGCGCCGTGCTGGTGTCGATGAAAATGTCTGTGGTTGTGGTGATGTTGTTGACAGTTGTGAGGTTGTGTTGGGGCTGGCAATGCAGGGCTGGCATCTGTGGTTTCAGTGGTGATGACACTGTGGTAGCAATGGCACTGTTGACTGGAGTGGTCATGGTGGTGCCTATGATGCTGAGCTGGTACCTGCAGCTTCATTGGTGGGGGCAGGGAATGATGATGCTGGTGATGTAGCTGCGGATCACCATTAGTAATACAGGGCTGTTGTCTGCAGCCCGATGGTGGTAGTGGTGAGGGAAGCTGCTGCTGTTGATGGTGGTCATATTGGTATTTACAGTGCAGGGGGGGCTGGTGTCTGCGGCCTCGTGGGTGATGGTGTAGGGTGGCGATGGTGCTGTTGACTTGCAGGGCTGACATCTGTGACGTCGATGGTCGTGTTTGACTGTCTGCACTAGCACCAGTGAGATGAGCTGAGACCCCACAGCTACAGTACACTTCGTGGTCTAGAGTAAGTACTCTGGGGAGGTCCTAGGAAAAGAGGGACAGGAGTGGCCGAGACATCTTCCAGGATGCTTTCTTCTGTAGGAGATGAGTAGGAGCAGGGATAGAGTGAGAGAGTGTAGGCCAGGGAAGCCCTGCAGCAGAGCAGTGTCCACCTGGGGTTCAAAGGAGCCACAGGAGAGAGGTCGACCTGGGACACGAATCTTCATGCACACCCTTTCAGTGTGTCTGGAGTGGCTGCCGGCCGCTGGTGCCTCTGAGTGGTTTGTACCTGCGGATCTTGCACTGTGGGTCCCTCCACAGAGGTTCGGGTGGACCTAGAAGAAAAGCTCATGCTGACAGTTTAAGGACATGGGCTCTGTGATCACATGCAGGTAAGCGTACAGCACAAGGACTGTGTCTGTCTGAGGCAGGACACACCTGGCCATTTCTTCCCTCACACTTTGCCACATCTAATACCTGTCTGACCCTCTCCTGCTAGATCTGGTGCAGATGGGCACACATCTGCAAGCCTTCTGGGCCACCTTTCTCTTCCTAGTCAGTGAGCACCAGGCAACCTTGAAGCCATGGGAAGGCCAAAATCCTGTGTCCACCTGCCCCCAGCACGTGCCCAGAGCTGCTCCCTTTCATGTCTGTGTTGCCAAGGAAACTGGGGATTTGGAAGGGACAGTAAATGATGTCTTTTGCAAGCAGGACTCTGTGATTATTGAAAGGCTTGTGGCCCTATCTGAATGAAGAGATTCAGAGCGTGGGGGAGGAGAACAGAGAAACAAAGGCTGGAAGAGGCTGGTTAGAGGTTTGGCCTGACCATCACCTTTGGAAGGTCCTGTTCAAGGTCTACATGCTAGAAAGATGGTACAGTTGGATGGCCAAGGGAGTCTCTGGAGCCTAGTGTTCTAGCATCTTCCATCACTTTATGCATTCAGTACAAAACCCTTCAATTCCAGGTGTCACTGATGACTAGTAGGGGACACTGTGATAGGAAACAAGACTGTGGTATCTCTGTGGCCACCTGTTGACTACAGCTTTGTAACAAAGAACATAAATTAGATTTCCAGGGAGAGCATCCATCCACCCTAAGCTCCTTCCAAGTTCCCTCAGACCAGAAGAGCCTGAGGATGTTTGCACATCTTAATTGCTGGCCTGTAGCACCTTTTTGCACACAAGAAAGGCTCCTCTGTCCATTTAAAATTGTGACTTTGTAGAGTCGCCTTTGAGGCCCTTGTCTCCATCACTGTAAGCAGGGGTGGACAGAAGGACAGAGGGTGGCTTAGCATAATTATGTTGTTTCTTTAAAAAAAAATTAGATTCACAGAATGGAGGCACAGAGAGTATAGAGTGTCCCTCTCCAACAGCGACCTTGTCACCTGCAGTCCAGTGTTACAGCCATGTACTGACTTTGGCACAATCCACAGCCTTTAGAAATAGTTGTCTTTGTGGTTTTGTCTTGTTTTGTTTGTGTCCTGGAGGCTTAACTGGAGATCAGAGAGACCTGTATTTCAACCACCGCCCTGTTGTGACTTAACATTGTTTAATGTTTCTGAGCCCTCGGTTTTTGTTCTCTACTGTGTATAAGGGATGTGAGGACCCCACCCCGAATCTCACTTCCCCGTGTGTCCCTCCCACCCGTAGCCATGCCATGTGTTTGTGAACATCCAATGAGATGGCAGGACTGGAGCTCTGGGGATTTGGCCTCCCTAGCCTGTGCCACTTCTAGTAGGTGGCAAAGCAGAGTGTGCAAACTCCTAGCAGCCCAGGTGTGTACTCGAGCACTGTGGCTGCCACACTGGGTTGGGTGGGGTCTTGGCTCTGGCATTGGTCCATATGGGGAAATAAAATGACAATGTCCTAATCGGCAGTCAGCCCTGCAAAGCAACCCAGTACTCCTTACCGGAAAACACCAAGCCAAGTGTCTGGAACAGCCAGAGTTCACATTTGCATTAACCCAATGGTGAGGTCTGCATAGGATTAGTTCTGAGGATCACCAAATGTCACCAGAGCCCCATCCTCCCAATTCTAAAGGCTGAGGATTGAATATGCTACTTCTTCAAATTCCTCAGAGCACAGCAGAGTGCAGGAGGCTTCCTGTTTATCACGCAGCGATTATTGGAACACCTGAACTAATTTGAGGAAGAGTTTTCCTAAAGAGAAATAAGAAAATTCCAGCAGCAAACTCTACTGAACACCCTTGTTCTTGAATGTTCTTTGTTTAAATTCCTATTGCAAGTTCTAGAAGAATCCCATTGAGGAGTAGGAGCGTTAAACAGGAAGAAAAGTCATTCATGGTAGATAGGTAGAAACCAGTGCTCAGAGAGGGGTGAGTCATTCAAACAGAACCAGAGTACTACTGACCTCTGTCTAAAGGGGTGAGTTGCTCAGGTAACTGCTGTGTGGATAATTTTGTGCTTGGCTCTTCATTGCACAGACCGGTCCGGCACCATCCTGGGAAGATGTCCCTGCCACAGTTCACCAGAAGTAACAACGCAGGGGGTAGAGGCCCAAAGGAAGAGTTTTATTTTTGCATAATGTGTGCTCAATGACAGCCATTGCCTGCTCCACTCCATCACACACTCCTGGGGAGGGTGCATGACACTTCAAGTCTCAGTAAGCTATCTCTCCATAGCAATGGATGATTTTAATGTACCACACTGAGGGCATGCCACCCTGAGCTGGTAGAAAGCAATCCCTCTCAGCATGCAAGCCTGTGGCTCGCCACTGTGCGAGTGCCTTCCTTCCTGCCTCGGTGGTGAACAGAGGCCACCAGCACATTCATCATACTTGTTGTCATCTCTTGCCATCTCAATGGCACTTCTGGATGGCATCCTGATAACATCATCACATCTGTATATTGTGGACAGGCGTGCTATGAGGTTTGCATAAACCTGTCACTCATAGGTCCCTGGCTCACAAACTGTTCCCTGAAACCTCCTACCCGGGACTGACAGCCTGGGGTCTGCCCCTGCCCCATCCATGTTTGCCCCTCGTTTTATCTTTCAAGATATTGTTGCTATGTCACAACGGCAGGAGGGATAATATCTTTTGGGATGATGGGAAAGCTGTCATTCACAAATCTACTACCACCCCACACACACCCTGTCAACGCAATCTGCATTGTAAAGATCACAGGAACTGCTAACTGGCTTGCCCTGGCAGCCTTCATGGTTAGTGCAGTGTAAACATTTTCACCACCATATGAGCGTGGGCCAGTCAGAACTTTAACAAAGGATGGGTTGGGGGGAGAGGGAGAGCCTACAAAGTCATGTGACATCTACCCAGCGTTCCTTCGGAAATGCTCCTCCCGCACCTGTGGAAGTTGTCTTCAGAAGCATTTGTCCTGAGAAGGAAGGCACAGCCGCTTTCATGTCCTGAAAACATTGGAGAGCCTTCCTCTATCATCCAGCAAATATTCGGAGACTCCAAACTGTGTGGTATGTTACTGCATCCACAGGTGGCAGGTGGGGTTTCAGAGCGACACTCTGCGGGAAGGCTAGCCCCTTCTGAAGGTAGAGCAGTTGATGTAGTTAATTGATTGATTTGTTCCTATGTACATGTTTGCTTGGTTTTCTCCATGGGTGCGTGTATGGAGGTCAGAGCTAAATGTTAGGTGTCTTCTTCAATTACACACCGGCTTCTTTTTTTACTTTACTTTTCTACATGTATTAGTTTCTGTAGAGGTGCACATGCCATTGCACACTTTTAGAGGTCAGGGAACAACTTGCAAAAACTGGGTTCTGGGGACTGAGCCCATGCTGCCAGGCTTGGTGGCAAGCGCCCTTAGCTTCTAAGCCATCTCTCTGGCCTTCCCCCTTATCTTTTGAGGTACAGTGCCTTCAATCTGAATTCAGACCTTCATGCTTGTGTAGGCCTCATCTACTGAACCTTCGCCCAGCCCCTGGTGTTTTGTACGTTTGAGTGGGAGGGGACGAGGAAAGAGCAAGATTGGCTCACCCTTCTTTGAATCACTGACCTTGAACAGGCTGTATGGTTACCAAGATGTGGCAATAGACTGCTGGGATGAGCCACTGTGTGTTTTCAAACATGATTATTACCTGAGCCCAGTCAGAGACTGGGGAGTTCTCGGGGAGAAAACAAATGGAAAATGGAAACAATTATACACAATTATTTTGAACTGGTTTTAGACACTGCAGAAATAATTAGTCCATCACAGTTTACAATAAGCAAAAGCATCCACTTAACAAAATGCCCTTGGGTTGAAAATGAAGTGAAATGGGGGGTTGTCCGACCCTGCCCCCAACCATGGGTGCCTCAACCTTTGTCAGGATACCTGAGGCTCGATCACTACCTGCTGTGAGAGACACTGTTTCACAGGATGGACCCCATAGAAAATCTGAGCCCCTGACCCAGAAGAATGATGGCAGTTCACTCTCTTTTGTAAATCCGCCTTTATTTAATCGGATGATGGGGAAACCTTAACCAGATGATTTATCCCAGAGTCTTTAGTGGATGCTTTCTTCATCACTCTGACAATACCAGCTTTAAGGGAGGGAGGGTCTGTTTTGCTTCACGGTTTGAGGGACCAGTCCAGGACAGTGTCAAGAGAGTGGTCTTGTGGCTGCAGGAGTGGGAAGCTGCTTGTTTACATCAGGAAGCAAAGAAAAGGAGGAAGCAGCTAGCTTCCTCCTTTTCCGGTTTTGTACAGTGTGGGGGCCCAGCCCATGGGGCAGCGCTGCCATAATCAGGATGATCCCTGTCTTCCCAGTTAATCCTCTCTGTAAATGCCCTCACAGACACACACAAAGTTGGGGGTTCACTAATGCCTTAGGGATGTCTTAATCAAGGCAAGTTGATCATCAAAATCAACTTTTACAAAGACCTATTTAAAAGGCATCAAAGAGGAAAGATGCCTAACACCTATGGCAGCATAGTCCTCTTCTTTGGAAGCTCAGATGCAAAAAAAATAAGGAATGAGGAGTAAAAAGATATTTTTTCTAATTAAAAAAATAACAACAGTAAATTGTCCAATAGTAAATTGTCCATAATGAGCATTTTAAAGGCTCTACAAAGATCAGGGTGGCGGAAAGATTAATGTCAGTCATAGGAATTTAGTGTTGACAGGGTATGCAGAGAAGTGATGTGAGGACTGAAATTAAGGTGTGGGCAGCCATGCTCCCTCTGGAGGCTGATAGGAGGAGTGTGTTATTCCTGTCTCTTCCAGCCTCTGGTGGCTGCACTGCTCCAGTCTGATCTATGGTCATGTAGCTTTCTTCCCATGTATCTTTAGCTTCCTCTTTTCTCATAAGAACACCTGTCAACAGCTTGGGCCCCATCCAAAATCCCATAATCCTTACACTAGTTAAATTTGCAAAGATTACCTTCCCATGTCAGAGTCACAGGTGTGGTGATATTAACTGTCAACTTGGCACAACATGAAATTACCTGGGAAGACAGTCTCAGTGAGGCACTGTCCAGATGGGAGCTTTGGGTCTGCCTGGGGGATTATCTTGTAGAAAAATCCAGCCCACTGTGGGTGACACTATCCCCTGGTTTTAGGCCCTGAACTGTCTAAGAGTTTAGGAACCAAGACAAATACAAGCTAAGAGGCAAGCAGCATGCATTCCTTTCTCTCTGCTCTTGGCTGTGGATATGACCCCATTGCTTCAAGCTCCTGCCGCTGTGACTCCCCTGCTGTGACAGATTGTAACCTAGAGTTAGAAGCTGAAATAAACCTCTTTCTCCCTATGTTGCTATTTTTGCTAGGATATTTTATCACAGCAGCAAAAATGAAACCAGAACAACAGATAAAGACACAGTCATACAGTAACACCTGTAGTCCTAGTGCTGAAACCTGAGGGGGAAAAAATAGAGTCACAGGTTCAAAGTCAGCCTGAGCACCATTGTGCAACTCTGTCTCAAAAACAAAGCATGAAAAGACAGCTAGTGCCATGGGGGTGGCAATTGCAGCTGATAACTGGGGTGAACAAGGAGAGTGGAAGCAGTTCTCCAGCTACCTGGAATTCAGGCCAGGCCTTAACCCAGAGTTGCCCCCAGCTGCTTTGCTAATAGGCAGCCCTAGCAAGTCTCTGCAAGAGAGCAGACTGCTACACCCAGCATGGGGTCTATATTCATCATGCAGCTATTTATCTAGGAGCTGGGGCTTATTCTGGGTGCCACAGCCTTCTCTTAATAGCTCTCTAGACTCTCACAGCTTCAGGCCCCACCTCTGCGTTTTGGGACCTTTTCTCTCCCAAATTCTTATCTTAAGATTTCCTCTGACCTGCCTTCTATTTTGCCAGTTCTCTCTTTAGCAGCATCAGCTCAACTCAATCCCACCTTCAAGCTTTCCCTAGAAGTTTCGATGTTCTTTGTCATGGCTCTCTTTGGTTCATTTTTTTGTAATTATTTCCTGTTCTTTGCAAATATTTCCAGTTCATTAAACAGGAATCTTTGAACGTGATAAGCATGAGTATCTCAGTATCCTGAGCACGGATTGTAAACTGATATCATATGCTCTATGATTCTTAGCATTGTAACCCTAGGTGAAGAAAAGAAGTGCACAGTTATCACACTGAAACCAATGGGAGAGAAAGGAAGATGGATTTGGGTGTCTGAGGCCAGCACTTACTCCAGATCACCCCACCTTGACACCTTGCATGGTTGCTTAATCATCCAGGTATATTTTATGCTGAGCTGGAACATGGTGAAAAACTCCTCAAAACCAGGGTGGAGCCTGTGGCCCCTGGAGAGTTACACTGGTCATTGATAGGCTTGGAGCACTGACAATTCAGACAGAGGTGTGTGTTGGAACCATGAGAAGAGGCTGATGTGGCCCTGTGGCCTCTGGGACCAGCACTCACACCCAACGCTCCAGGAAGCCACCTTCACCCAGGCTCTGTAGGAAGGAGAAGATTACAGGGGGAAGATTGGGATTGCCTTTCGATAACACCACAAAGGGCAGCTTCCCACTCTGATCCCCCCCTCAGAGAGCACCATGCTTTCTCTTTCCTCTCAACCATCCGTGATTATTCTTTGCAAGGATCATATCCCCATGTTGGCCAAACAGATGGATCCTGGCTGTCTCCTTGCTTGTCTTTGTCTAATGTAGTGCATGGATCTGTCAGTGGTGGGTGCTGGTGTGAACACGTGCCTGGCATCCCCGTGGGCATGATGGCCTGGCCTGCAGTCTGGTTCCCTGGCTAACCACAGTTCCTCCCACACCAGGTGTCCAGCCTGAGGAGCTTCACAGGCACCATGCTCACTGCCTGGGATGTTCTTCCACCTCCTTGTCATCCTCTTTTCCCTCTTACATTGTTTCTTGTATGAGTTTGTATGTTCACATATGCAAACGCGCATGTATGTGCACTCGTGTTCACATGCATCAAGTATCTTCCTCAATCACTCTCCGCTTTATTTATTGACTTTGCTGACCTGACTGCTCTCTGGCCAGCTGGTCCTGGAGATGTCATTTCTGTCTCTTGCACGCTGGGGTTCTAGGTGGGTTGCTATAGATCCCTGTTCTTTGTCTGGGCTCCAAACTCCAGTCCTCATGTTTGCATAGTAAGTGCTTTATCCGCTGAGCCACCCCCAGCCCTGTTTTTAACATTCTTACTGCACATTGCGCTAGACTCTGACTATTAAATACATCCTGGACTTCTTACAAAGGTTGCTGTTGGTGGTGGTGTGTTTGTGTGTGTGCGTGTGTGTATACACCAACATGCATGTGCACACGCTCACAGACATTTACATACACACTTCATTCTTGTATTCTGCTCTTTCCATGTACCAACATCCCCTGGAGCTGTTCCAAGAAATGAAGCTTCACCCAAAGCTCAAAACCTCCCCTTGCCACAGGCCACATGTAACTAATGCTTCGTGTTTTCTTTTGGCTTTTCACAATTATAAATTGCTTTGGTATAAACAGCCTTGACATTCAATCTTTTTGTTAAATTATTCTGCATTTGAATTTTATCCCCTCCAGAGGTATTTTAAAAACTGAAAGTGTTGAGTCAAAAGAACCTACTGGATGTTTTCCTTCACGTCGGGTTAAACTGATCAAGGTCCTTGGTGCTGGCTTTTGCTTCTGTTTCCTGCTGGAAAACAAAACAGCTCTCTTTCACGTGGGCAAGTGTCCTTGGTCATTCCAGGCGTGCTGGTGGCTGTATACTGATAGGTGGCAATTGCAGGCATTGAGGAAGCAGGGACAGGGACGTGGCCTCCTCTCTTTTCTTCCCACCACTCGACTCCAGGCCCGGCTGCCTGGTGACCAGCAAGCCTGTCCTTTGTGCTCCTTGTCACATGCCACCCCATGCCTGGCCAAAATCTTGTTGGCACCATGCAAGACTCATAAATGTGCTAGCTCCCTGGGCTACAGAGCCCATTCGTCAGTGTGATCACAACTTTCCTGTTCACACCAGCACCTTGCAGCTTCATTTAATGCCTATCATGTAATAGTGCTTCAGATATGCACTGATGACTCGATTGATAAAAGCATCATAGAAGATGGAGATACCATAGCATGTCAGTGTTCACATAGGTTCAGGCTTCCTTCCAGGCCCCGGCATACATGGCCCTGTCTGGAGGCATTTCTGGTTGTCATGACAGGACGTTGGGTAGCACTGCCATCCAGTAGATGCAGGGAGGCCAAGAACACTGCTCAATATCCCACCACACATGATGCTCCCATACACACACACACACACATGCAGAGAGACAGACACATGTATACAGACACACACACACACAAACACAGACATACACTCATATACATACATGCATACACAGACACACATACACAGACATCCACATGGAGAGACACACAGACACAGACACATGTATATGCACACACACACACACACACACACACACACACACACACATTGCCCCAGGCCCACACTCTGGAGCCATCAGCCAAGAATGCCAGTTTGAGAAACCTCAGTCTAACTCTTTAGCTCAGAGCTGACTTCGTAATATCGTCTTGCCAAGTTCTCTGAGATAATACTACACTTAAAAATTACTTATTAAAAGTATGACTAACTACTGCAATATTGGGAGAAGTCAGCAGCGGCTCTTAGGAGGGACTCAGACCAAGCACACTGCTCCAGCTGCATCTTGGTTCTGCATACAGAATTCTTTTTCTTGCAAATTTGAATATCTATCCTTGCCTTTAAGATTAGGAGCACTTAGACACTTCAAGAATGTTCTAGAAAGTGTTCCTGGGGTGTTCCCAGTCTCAGAGCTCCCAAAGGAGAAAGTGTAAGCATGTGGTAATCTACACAAATCTATACATCAGTATGCTGGGGGAAAGAGAGAGGGAGGGCTGGGCCCAGGACCTGGAGCCAGTCAGAGCTAGACTGTGCCAGCTGGGGATACAAACTTGTTGGATCTAACACCTGGGCAGAAGGATGGCTAGGCACAATGGGGCCTCACTGGTGACCACTTGGCAGGACCCTTCCCTCACGGGATTAGAGTGACTGTGCCAAGGTTACTGCCTGGCTTTACAGTTTCAGAAAGTTCTCTGTGGAGCCTGAGGACTGCAATTAGACACTGCCCACACACTTCATTGCCTGTAGGAATGGCCCCCAGCCTGGCTTCTGTGGCTTGCTCTATTTCCATTAGGAAATGCAAGCAGAAGATGGACTGAAATCACAATAGAAGGACAGCATCCCTCGTTACACTCCCTGTGCTAGTTTGCCTGCACTAGAAGCTTTCCTGAGGCTCTTGGGGACAGAGAGTAGCTACAGGGACCAGACCTGCAGGATTGAGAATTGGTTTCTACTTGGCATCTTTCCACTCCTGCCTTCTGTGGAAAGGTAACAGTGAGAGAGGGGAGGAAGAAAGCCCCCAGTGGCTCCATGAGGTAAGGTCATCCTGGTCAGTGAAGACTGGATCACTGAGCGCACCTCTTGACCACTCTAACAGGTTAACATTGACTGTCATCTTGGCAGGTTCTAGAATCACCTAGGAAACAAACCTCTGATTATGTCTGTGAGGACGTTTTTAGATTGAGGTGATGGAGGTGGGTCTTTACCCTCCCTAACTATGGGTGACATCATTCCCTGGCCTGGGGTCCCGAACTGTATAAATAGAACACAATGAGTTGAACGCCGGCTCTCATCCCACTCTGCTCTCTGACAGCAGGCACAGTATAATCAACTGTGTCATGCTCCTGATGCCATGACTTCCTCATCATGATGGATTTTGGAATCATGAGACAAAATAAAATCCTGCCTTCCTCAAGCTGTCCTTGTCAGGTATTTTTTTTTTTTAATAGCAGCTAGAAAATAAGCTAATTCAAATGTGCTCTGGAGCCTGTGAGGTTCACTGCACGGACACCTAGGGCCTTCTGTGAAACACCAAAGGTCTTAGCACAGAGGGTGATGGGTAGAAGGCTTAACTACTCTGTTCTGACCCCTCCCTCTGCTAACTTGAACTTCACTGCCCTCACCAGCAGTGAAGTTCTGGGAGCACCTTGTGCCCAAGGCATGGCATGATCAGGTCCCAGCACAGTTTTCTCATGGGTGAGCTTTGCAGTCCACTTCCAGATTCTTCCAACAGCAGATGCACCTCACACAGAGCTGCTCACTGTCACCCTGTTCAGTATGCATTGTCACAAGGAGCCACCAGGACGGAACGTTCCAGACCCTGGCATGATTTTCCAGAGAAGTGAGTTTCTTGAGTATTAAAATTAACCTTTTTTAATAACAAAAATGATACAGTCCATTGAAGTGCGGCTGGATTTATCTTATGACAGGGCTTGTCACAGCCTTGAGTATTCATCGGGTAGTTTTAAAAGTTCATTAAGCTCAGAGGATTAAATATCGCCCTGAGCAACGTCCCATAAAGGGGAAATATGGTCCTATTACTTGGTAAAATGTTGGGCCATGTTGTTAATCTAACTCCCTCGAGTTCTCATCTTCCAACTCAAAAGACATTTCCTCATGCTGTTAAATCTGACATTTTCTGGGACCCTTGGACTTTCTCACAGCTGTCACCAGAAGTGCAACAAAACTACGTGTTGATTTCACGGGCACCTCCCCACTCCCCACAGCTCCAGGAAATGTCAAGTACGTTAGTCTTCCATTTGTCCCAGCTCCACCCATGTCTCCGCTCAGTAATAACCACGTGGCAAATGTGACGACCCTACTAGAGAAGAGTGTGGACAGCCAGTGCCCATGAGACACGGCTGAGCCTCACTCCTGGGCATCATCCTGCCATGAAGGGATCCATGCTGCCTTCACTTCCTGTCCCAGGCACATGAAGATGCCCTTGCTACCTGAGCTGGGCAGCACCATGCTGGCTACCTGCTGGTCCCTCAGTGATTAACACCGCTGGTTTTCCTATTAATTTCTTATGCAGCCATTTAGCTGTATCTCTGTAGGAGAACACGTTCATCATCTCAGCAACCTGGGCTCACATTTGCTTCACAGAGACCCCTGCCACAGAGGCAGCACTATGAATTGGCCCTCATACGGACTCATCTGGGGTAGCAAGAACATCTTCATGTGCCTGAGACAGACCCTGATGCCAGTATGGACCACCATCACCCAGAAGTGTCTACGTGGTGCCCCAGGATCTGACAGGATGGGAGCCACCCTGAAGTGAGACTCACCGACTTTGTGTGTAACTGAGGACTCCTTCCAGCACAGCCACCAACAGCTAACAAATGGTCAACATTCAGAGTCATGTATGCATTATGCCAGGTTAAGTAGCATGACTGAGACTGCGCAGCTCAGAGCGTGGATTCAAACCCGAGCTTTCAAGAGCTAGAGACCACCCCACCAGCCAAGTCCCACAACGCCCCCTGGTGAGGGTCTGTGGCACCTGCCTTTGCTGCTGTGAAAGGTCTGCCCTACCTGTGTATTCCTCTTCTAGTAAGTATTTCTGTAATGCACCCAGTGGGGTATCAGACCTCATCTCCATCCGCATCATCATCACCATGGTGATCTCAGGTGTTACATGTTACATGGCACTGCCTGTGTGTTACACCACAGCTGCACCCTGGGTTAGAGACACACAAGAGAGAAGAGGCAGCTGCTCTCACGCTGCAGGGGTCCAATGGTTGTTATTGTCACTTTCTGAACTTCTGAGCATGGAACAAGCTCCCTGTCATGGGGCCACAACCCCAGCTGCCTGGAGGGGTTAGAGTCCCGGGTGAACTTCTAGGAGTGTCTTTTTTTTTTCTTAGGTACTTTCCCTATACCCATGACCTCACCCTCCTGTGAAGTGTGTCCTTCCTCCCAGCATCTATCATCAAGGGCCAGACGATTTCCACCTCCATGGCAGAGGCTGCCTACACAGCCTGCCTCAGTCCCTGCTTCTTACTGAGCTCTTCTGCAGGCCATAATTCCCAGGCTAGGACTGAGCAAGCATTCAGGTGTACCTGTCTTGGGTGCATCTCTCAGAATTGATAGTGAGCCTCCAAACATCCCAAACTAAATATTTATGGACTCTTTTTCTGCATTTTGAGAGACTTCCATTCTGGCTGTGTGGCTTGTGCACAGTAGTCATGGCATCCTGAGCACACTGTTGGCCCAAGGGCAAAGGAAGGGAAGCAGAATGTTTACTGGTATTTGAGTACTGTCACTTACCAGAGTGACATGAGCAAGGCGAGACTTGGCTAGCTGGGGTTCTCCATGGAAACATCCCCACAGGACACATGTCCAAGAGGAAACGATTAGGTGGTCTGGTGAGTCTAAAGTATAAGTGAGGCTTGTGTGGCTGGAAAAGGCCAGGAAACACAGTCCAGTATGAGCCAAGGCTGGCTGTAGTGTGCTGTCTTTAAAGCAAAGACTGATTAGCCAAGGCCCGTTCGCTGTTAGCTAGCTTTCTAGCACTATAACAAAAGGCAGAGACATCAGCTCACAGGGAAGAAAGGTTTCTATCACTTAGAGCTGTGCTGTTCAACATAAGAAGGCCTGAGACAATCCTGTAACTGGAAGAAAGGTCTGGTTTTACTCACAGTTGTGAAAGCCCTGGTCCTTGCCTTAGGTCTAGGCTAGCAGCTATGTCCCTAGAGATCACGGATGATGTCAGAGAAGCTCCTTGGAGAGGCAGCTGGTGGTAGCCTCTTCAGGAACCTCTGAGTCCACAGTGGGTGCTGACCTGGTGTCTCTACTTCTCTGCCAAGGCCTTCTTTCTAGAATACAACAATGTAGGAGCATTAATTTCTTTGTTCATACAGCCTTGCAAACCTAATGACCATCACAACCACCTCTCCTCATTTCTTGGGCCCTGCTCCAGCCATTGCTTACAGGGCAGCAATCTTGTCAGCCTGGCTGGTGGTCCTCCCTTTTCGGTCATCGTGGGCTGTACTGTCTGCCTGCCTTTTTCACCCCACAGAGCTCCCTAATGTGGCTGCACCTCCCTTGTGAAGAAGGGCTCATTGTGCTGAATAGTGAAGCCCAAGTCTTCAGCATCCCAGATCCTTCAAGGCTGGCCCTCACTCTCAAGAACTTATGATCTCATACTTCATAGCCATCTTGGCCACAGACACGCTGGAGAGGCCAGCTGGCAGCCGTATGGGTGCTGTTGGGAGATGCCAGGAAATGCCAGGGATCATCTGTCTTTTATTTGGAGTGTAGACACGGGAGATTCCTCTGACACCGGGTATCAACATCAGGCACCCACTGTAGAGCAGTCTGCACTGGACCTGAAGCCTGTGTTAGGCTGGGTTACGAGTAAAGAGGCAGGAGGTCACTCTACATCTCCCCTGGAGGGGGGGGGGGTAGTGCTAGGTACAGTTCATGAATATCCTTCTCTCTTCTTTCTTCACCTACAATTCCACAAATCTTCTTGGGGGCAACCATCTATCCAGACAAAGGGTTCATGTCCAAGGCTTGCTTTACAGCTGGGAATGGCTCCATGAACAAGCTCTGACCACTGCAATTAAGCAGAAATAATTGGCGGACTGTCTTCAAAAAATGATTTTTTTTCCCTATTTTTTTCCCTTCTGCCCACTACACCTTCCCCGCTTAGTAGATGTATAGAGCTCCAAAATAATGGCTGGTCGTGAGTCAGCTGCCTTGGACCATGAAGTAAGATTGAAGCGCTCTCTCTCTCTCTCTCTCTCTCTCTCTCTCTCACACACACACACACACACACAGGGGAGGGGGAGGGAAGGAGAGAGAGACACAGACAGAGACTGGAAGGAGGGGAACATGCAGAGGAACAGAAGGAAGCTGGCTGTGTGTCACCCCAACCGCTATAGTTCTCTTGAACTAGCAACTTGTGGGCCTCATTTTACCTTGATAAGTTTGAGGGTGTGGTAACATATACACCTGAGGCTAGCCCTCCCTGCTGAGCACCTGAGGCTACCCATCCCTGATGAGCAACTGCTGTTCCTTCCGGCCCTGGGAGTTGTGTGTGTGCTGAGTCCCTGACACGTCTCTCCTTGTGGGTAAGCCTCACTCACCAAGGTATGTGGACACCTCTCCGAGGGATTGGACACTCTGCCATGACCACTTCCTGCCCCATCCCCACGTGTCAAGGCAACAACAGCATATCCCCCCGAGGTAGCCAGGCTCCCAAGACTAGGAAAGACCATACACGTGCCCTCATTCTGCATGCCCTGAGATGCTGCTTTCTGCATTACCCCAAACGGCCAGACACCTGCATGGACTGTCACTGTTGAGGTTCCTGGTCCAAACTCCCCAGAGACCCTCAGTTTGCTCCCCAGTTTCTCCAGGCATACTTTCTTCATGGAAGATAGCAGACATTAAAATGATCTTTATTTTCAGCACTCAAAGGAAAACATGACATGGCTGAAAAGAGGAAGTGTTGATCCTCCTTTTTCCACTACAGCCAGGCAGTGTCTGGCAGGATACAGCTCATGAGAAGAAAAAAAAAAAAAAAAAAAAAGAATCCAGAGGTTGCAGTGTGCGCTCTGTAGCTTATGTGAATGGCTCCACATGTTATTCTTAATTAATTATATTTTATTGAAGCAATTAGGTGACTGACAGCCTCAGTTAAGTGCTAATGAAAAGCTCACATTTTTCCCGTCTTTTCACATACTGCTGGCCACAAAGTGCAGCTCAGACTCCTAGGGGCTGGGACTGAGGCTGGTGGCAAGGGCCAGGCTGGGCATCATGTCCCTCGGGAAGAAGCCTCCCTGTGCTCGTGAGCTCTTCCTTGCTATGCCTGATTGAGCCTACTCCCAGAAGCAAGGACAGCTGTCCAAGTCCTAAGCAATGGTGCTTCTCTGGGAAGGTGGGTTAATTGCTTAGATTTTCACGCCTTTCACTCTCCTCCAGGAGGGTGGCACATGGGGCGCTAGGGCATCGAACAGATTCCACACTTCTTAATTTTTCTGGCATCTCCAGTGACAGCAGATGTGTTCTGTGCACTGTTCGCCTCAGACCCAGGGCTCTGTGTCTGCATTGTGACCCAGAGCATCTACTCCAGAGCCTGGTTATCCTGACACAGGTTGCAGGGGCAGGAGATGCCATGGGGAAGCTGGGCACTGGTGTTTGTGTAGCCAAATTGCCCACCGAGTCCTTTCTCACATTTTGCTTTCTGGGGAATGATGTGGCTGAGGGAAACCTGCCTTCCTCTCCTGGTGCTGTTACACATGAACCAAAGCCTTTCCTAGCTGGGGTTGGCCCTCTGGGATGGAGTCTGCGTATACCCAAAGCATCTCTTCCTGCCTGTGGTCCTGGAAGTTTAAAGCCTTTTGCTGCTCCAGGCATAGGGCTGGCTTCTGCCTAGCTGTCCTGCAGTGCATGTTCCCACTCTGTCTGTTCCCACACTGACTGCGCCCATTAAGCACACATGTTCATCACACACACATACACATGAATGCACACACCTATAGGCTCAATACCACTTGTCACATAAATGCAGCTTCTTGGCATAATGAAAGTTATGTTTTATTTTATTTTATTTTTCCATTCATTCATTCATTCATTCATTCATTCATTCATTCATTTAATGCCTTTGTGGCCTGATTTCAGACCCCTCTCTCCTCTCATTCCAATCCCATCCTCACTATTCCTCTCCCCTTTCTCCCTTCTGCTGCTTCTTCTCAAAGAAGGAGGGGAGGTCGCCAAGCGGTACCACCTCAACCTGGCACCTCAAGTCACAGCAGGACTTAGTTCATTCTCTCCCATTGAGACCAGACAAGGCAGCCCAGTGAGGGGAAAAGGATCCAGTGACGGGCAACAGAATCAGAGATAGCCCCACTCCCATTGTTAGGGAGCCCACATGATGGCCATGCCGCACATCTCCTACATATGTGTAGAAGGTCTAGGTATAGCCAGTGCATGTTCTTTGGTTGGTGGTTCAGTCTCTGTGAGCCCCCGTGGGCCCAGTTTAGCTTACTCTGTAGGTATTGTGGTATCGTTGACCCCTCTGGCTCCCTCAAGCCCTCCTCCCACTCTTCTACAAAACTCCCCCAAACACTGTCTATTGTTTGGCTGTGGGTCTCTGCATCTCTTTCTGTCAGCTGCTGGATGAAACAGCTCAGAAGACAGTTATGCTAGGCTCCTGTCTGCAAGCAGAGCAGAGAATCACTAATAGTGACAGGGGTTGACCCTCTCCGATGGGGTGGGTCTCAAGTTGGGCCAGTCATTGGCTTGCCATTCCCTCAATCTCTGCTCCATCTTTAGCCCTACACATCTTGTAGGTGAGACAGATTTTGGGTCAAAGGTTTTATGGATGGGTTGGTGTCCCTCTCCCTCCACTGGAAGTCCCACCTGGCTACAGGAGATGGCAACTTCAGGCTTCAAGATTTCCCACTGTTAGGAGTATTAGCTATTTTGTATTTATTTAACAATTTTTTTAAAATAATTTAATCGCAGGGTTCTCAGAAAGGAACATTTCTGCGATATCTTATTGCAATGTCAAAAGGCTGAGGCAGGGCACACCTGGCAATGGGTCCTCTGACCCACTTTTTTAAATAGATCCATCCTCTTACAATGTGTGTAAAAGGCAGACTTTCTGAGTTCATCAGTGTCTATCACCTCCCTTGTCTTCTTGGCTCCCAGCTGGATCGTTCCAGGCAAATGAGACCTACTGGGACATGGAGACAACACGCATGCATGCTTTCCATGGTGCCAACCCTGGGCAGGCTTCTCCCCTCCTATAGCCCAGACTGGCCTCATATCCCAATGCTGGGCCCCTCGCCTTGCATGGCATCTGGATCATGTAGCCTGTGATTTAGGAATGGGCCAGGTGGAAAGCAGGGTAGATGTGCTCAAATATATTTGCCATCAGAGCTATGTATGTGAGGTGGCTCACATACAAAGGCTCCATGCCAACATCAGATGGCTTGGGACACTTTGTTTGGTAACTCTGAAACTCTTGTCTTACCACAAGAGCAGTACTGCTGCCTTGAGCTTTCCCCTGCTTGCTTTCGGCATGATTTGGTGTTGAGGCAGCTGAGATTGATGGAGAAGACACTCTTAAAGCAGGGGTTTATCACCTCACCATAAGGACCCCAAACAGGTTCATTGTACAGGTTCATAATACATTATATGTTATGTACAGTCTCAAGGACAGACTGTCACCTGAGAGCAATGGTGCCTTTCTGGAGAGGTGCATGGCACTAGAGAACCATAGCTTCATGGAGTCTGTGTCTCCTTGGTGCCAAGGTGGTGCTCCTCTTGCCCATCTCAGCAGTGGCTGCAAGAAGAGGCAGGTGAGAAGTATTGTACAACCAATGCAGGTCAGGGATGCTGAACATGGAATCAGCAGGGCCAAGACTTGCTTTGGGTCTATATAATCCTGCCATCTCCAGGAACAAGAGAATGTCTGAGGCATCCTAGTATTCCCACTGTGGAAATGATAAAAAGAGACAAAAACCCAAGTTTCTTAGAATAGTCGAACTCTCAAAAAATAGATCATTGTGAATGAAATGGCCTGGCCCTTTGATTTGGCATCTCCAACCATTCTCTAGAGGAGAGTGAGGTGCCTCACAGAAGCCAAGTGAACCATGTGAGTGTGTGCATCTCTGGGAGAGGCAAAGACTGGCGCTTCAGTCAGAACTGACAATGAGCTGCCTGACTAGATGGTCACTGGTTCTCACTTCAGGCTGGACAGGTTAGCATTGTAGAAAAGTCTGGTAATACAAGGTCTTTCCCATGAGCTATTAGAAGAAAGAATATCTGAATTCATCTACCCGGCTATCTACCCACCCTCTCACCCACCTACCCATCAATCCATCTACCCACTCATCTGTACGTGTATCTATAGATCCACCCACCAATCTATCATGCACCTACCACCTATCCATCTCTCCTTCTATCTACCCACACACTGATCCACCCATCCATGCATCCTCCTATACACCTTTTCATCAATTTGCCAGTCCACCTATCTCCATATCCACCCATACATCAACCCACTCACTCATTGATGCATATATCCACCTATCTATCCATCCTTCTATTCATCCACGCACTATCCATCCATCCATCCCCACACACACAGCTACTCACCCATTCATTTATCTAACATCTATTTATCCATTAACCAATCTGCTCAGCTATGCATTCATCTATCCATCTACCTACTCATTGTTCCATCTGTCTACTCAGTGATTCATCCGTTCTCTATTTTAGCATGCATGCATTCATCCTCCATCTGTCCAACTATCTACACATCTATCCATACATTCACCAATCTAGCTATTCAACTCCCTAGCCATTTACCCACCATTCATCTACCTATCTACTCATCTACCCATATACCTGCTTACTTATACATTCCCCAGTCTATCCAGCCACCCAGCCACCCAGCCACTCTCCCACCAACTAATGCATCTGTCCATCTTCCCACTTTCCAGCCCCACCCTGGCACTGAGGCTGATGTGGTCTCTGCTTTTGCCGATTTAGTGTTCTTGACCCAGTTCCTCTCCATCTCACACCATCATGGAAATGGGGACTGTGGTTTCATAATATGGCTCTTGATACATTTCCACTGGGTGGCTAGCTTTGGGTTCATCTTGTGTAACTGAATTTAAAATGGTATCAGTCGCAAGCATGGACAATGAATGGCAGGATGGAGCTAGGGAGACCAGTAGGGGTACAGGCTGGGAGATGGGACAGCTACGCAAAGCCTGAGCTGCTGCTCAGGGGCACAGGAAGGTGGCAGAGCTGACTGTGGATGAGCAGATCCTTGTTCTGCCTTCAGGAAGCATCCATCTCATTCTCTTTCCTTCCCTCTCTTCTCCATATCCCCTCCCCACTGGCCCTCCCTCTTCCCTTCTTCCTTCTCTCCTGTTCCCTCTCCCCTGACCCCTTTCTTCCCTTCCTTCTTTTTCTCCTACCTCCAACAACACATTGAAGTTTTCTCTTCTGCCTTGAGCCAGTTATGAGCTGAGGGACCCACGCCTAAGCACCAGCTGTTGTCTCTAAAAATACCACAAGTGGGCACGAGCGTGCCAGATGCAAGGGCCTAGCCTCTGGATCACATCACCTTCCTTACCGCTAATGACCAACTGTTAACAAATCCAACCCTGATCGTGGCCAAGATGCTTTTACATATCTATCGACATGTACTTGGGCTAGAAATCAGCTCCGTTTTTCTGGGAGAAAACCTGCACATGTGTGGAGACACAGACACTCACTTCCTTCCTGGCAGAATGCATGCCCTCATGTAGGCAGAGCCCCATTCTAGACTGGCAACAGTGGGCCTCCCTAAAGCCCAACATTGTGAAGGGGAAAAGGGATGATGACATTTCCACAGGAAGGGTTCCTGTGACAGTGAGAACAAAGATTGGGGGTTGTCACACCATAGGGGAATACTCACAGACACGAGTCAGAGCAGCAGCCCTAGGGACACCCTGTCCACCTGTCTCTCTGAGCACACAGGCAGATGGCAGGTGTGTCCCCAGTCTTTCACCCAAGCCTGAGTTGTAGGACACAGAGCAGGTTGGCAGAGAATAAGTGTCTCCTCCACTCTGACCTGCTGGTGGCCAGGGTTATGTGACTGCAGAAACTCCTCCCGGCAATAAATCAGGGTCTGGCACAAGCCAGAAAGGGTTAAATGCTTCCCTCCTGGGGAGCTGCTGGGAGGTCACACTTCTAGCTCACAAACTCTGCAGGTAAAGGCTTAGGAGAGGAATTAATCTTTATGAAAAAAGCAACCAGGGATGTAGATGACTACAGAGAGAGAGGTGCTGTGTGTCTAATAGAAGGTTCCAGTTTTGTGTGCATGTGTTCTTATAGATCTGACAACAAAAGGGGCGACCTCATGCTTTGACACAGCTAAGTGCTGTAATCTCATGGGTGGGCATTTTGTTTGTTAAATTAAACCATCTAATGGATCAAAGATGAGACACCGTCTGTGCCATGACATGCCTGGGATCACATGAGCTGTGGTAAATCCCCTCTAATAGGTGGCAGTGGGGATGCACCTACATTATAGGGACGGATAGGGTGGCAGTGGACCCATGTGCCCCTGGGTGGGGCTATAGGACCCTTGCCTCTTCCTCAGTTCCAAGTTTTAGCTGTGAATGATACGGTGTCATCTGCGGATCGTGCAGTTTCTCTACAGAATTCCCGTAACTGTGGGTGCAAGTGTGGCCGCCCCCCAGCTTTTCTAGATTGTAGCGTTGCCTGCTCCTCAGAGGTGACACTGAAGTTGGCGCCATCCAAAAGAGAGGAAGGCTTGATCCAACAGTTTCCTCCCAAGACTTGAGGCTCAAGTGTGAGGCTTCTGTCTGATGCTTCAGGATGGACCACCTCAGAGAGGCTATTGTTTGAGACGTTCCCTGCACATTTGTGTGGTCCTGGGCTGTTAGGCGATTTTTGCTATTGGGGAGTATGTTCCACATAGGTGATGATTTTCCTTAATAACGTTCATGCCACTCATTTGTGACTGAAATGAGCACTCTGTGTGACAGACTCTCCAAGTCTAATTAGGAGGAAGAAAAATCAGGAAGTAAGCATTTTCTGAGCCAGTGTCTTTGAAACAAGAAATTAAAAGCCATGCAGAAGTCCTCCACATCTCCTCCTGACATGTACTCTGAGATGGAGACAGGCGTCGGTGTCTGCACTCTGGATTGTGGGACATTTCTGCACTGCACTGTGCTGGGCACCTGGCTTCCTCCTGCCGAGTGCCATCCCGCATGCGCGCAGCCACCCTGGTGGGGCTCACTGGCTTGTTTCTCTGCAGGCCTAGATAGAGCATGAGTCTCTCTTTCACATTAGCAGATCAAAAGCCAGAGGCATCCATGGTTTTTCTCCTGGGTTTTGGAGCCATTACATAAACTTTGGGGCCATGTTCACATGGCAGTCTGCATCTGTCACCTGCAGCAAATCCCTGACTGAAATTAGTTTGCTTGTTAGTTTGATCCACCTGACAACTCCCATCCCATCCGGCCATATCTCTCACTCCTCCCCATCATATGTCACTTGTCTAGTGTCCTCATCAAGATCATTTGTTTGGAGACTCTAGGCTGTACTGCCCTTCTCTGTGCCCCACCTAGAATGCCAACTCCAGACCCCGTCATGCCCAGTCAGTCCTGCATTTCTCTCTTAGTGGCAACCTGCCCTCAGTGTCTAGTGTGACTCCAGTTCCAATGCAGCAGAGTAACTGGAACTGGACTACATCACCAAAAAGCAAAGGTTATGGTTATGAGGTAGAAGAAAATGGGGAAAGAACACAGGGCAAAAGGCTTTGTAAGCACCTGGAAACACCCAAGCAGCTAGGACTAGAGACAGAACTATAGAGAAGTAAGAGTAGTTACATAACAATTTCTGTGGTCAGTGCCAACTCCTAGGCTTCATGTCCTCTGGACAAGAGAATTGGAGATACCAAGCAACAATGCTGAGAGCCTGGGTCAGAAAAGCAGAGTGGTAACTGATATTTGTTTGATGATGAGATGAATAAGTGGACAGGTGGAAAACAGATGCTTGGATGTTTGGGTAAATGGATGGATCATTGGATGGGTATATGGATAAATGGGTGGATGGACAGTGGGTGGATGTTTAAACAAATAGATATAGGTGAATGATAGATCAATGGATAGGTGGGAGAGTGGATGAGTCCTGGATAGATGGATGGATGGAAGACAGAAGAATGCATGTGTGGATGAATAAATGAATGGATGTATAAATGGTGGCTGAGTAGATGAATGGACGGATAAATGAAGAGAGTTCTCAAAAGGTTGTGCCTCTATAGTGTCCTCTGAACCTGTCTGGATCTGAAGTAAAAGGATCCTTGGGAAAAGCCCAGAAACTAACCACCACACAACCTGGAGCCATGCTGTTCACCCAGAGATGGCTTTGACACAGACATCCAAAATGAAGACCTTGACTCTCTGAGGCTTCTAGGAAGGAATGCCCACTGCTTGTCTGTGGGCTGCACCAAGGGGCAAGGGCTTGCAGCTCTGCTATGTCTTTGATCATCTCTTAACCATAGTCACTTTCCCCAAACCCTCTGCTAATTGCATTAAGCAGTGATAAGTAGAGAGTGCTTTCTGGGCACATCTTAATGCCCTGCTGCCTGGGGTGTGCCTGCAGGCCAGGGGCTTGACTTGGCTCTCCACAGAGCACCTCATACCTGAATCCCCACTCTGGCTTTGAAGTTCCTTCGATGCCTGGCGGCTCTCTGCCTCAGGCCATTTATAGAGCCAGGGCCTGTGAAGCTAAAACAGTTTGATGTGTAATTGCAGGAGGAAATGGGAAGCCTGCTGAGCATGGCGGCATGGACTGCCTCCTCACCCTTCCTGTGCAGCGCAGCCCGCTGCAATTGCCAGCCGATGCACACCATAGGCAGAACAGTGACATTTTTCATGGGTTGCCGTGTTCTGAATCAACACTGCAATGGTGCGATTAGAGGAGGGAGGAAGGAAACAATCGCAGCCTCACTGGCCACAGATCAGTCCTGTCCTGCCTGCCGCCTTATTACCCACTGTCTCCTGTGATATGCAAAGTAGCTGTTCCCTCTGCAATACACCCTCACACTACCTGAAAATTGAATTTTATTTGGTGGTCTACAAATAATTCGTAGCGCTCCTCCCAAATGTGCCTCACTTCTCATTTAACTAAAAAACTGTGTTTTTTATTTCCCATGGGCTCAGAAACAGAAAGAAGCCAGGGTATCCCTGTGCCAACAAACCCCATGCCTCAGGCAGTCCCCTGGAAAGCATGGGTATCCAGCTGCCTCTGCCTTCAGTGGCAAGTATCTTCTGCCCTCCTTCCCAAGAGACAGATGCTACCCTCAGCCCTACCTTGTGTATAGCTGGGGCTTTCTCCTACCTGGTCATTGTATGTGGACTTCATGTTTCTAATAAACAATGATATGACCACAGAAGCATGTCAGGAGCTGGCCATTGTACCTACCTATGATCCCAACACTTGAAAGGGAGAAGCAGGAGGATCAAGAGTTCAAGGCCAGCTTCAACAACATAGCAGCTATGAGGCCATTTTGGATCTCATGAGACCACTCTGAAAAAGAAAAACAATGAATATTAAAGTTGGATGTTCATTGTAATAGTGTTCTGAAAATCAGATGCCACCACCCAACACACACATCCACACAGATGGACACACACACACACACACACACACACACACACACACACAATTATTGCAGGTCTTAAAGAGGTACACGCAGATGTTCTGTACAGCAAATCTTGGCTTTTGAGATACTTGTCTATTTTGCTGAATGCATGTGTTTATTATATGTTCATTTGCCCATGGATGCTCCAGGTTACTGCTGTTATGGTTTGAATCAGAAATGGCCCCAAAGGCTCAGGTTTTGAACACTTTTCTGGCTGTTGGTTCTGTTTTTTGAGGCTGTTGAATCTTTAGAAGGTAGAACCTGTAGGGAAGCAGTAAGCACCTAGGGCAGGCAGGCCTTTTTGAGGTTGTAGCCCAGTCCATGTTTCTGGCCCCAATCTCCCTGCTTCCTAGTCTGCTACCACACGACTTTCTGTGCTCCCATGGTCACTAACTCTGCAGGGCCTTTCTCATCACAGTGGATTGAAATCAGGAACCAAAATACACCCTTCTCTTAGGTAGCTGTCCACTGCTGTAAATAAAGCTTCTCTTGGTGTTCATATATAAGCCACACTCCTGGTGTTTTCCCTACTGGGAGCAAGTGTCTAGGTGTGATAGCTTGGTTTAAAGCAGAAAATGTTCACATTTTCTCTGTGGTTTTCCAGACTTCTCAGGGCAGTGTCTGTTCCCACCTCCTTCTTCACAGTGTGATCAGGCACTTCCCATGGTCTCCTTGGGCATTTGCGTATCTTCTTTTGTGAAGTTTTTGTTTTCAGTATTTCACCCATTCTTAAACTGCACTGTCTGTTAGAGACATACTATGAGTGTATTAGTTTTGCTTTCTGTTGCAGTGATAAACTCCATGACCAAAGCAACTCACAGAAGAAAGGGTTTTCATCTGGCTTAAGGTTCCAGAGGGCTCACAACCATAATGACAGGGAAGCATGGCAGGCAGAGCAGGAGTCTGGAAGCTCACACCCTTTACTGCAAGCCCAAAGTTGAGGGAAAGCAAACTGGAAGTAGCTGAGGTCTTCACCTCAAAACCCACAGCCAGTGACAAATCTCTTGCAACAAGGCCATACCTCATAAGCTTCTCCAAACAGTGTCACCAACTGTGAGCCAAGTAAATTCTTGAAGCTATGGGGTGTCTTAGTGACTATTCTATTGCTGTGAAGAGACACCATGATCACAGCAGCTCCTAGACAGGAATCCATTTCATTGAGGCTGGCTTACAGTTCAGAGGTGGAGTCCATTACTGTGGCAAGGAGCATGGTGCCACATGGGCACACATGTTGCTGGAGAAGTAGCTGAGAGTTCTACATCCAGATCCTGCAGCAGGAAGAGAGAGACACTGGGCCTGTCTTGGTCTTTTAAAATCTCAAAGCCTACCCCCAGTGACATACTTACTCCAACAAGGCCCTATCTCCTAATCCTTTCTAATAGTGTCATTCCCTAAGCATTCAAATATATGAACCTATGGGAGCCATTCTTATTCAAACCACAGAAAGACAGAGACACACAGAGAGACAGTAACAGAATAGATGATTGATTGATTTATACATAATTAAACAGATAGAGAGATTGATAGATAATAGAAAGCAGACAGACAGACAGACAGATGGAGATTTGATGATAGATAAATGACAGGTGATTAGGAGATAGATGATTGATTGAGAGATTAGACTATAGATGACTTTTTGATAAGTAGATACATAGTAAGTAGGTAGACAGATGATAAATATTTCAAGAGACAAGAGGAAGGATGCATACACACTTTGGAATTTTGTTTTGTAGGGTTTTTTTCTTCCATCTGTATTTTGTCTTAGTATTTTCTTAGGGCTATGTATTAAAGAGTGGAAGTCCTAGCTTGGATGGAGTCCATATCCAGTTTTTGTTTTGTTTTGTTTTCTCCCCCCCTGGTGGTTCATGCTTTTTTTGTGCTGTGATTGGGAACTCTGTTGTACTCCAAGGTCACAGCCCCTCTTCTCCCTGTTTCCCAGCCCGTGTATCTCCGCTCTAAGATGTATATTCAGTCCCAGGGTTTGTGTTGTACCTAGTGCGTGGTGTGCATTAATGGCCCAGCATGCTTTCATCTTCTCATTCTCCATGTGGACAGAAAATTATTCAGGTCCTGTTTGTTAGAAAACCTGTTCTTACCTACGGGGTTGCCCTTTCAGGTTTGTTGAACCCTGGCCAGCCTCCTGTGTGTGGCTGGCCTCTACTCACTTCATTTCTGCACATTCACAGCTCCTGCCTGCATTTCTGCCCCCCAGAGAGGTTTGAGACAAGCTAGTGTGTACCATCCTGCTACTTCTTTTTCAAAATTACTTTGCCTCTTCCAGGCCGTTTAGATTTCTATATACATTACAGAATCCTCTTGTTAATTTTAGAAAATAAAACCTGCTGGAATTTTGATTGAGAATGTCAAGATCTCTCTTGAAAAAATCACTTCAGTTCACAGTAAAATGCAACCTGCAACCATTTGGGTACAGATACCATGCACAAGGAAGAGGGAGACTGGGGTGCAGGGCTCCGGGGAGAAAAAGAAGAAAAGGTGTCTGAGAGAGCTCTGGGGTAACTGGAGACCTTCTGCAGCTGCCCACTCTCATTAATCGCTTGGGCTACTTGACCCTAGTGTATGTGAAAAGGCCTGCTTATGGGAGGGGTTAGAGGAAGTGTGGTTTCCCAGTGAGCGGCGGAGCCTCACAGAGCCTGGCCTGCATAGCCATACTCTTGCTGTCTTCACTGCCTTTCTCGCACCACCACTGTAATGACCTGTAAGAGGTGTAGTGTTCAGTAGAAGACTGGTCTACTTTCTGAAGACGAGTATTTACATTGCAGCATGAAGTTGCAGTCTATAATGACGCCAGGCTGCCGTGCTTGTTAGTTTGAACTGTTGACTTAACACAACCTAGATTCACCTGGGGAGAGAGTCTTAATGAAGAGTTCTCTAAATCAAGTTGGCCTGTGGGGGATTGCCTTGGTTGTTAATTGATGTAGGATGAGCCAACCCACTGTGGGCGGCACCATTCCCTAGGCAGGGGTTCTTAAATAGTATGGGAGAAAAGAAAGCTAGCCAAGAGCAAGCAAACAAGGAAGGGAGCAGGCCGGCTGAGCTCACTCATATCTCTCTGCTCATGATTGGGGGTGTCATGTGATCAGCTGCTTGAGTTCTTGCCATGCAATGTTTAACTGGATGAACCCTTTCTCCCCTAAGTTGCCTTCTGTCCTGATTTTTTTTTTAATCACAGCTGCAGAAATCTGCCCTAGCTGTCCTAATTAACATGTGACCCACAGGCCAGAGGTGGAACACACCTGGGAGAACAAATGCTCTCCAGGGGTTCTGCCCAGTGGCTGATGCTGGTATCCATGGTTACTTCCACCTCCCAGGTGTCAGAGATCACATCAGCTGGTAGTGCCTAGAATTTACTCACTTGGGAGTTTCATCTTGGATGGCAGCCCACGTCAGGGCTGCCCTGCCTTTCATACCTGCTTAGTTTCACTGAATGAGCCTCATTAGATTTTGCATGATCTAATTTAGCCAGGCTCTATGAAGACATTGTACAAGCTAGTCCCCTCTCTTTGCTATTTGAGAGAATAATACATCCATAGGAGAATTCATTTGCAACTCTAAGCCCCCAGTTAAAGATACCTCCAGGGACCAACGTGGGTAATTTGTAGAACATTCCGATCCATTTATGAGATAGATTGCAGCTTGCAGCGCATGGCAAGGCCCCGATTGGGCTGCTTCAGAGAAGGCATCCGTGTAACCCAGCTCTCCTCTGGGAAGGAGTGGAAGCATCAGGGAGCGCTAAGCAGCAAAAGCTAGGCTGCAAATTGCTTTCATGGCTCGGGTCCTGGGAGCAGGTACCTGCCTCGTGCTCTTCTAAACACATTAGTGAACTTCATAAAGGCTTAAGTGGCACAAAGGACACTTAATTTCCAGCCCCAGCCCCACCTCCTCTCTGCTGGGCGTGATAGCAGGCAGAGGACCAAGCTGCAGCTGGTGGTTCCTAGCCAGCAACTTGGAGAGGACTCTTGTGAGGTTTAGCAGGTTTCTCAGCTGCTACCTGCCACAGCCAAGCCTGTCCCTCTTCCCTGCTGGCTTTCTGCCTTGCTCTCCCTGCACTTCTCAGCAGTCACCCCATGAGTTATTTACAATTATGACTCCATGAGGATGTGCAACTGATGAAACCACTAATCCGGCTTCTGCTATCCTCAGATGCTGCCCCTAGCAGCAACCCCCAAGCTCACGTTGTGTTAATGTGCCCTTCACTCAAGCCCAGTGGTAGGGAATGGGCTTTTCCTCCTGAAGCTCCAGAGCTGGGAATTAGTGACTGTGTGAGTCCTCTGGTAACTGTGACCCACTGGGCACACATGATCTCTGCAGACAGTGAATCACATCATCAAACGTTACAGAACACTAGGGCTCCCCCAGAGCAGCATGTGGCTCCAGAGAAGCAGCCAGAGGCAGGGGAAGGAGCTTTGCACCCGCTGCTGGGGGTGCAGGGAGGGTGCAACCTAGAGGCGAAGATCTGAGGCTCCAGCTCAGGTATGCAGATCACCTGCCCCAGTGGGGCCACTGGATCCAGGGTGCTGACCAACTCAGCTGCACTTAGGGCTCCCAGCAAGCTCCACAGAAGAGTGAAACCATGTTAGATGGAAAACGAGAGCCAGAGTCTGAGGAGAGCAGGGCAGGATCCACAGCTCTCAACCTGGCACATGCGTTTGTCACAGATCCATAGATATCTTGCTGTCTTCTGGCTCCTGAAAAGTCTCCTGTAATGAGAGTGTTGTTTTTTGTTTGTTTTTGGTTTTGTTTTTGTTTTTTCCTGCTGAGGTGGCTGCTAAGCCTTTGTTCACACAGATTTGACTTTCCCTGTGGGGCCTCCAGGTAGGATGGGTTCTCAGCTCCCAGAAGCCTGTGCATTCTCTGGGAAGCTACGGGGGAGGGGGGGAGGCGCGGGGGGTGTCTCTAGTCTTTAGGACATGGCCAAGGACATCATGAACAGGATTTTGAGAATGTTAGCTGCCCTGGTGGTATGACTTGAGTATCTATTGGCCCAGTGCTGGTCCCTAGAATGGACCCACAGCCCCGAGTCTCTGGAGCTCTTCTAGCTGGGCATGTTCTAGATGCAGCCCTACCTTCCTCTGCACCCCCACTCTTACCCCAGCTAACCTCTCCCAGTCCTTCTGCAGATTCTGTTCCTTCTGCCTGAGTTACCCTTCCAGGGCCTGGCCTACCCTGTCCATCCTTTCTATCTCACCTCACATCACTTCTCTATCTCATCCCTCTTAAAACACCACGTTGGGGATCATTTTCACCAAGATGCACAGCTGTGGCCTCCTTCCCACTCACTCCAATCTCTGGCACTCTACAGGGAAAGTGGCTGAGAGAGGCCTCTCACTTCTGAACAACAGGTTACAAACCCGGGAGTTCCCACAGTCCTCCTGGCATGCTAAACTTGAAGAACCTGACAGAGAACTCAGAAACACTAGACTGACTGTTTTAATCATCCATGTAGGGCCGGGTTTGCACAGGAGGCCAGTGGCTCTGATGGCTTCCTGTGCTTCCCTCTTTGTCTGCCAGGAGGCTCCACTGGGCCTCAGCATCCAGAGTTCCCAGGGGCTCCATCACATAGGCAAGATTGGTTAGCTTTCCCGACAGGGTGGAAGGGAATATCAGCCTTTGGAGTCAGGCAGGCTCAGTCTCCAGCTGCCAGCTAGGGGTTAGTCTTCCTGTGCCCAGCCCCCAGCCCCAAACCAACAGAGAGTCAGCTCATTAGCATAACAAAGACACTCCCACCTCTCAGGAAATCTCAAGGGTTTGTGGAAGCTCATGCCAGGACCCAGGAACAGAGAGCAAATTCTTCAGGACACAACAGCAGAGCTGTTTCCTTCTTGCCTGCTTTGCCCTCTAGAGAGCACAGGAAGGCAAGATCCTGCCACTTCTGTGTGTACATTGGTCTATCTACACACGTGCGTGCTTATATACATACACATATCCAACACAAGCACACCAGGCCTACATACATAGATATTTGTTTACAAATATTAACGTGTAGCTACTTACATACATATACATACTTCACTTGAATGCAGGGCCTACATACGTGCATGCGTATGTGCTCCCCGTGCTCCAACTTGCATGATCACGTATTCCTGCTTATATGTGTGTGTTCCCACTTGCCTGTCATATGTAATATGTACCATTAGGATATGCTTCCATACCCGGTGGCAGACATAGAGAGCCTGTCACAGGGTGCTGTTCCCTAAAACTAGTATTCAAAGGAGGCAGCCAGTCGGCCAGAAATAGACAGGTCACGCTGGCCAGTGAGACGTGCCTGCATTGTGGAAAGACCACCAGTGTGTACCAGCCCCTCCCTTTCTCACTTTGTTTGTTTGTTTGTTTTTCGAGACAGGGTCTCACTCTGCATCCCAGGTTACCCTGGAACTCACTATGGAATCCAGGCTTGCCTGTAACTTACAGCAATCCTCCTGCCTCGGCTTTTCACGTGTTGGGTTTACAGGCATGCACCACCACACCCAGCCATAGCTCTTGCTCTCTCTGTTGCTTTTCCAGCAGGGAAATCGCTGGCTGTTTGGAATCCCAGGCCCGAGGAAGAAACCCGTCTACCTTCACGTACTCCCCCCCCCCCCCCCCGGCTTCCTGGCATATGTTATTTTCCTCTGGCAAGATACCTGTTTTCTTTGGAACGGTGCTCACAATGATAGCATTTAGTCGCAGAAATAGCAGCTGTCCTCTTCTCCGGTGACACAGCAAAATGCTGTGGCTCACAGAGCACCTGATTTCCCTCCCGTGGGCTCAAGGCATCCTCATGCCGGGCACTGATTACTAAATAAGCTATGTAGGTTCCAGCCATCTCATCTGAAAGGGGCTGCAATCAGGCCTTCAGCAGCAGGGACCTCCGAAGAAGAGAGATGTGCTGGTTGGCTTTTCAAACCGGGTCTTCTGCATGTGTGGAAAATAGAACCAGGCAGCTGTACTTCGCTCTCCAGGTGATGCTCCTAGCCTCTGCTATGAAACTTAGCACAATTTAAAGAGACTAAATCTCCAGATGCCCCTTAAAAACTTCCTGGGTGGCTCTGCCCACTTTATTGGAACACCCTGAGCACTTTGGGTCCATGGAGCTCCCCTTTGGACAACAGATGATGGATGATGGTTTCAAAGAGGTGGCCATTTCCAGATGGAGCAAAAGTCAGCTAACTATCCCATGAAGGGCTTCCCAGTCTGAACAGGCCTGGGGGCCATGCTTCCATCATACCACGATAGACAGGCAGAGAGGTGAGACACTGGCATTACCTAAGCAAGGCTAGGCCAACGATGACTCAGCTGTGGCTCATCAAGCCTGAGCTAGGTCCTTCAACGGTTCTGATCCAGGTGTCCCATGTCAGGCAAGTCTCCCACACATAGCCCTGATGGATCAAAATGATTTACCTCTGCCTTAGAATCAAGGCCTAGAACCTGGAGAATTCTCACTACTTTGAAAGATAATTATGTTCTGGCAAGAAAGCTCAGTGTCAAGATAAAGGTGGTGTTGTCAAGATTAATAGCCCGAGTTCCAACTCTGGGGCCTATGTGGTAGAAGGAGAGACTGACTCAGGGAAGTTGTCCACTTGAGCAAGTTGTCCTCTGATCTTCACACATGCACTGTGACATGTGTGTGAGAGAGCTCACACACACAGACACACACACACACACACACACACACAAATAAGCAAATAAATAAAATGAATGCATATCAATTATACCATCATAAAAATCAGTAAACCCAGCAGGATGAAAACAAGGCTCCCCCAAAGAACTCCGAATTAGAAACTGAAAACCCAAGTGGCGTGCAGTCTGGCAGCTTTGCTTCTGAAGAAGCTGGGAAGCCTTTCTGTGGAGTTTCGGCTTTGTGGTGCATGTTTTGTTCTCCTTGAGAGAGCCTCGTAAATCAATTGGACACATTTCGCTATAAAGGAAATATTTTATGTGTGGAGTACTTTCTCGAAGATTTCTCTCTTTTATCCAGGGTTTGTGGAAGTACAAAACGCCTGTGGATATAATGAGCTGGCCACAGTCCTTAGCTGTGGAGGCTGAATATCACTGTTTATGCAAAATTTGAGTGTCAGAGCTTTGTTTGGGTGGAAAAGCTGAGGAAAGTATTCCCAAAAACATGGTTCGTGAAAAATGGATGTTCTGGGGGTGGAGGAGGGGGGTAAAAAATAACTTTGGGAAAACTTTGTAACCAGTACTGAGAGGATGATAATTGGCATGGCCACAAAAAGCACCTAGAAGCTCACGCTGGGCAAAGATAGATCCTGCTGCCATAGGAAATTGACGGCACCCCCGTGCGCACAGGAGCAGGCCACGGGCACTGCCCACTCCATAGTGAACAAGCTGCATTTATTTCCATGGTGAGGGTGGGGGCTCTCTAGAGATTTTCTTGTTTTTCCTCTCAGACTCGCACAGGCCTCTGTGTTGACTGCTCTGATGGGATATATTTTTAACTTTTAGAAGACTTGTCTCATCTCTGAAAAATACTTTGACTTTTTGTCAAAATGGTCAAAACAATCTCAATACTTGAAGTGGTGTGGTTTGAAGATGCAGGTCTGTCTTTTAAAAACAAGCGCTGGAGCACAGTGTGGAAGGGTACAGCATTGCAGATGCGGGATATGTTAACAGACACGTCCAAGCACAGACCCCTCCAACAGCCGTTCCTGCCCCTATGGTTCTGATGGAGACGGGCTCCATCCAGGCTGTTTCTATCTAGAATTTCCCATGCCTTTTCCCCACATTGAGACTGGGCCTGCATTTGTTCCAAGCTGTGACCAGCCTGTGTTCTTTCATTTTGGCTCAGACACCCAGAAGTTTCTGTCCATGCTCAGCTAGATATACTGCTTCTAGGCCTGTGATAGGGCAGAGCATCATGATGGACAGGCATTTTGGAAGAAAGTTGCTTACCTCACAGGAGCCAGAAAGCAAAGGGAGGCAAGAGGGATGGAAGAGAGGGTGGGCCCAGTGCCTTCCTCCCTCCAACCAGGCCCCATTTCCTATTCCCACCACTCCCCAATAACAAAATCTAGTAACAGTGGTGGACTAACACAGTGGTTTGGGAGAGCCTGGGATACAGTCATTTTCCAAAGCCCCACTCTTAGCATTGCACTGGGATCAAGCCTCCAACACCTGAGTTCAGGATGACATTCATATCTAAAGCTTAACAGCCGCTTTTACTGTGCCTGTCTATATTGCAGAGCGCATAGAGTGACCGCAAAGTGAGAGGCAAACGGGCAAGTGTGAGATGCCACAGAGGTGACCCCTGGGAATGGCAAGATGGGAAAAAGGCACCTGCTGCAAAGCCTGAAGGTCTAAGTTCAGTCCCCAGGACCCTCGTGGCAGAAGTCACCCAGCTTGTGCCAACTGAACTCTTCAGACTTTCCTCTGACATTGCAGCCTGTGTCATGCCACCCATCCACATTAATAAATAAAAAATTAAAAATTAAACTAAAAGCAAGGGTGACGGCAGGGCTTCTAGGAGCTGCAATCACCACTGCCATGAGATGACCAAGGAGCTGAATCCAGACGGGTGATCACGGATCTGTTCATCCAGCAGTAGGAATGAGGGGGTTCATTAAGATAATTATTGGAACCATGACCAAATAAAAGCATACGTTCAGGAAGCAACCATAACCACTCTTGACAGTAGGGCTCTGTGAGTCACAATCTATGACAGGGTCCCCTCTGATGCCAGGTGCTTTTTGTAGGCAGCTAGCCAGAGGAAATGGTATCTCCTTGATTCATCTCTTCTTCTAAATGTTAGCTTCTAGTTGCCATAATAACCAAAATGTTATTAGATATAAACTATGACATGCCCATCTTTGATAAAATTTAGTTTTGATTTTCTGTATGAAGTACTAAGCCAATATTCAATTTACCCAATTTACCATGAGCCTTGAACCCCAGCTGCAAGTGAATTTGCTGGCGTCTCAGAGTTGACGGCTCAGTGATGGGATCTCTGAGGCTCTGATCCCTCCAATGCAGCTGGGAATCTGGCTTCCCCTCATTCTTGGCTCCCATGTGCCAGGACTCCCATGAGAGTTCTCAGCAGGTGCTTCTGGCTTGAATGCTGCCTTCCCGAGAGGGACAAGGAAGGAGGAGATCCGGCATTCACTTTGTGGCTAAGCGCTGCCACTACAGGACAGCAAGTTCAGGAAATGTGTAGTTACAGAAGAGTCCAGGTCAGCACATCTGCAGGCCGACCACTCTCGTGGAAAGCGTTGAACAATCAGCAGAGACTTTGGGTCTGAACAGAAGTTTCTTTTGAGTTCAGATGTAACTTCAAAGATATTGCCGTCCCTGGCTTCAGACTTGAGGTGAAAACGATGCAGCTCTTCGTACATTTCAGGGGAAGGAGACTTTTGCGTTTCCAGACCTGTGCCTTGGGAGCTTCTCGGGAGCAGTACCCCAGAGCTTCTGGAACAGCGGGCCTGAGGTGCAGCCTGCAGGAGCAAGCCCTGCTGCTGTCCTACCTGCCTTGAAGGCAGCAGACTGTCTATTCTCCTGGGAAAGTAGGGTTAGGTAAGACTGGACTCTGCAGTGGGCTTTCCTGACTTGGGAGAGACGCTGACGGAGCAGGACCTGCTGGGTCAGGCCGAGGCTCTGGGTTTCTGTTGATGCTGCCAGTTACACTCACTCCACCTGGGAGGAAGGCCACTCTCTCTCTCTGCCACACTTCTGCTACTTGGCCCTGCTGTGAATGCCATGTACCTCCAAATTCATACTCTGAGCCCTTCTCACTGAGGAGGGAGTGGAGTTAGGAGATGGGACTCTGGGAAGTGACTGGGTCAGCGGTGTCTATCCTGGCTCATGGCATTAGAGCTCTTGAAAAGAATAAAATAAATAAAAATAAAAAGGCCCTGGGGAGTTGCCTTGCCTATTTGTACTTTGTGAGGGGGATCAGGAGGCACTATCTCACCTAATCTGTCCACACCTTGATCTTAAAGTTCCTGACCACCTCTGCCTTCTCTTTGTTCTGCAATAATGGGGTCTGAAAACAGGTTTTGTCCCTGTCAGGGATGGGGCAAGGAAGCCCTACTGCTGTGTTCTCAGTTCTTTTTCTTCTTTTTCTGCATTGTTAGAGCCTCCTGCCTACTAGTCACTCTTTTTACTTTTTTTTAAAGATTTATTTAGTTTAGTTTATGCTATGAGTGTTTTGAAGCATGTATGTTTTGCACCATGTGTGTCCAGTGCCTACAGAGATCAGAGAAGGGGGTAGGCTTCTCTGACACTGAAGTTATGGACATTGGGTGGACCCTCATGCAGGTGTTGGGAATTGAGCCCAGTCCTCCACAAAAGCAGCAAGCGCACTGACTAACTGAGCTATTGTTTTCCCCATCCCAATTTTTTTAATTTTTGAGAGAGTCTCACTCAAGTTGGCCAGGCTGGCTTTGAACTCATTCTGGAGCCCAGACTGGCCTTGAATTTGCCATCTTCCTCACTCAGCCCCTCAAGTCGCTGAGGTTACAGGTCAGTGCCACAAGAAACAGCTTTTGGGTTTAGAAATTATCCAGTCTAGCGCATTTTCTTGTGGCATCAGAACAGGGTGGGCAGCGTGTATGACTGGATTGTTCCATTTGCTGGGCAGGCAGGGGCCTTCCTTGGGTACTTACTAGGGGGTATAGTCTGAGAAAAACACAAGCAAAAAAGAATCAACCACACAGGGTCAGACCCCACCCTGGTGGCTGAGTGTGCGCTTCAGAAAGACAATGAGCTTGAAGCTGACCCACACTTGAAGGCCAGGCGTCCCAGCGATGGTCCAGCGCATGCTTCTGGAGCAGTCACGGACATCCCTAGTGTGTCTGTTAAGCATGATGGATTGTACCCGTCCCTGCTAAACTGAGCACTCAAGGAGGATTTACTCAAAATATATTTAAGGGGAGTCAGTGTGTGCGTGTCTCATAAACCCCGACACTGGGAGTAGAGCCTGCCTGTACTGATTTGAGGGCCGTCATGCTGCTGAGGCAGCTCCTCCCCAACACACGTGTCCCCACACTTTCCCCCTAGAGCCTGGCACTAAGAGAAACTTTTCCACCCATGTCACAGGGACAAAAGTCTCATGTTCCCGACGCTAATCTTCCTGTTAGGAAAGTACTTAGGGATTAGAGAATGAGATTTCAGGGCTGAGGGGATGGTTCTTTGGGCAGAGGGCCTCTTCACAAGTGTAAGTTCAGGTGCCCAGGACCCACAGAAAAGCTCAGAGCACAAGTGGAGCTGATCTCTGGAGCTCACTGGTCGACCAGCCTTGCCAATCAGTGACCACAAAGGCTCTGTAAAGGAGCCTAGCCCAAGAAATAAAATAAAGAACAACAGGGAAGGCAGTTGATGTCAACCTCTGGCCTCCACACATGTACAGATATATAGGAACCTATATACATCATCACATACGTTGTATATGATTTTCAAGACTCCAGTAAGTCAAGCATGATGGCTCATACCTATAATCCCAACTCTGAAGGGTGAGGCAGAAGAACTGCCATGAACTTGAGCCAACCTTGGCCTAACAATTAGTTCCTGGTCAGCCTGGGCTATAGGGCAGAAGAATCCTGTCTCAAAACAAACAGCAATGAGAGTGAGCTCAGTGCAGCGCTTGCGCAAGGAGCCCAGTGGGAAATCAAAGTGGTGTTGCTGAGTGGCACCAGCCCCCTCAGTTCCAGAGCCTTCACTTCGGGGTGATGCATTAAATTGCACTTGAACAGGATGTACACGCAGCAGTCCTCATCTGAGCCGCATGGCTCAACAGCTTCTGTGGGAAGCAAGAGTACCGGAGCAGGGGATGTGCTGCCCCAGGTCTTTAGATAAAGGAAGTAGCAACAAGCTGTATGCAGACAAAGGCATACACTGTGGGGAGGCCCTTCTCCAGCTCGACGAATCCTTCTGCCGCAGTTTCCTCAGGCTCAGCGTGACGGTTCTCTGTGGCGGGGATGTGTCTATGCTGTCGTGTGTGGCCATTTCTCTGGGTTCTGGCCCCTTTCACATGCCTCACCCCAAGTAATGCTTGTCTCGGCTATCTCCAGATATGGCACGTATCTGCCAGGACCAGTTGAGAATGGAAGCTTCGAGCGTGTTCCTGCCTGTTGACTGCTTCTTAATGCACCATGTGATCCAGAGCCCCACACCCCAAGTGTGAAAAAGGGCTGTGCCTTACCCCTAAAGCCCCTGCACCCTTGCCACGTACTGTGCACCTAATGCACGCTAATTGGCGCAGTAAATATTCCGGAGCCTGCCTTGTTATGCTGGAGTCATTTGGAAATCAGCTCTGAGACGTGGCTGCTATTTTAGGGATCATCACACATCATCTGCTGTTTGGTGTCAAACCCGAGCCGCGGTTACTTAACACTGATTAATAAATGGCAGGTTGTCAGCCCGGCTGCGAACATGCTTCCAGGAGCCATTGTTCTTTTAAATTAAAACATTTAAACATTTAAATCCGGGGCTGGTTCTGGTAGCTCACTCTAATTATTCCTTTTGTCTTAATCTACCTTTCTTCCTGGATCACACAGCTGTCACGCCGAGGTACCCGGAGTTGAGCGCCACAGCCCTTTCCCTGGTATCTGCTGTTCCTTTCATGAGGAAAAGCTGGAAGTCGAGGAGACGTCTGGCTAAGTTATTAACACTCACAGCCCTGAGGGCTGCGCCTCACAGGAATTAAAATGTGGGCTCGACCTGCAGACTGGGTGTTCCCTGGCTCTGTGTGTGTTGTCTGTGTGCACTGATGTGTTTGTAGCTGTGTCTCTGTGTATCTGTACATCTCCAAGTTTTTTGCGTATTTCTACATGTATGTATGTGTTTCTATGTTATATGTCTGTCTATTGTCTTTACATGTGTGTGCTTATATATGCCTGTGTGTATGTTTGTGTTTATCTTTACATGTCTGTAAATGTGCTCCTGTGTGTATCTTTATGTGCATGTGTGTTTCTGTGTGTAAGCCTGCATGTATCTCTCATACATACATACATGCATATATGTATGTATTTATACGTGTTTCTGTGTGTATGTCTGTGCATAAATGTGTATATCTTTGCATGCATATGTGTATGTTTCTGTGGGTATGCCTTTGTATATGTATCTGTGGATATCTTTGTCTCTATGTACCTATGACGTTCCATGTGTCTCTATGTGCGAATGTATAATCTGTGTATACCTCTACAACTATGTGTGTGTATGTCTGTGTGTGTCTGCACACATCTATGTGTGTTCCTGAGTGTATGTATGTGTGTATTTCTACATGTGTGTATGTATATGTGCCTGCAGGTAGCTCTGTTCCTATGCATTTATGTGCGTCCAGTGCGTTTGGTGTGCACCCACATGTGTGTCAAGGAAACACTTTTCTTCCCTTCTTGGCCTGGAAAAAATGTCCTCCTGCTTCTGTCTTTTTTTCTCTCCTTCCCCTTCTGCTCGTGGGAGATACACATTCTCACTGCAGCTTTGTCTGGCGAACGAGCTACTTATCCAGTAGTGTCAAAGACTCCAGAAACCATGAAATCAGGGAACAAACGAGAGAGTAAGTAGGGACCAAAGGCTGTGGAGAGCTGGGGCAACTTTCCATGACTGCCCTCTGGATACGGAGACCACAGTTCCAGCCGGCCCACACAGTGAATGGCATTAACGCTGTGGTCCACGAGAGAGGTCCAGCTGGCAAGGCAAAGTCCAGAGTTGGTGGCCCCTGGGCCACCCTCTTCAAAGTGCTGGCTGTGCTTCCCTGTGCAAAGAATCCACAGCAAAGGTCCTAACAGTGAGGCAGTGCCTGTAACAGGAAACAGGTATTACTGATCCAGCTGCTAAGGGACCAAAAGAGGTGAACACCCTTTCTGTGCCCACTTTGCTGCCTGCAGAAACGGCCTTTTCTCAGCACCCTCTGGGCACACCCAGCCCCTGTTATATTTAGCTGTTCTCTTGTGGGTTTGTTTGTTTGTTTGTTTGTTTGTTTGTTTGTTTGTTTGTTTTTAAGGAACAGAACAAAGCAGGGTGTTGGGAACCTTATAAGATCAAATGGTGTTTCCTGCGGGCCACACTCCATCCCATAGTCATGGAGAACATTTGCCCTGGGCCCTTAATGCCATATGTTTTGACAGAGGGTTGTGAGCGATGCTCCCTGGCTGACCTTGGCGGTCAGAGGTCAAATGATTGGCCTCTCTCTCTCTCTCTCTCTCTCTCTCTCTCTCTCTCTCTCTCCAGAACCCCAACCCTTGAGCAACTGGCACCGTTGGTCATCCCACGGTTGGTCGCAGTGTAGCAGCCAGGGCAGTGACTGACCTGGGGATGTGTGGACAGCATGGGCAGGGGTGATGACTCTAGGTGTCATTTGAGAAGGAAAACTAAGGAGGCAAGATGACAGTCTGTGACATTTTCTAAGGAAGTGATGCAGTTTACATTTCCCCGCACTTACAGGCAGTGCCAGTGTTAGAAATTCTAACTAGGGAAGTTATTTCAATAAACAAAACAATCAATTACCCAGCCCTTTCCTTATGAGCGTGGAAGGTTGCAGTGTGGTGCATGCCGAGACAGATGACTGTGCTGTGCTTTGGAACACTGTGTCACCAAGACTGTCTTGGAGCCATCTAACTGTCAACAGGAGAGCCAAGCACCTGCCAGACTCCATTAGGCCGAGACCATGATTTTAAAATGTACTTATTAATCCAAATGGCCACCTGCCTGTCTGTGCACAAAGTATTTCCATAAATTTACCTTGTTTTTAATTACAGACTAAGAAAATAAGTAGGAGAACAAGATTTAATATTACGTGAATAAATACTTGATTAATTGTCTTGCACACACACATACACACACACACACACACACAAATTGCTTTTCCAGAAAGAAAGCCCTCACACTTTGATCATGCTCATGTGTGAAATTAGAGCAATTTTCAGGCAAATTGAGAGTCGCATTTTAAAACAAATACTTTTATTCTGCTTGTGGTCTTGTGTTGTTCCACACCATCGGAAGTTTCTGGAAGCATACATGTTCCATGAGTGGCTGCTCACTGCTGTCTCCTTCCTGCTCAAAAGCAAGGGGCTTTCCATTTTAAACCACGGGAAAGTACCCTAAAATGCACATTTCCCGTGTGTTTATTCATGTGTCTCACCATGAGGCTGCCACACAAGACCGAAGCATTGGGGTAGATCACGCTTTGGTGTATGGGACACGGTGCTTCAGAAGACACATTCATTCACAAGCTTGTGTGGGTAGCAAGCCTGTGTCACCTTAATCCAGAATGGAGTCTTCACAGTTTTGTGTTTTAATCCACAGGCTTTAGCAAATATATTAGTTTGGGCCAATTTGTTAGGGGGAATCATTAAAGCGTTGTGAAGCTAAGCTTTCATTGCAACTTATTGGATGGTAATTCGGCTTTTCCTAGAAGTTAGTTGTCTCCCCCGTTTTTTGTTTTGTTTTGTTTCGCCTTGTCTTGTTTCCACCATTCTGTTGGCCTCTTGGCTTTCCTGTCTTTCCTGTTTCATTTGTAGCAGTTCTCTGTCTGTGTCTTATGCCCACTTTTCGGGCTTTTCACTGCCCTCACCGAAATTTTACCTGGTGCTCCATCTTCTTTTGCTGTCCTTTGTGGTGCGGTATCACTCAGACCTCCCGGAATTTCAGAGCCTTGTTTTCTGGTCTTGCCTCTGTCTTCTCGGTTTTTCCTTCTTGGCTAAGACTCCCTCCTTCCCCCTCCGATGCAGATGCAGGTCTTGTCTCTCCCATCATCTGCTTCCTACAACCCCTTTTCTCAGACTCTCCTCCTCCCCTCACTTTCCTGAGACTTCACAGAGTGAGTTTCCTCTGTTTGGATCCCAGGACTTTCTCTTGCATTCTTGCTTCTAGCCATCCTTCACAGGTACCTTCCAGACTAGTCTCAATATGGGATGCATTTGGGGATGAGTCATCCCCTCTGTACAGGCTTGTTTTAGCACAACAGGTCTCCAGAGAGAAGGCTGAAGCCCTCCCCCTCGACACACACAGGCTACCTCGGGAAGCCGAGCACTGGGAGAGAGGCTGGTTTTCCGTTGGCTGGGAAGCTGTTCTTGTAAGAGATTTCTGTTAAGCCCATGCTCGTCCCAGTCGGAAAGGTATTATGTGGACATTTAACCAGAGAATGGAGGAAACAAACCAGGAGAGCCGGCTGTCTGCGTTGCTGCTCCCACCCTGTGGAATGCAGTTAATCACACATCCTGTTGCAGGCTCCCCAGTCTCTGTAATGTGCTTTTTTATTTCCATTTGTGTTGGGGTTTGTAAAATAAACACATATTGTGTTCTTGGAGAAGATAATGGCTATCTCGGAAAGGACAAAGGCAACTCGGATGCGGGCTTCTTTGCTCTGTGATAGGTGCGAGAGGAATTTCACGCACCACATTATCGCCGTTCTGCTGGCAGGAAATGACTTAAATAGACCCAGCCTCGGAAACCATAATTGTGTTAAACCTTGTTCTGATGAACTTTTCCTCTCGTGGATGCGCTGTTCTGCCTAATGAATATACAAACAGGCGCCTGTGCGCCAGCAGCTCTTTCTGGCCTCAGAAAATGCTATTTATTTCTCTCTCTTTTTTTTTACCCCCCTAGACCAATCATCGAGCTTAGTGATGGACAAATAGCAATAAAAATAATAACAACAACACAAAATAATAAAACAAAATTTCAAAAGCCCTGTAATATTTAAATTTCCATTAGGCAGACAGCTGCAGTGACTTGATATACATAGGTCACAATACTGGGCTTCGAGGTCCTGAATGTGCAATGTTATTTTCTACGAGTTTACAAAGATGGGATTCTCATTACCTTCTGGTTTTTTTTACTCCACTACCTCCAGGGAGGCAGTTGAGAATCAGGTGGCACCTGCTGCCCACATGGTGTGCTGTGCCAAAGGACACCCAGGTTTTATTCTTCACTGTGTTGAGGGCTCTGGTGCCAGCCAGCTCTATGTTTTTAACCCAAGCCAGGACTGTCCTTGAAGGCTCATGCATTCATCTCCATTGAGGGCAGGGGACCTTGGAACAAAGGTCAGAATGGACGGCAGGGCCAGCTGCCCTAGAGCCAAGGACAGGGGAAATTAAAGCCATTAATTTGCATACTCCACAGCCTTCCAGTTCTCCTGGGTCTGGGCAAGACTCCAGTCTCTACACTAAGTACAGCACTCTGCTCCCTGAGTCCCTCTGCTAATAAGGGTTATCTGCCCCTGTCCCCAAGCCTTGCATCTCATAGCGGGCAATGTAGGGCCTCAATACCCGTGGAGACTTCCTGCTTACATGGTAATTTTTGTCCACTATCATAGAGAAAGAACTTTAACAACTTTTGTTGCTTTCTAAAAGCTATTTGAATAGTGGCGTGTATTGGTGGGAGGAAATGCTGATGATGGCTGGGATTCAGCATGAAATCACAACTGTTCATATCATGCTCAACAGACATTATTTCTAGCCTGTTAAACCTACGAAAGTGACATGTCACCAAATAATTTTGTTTACCCTCCACAACTTACTCGTCTACCCCAGTGATTTCCTGCGTTGTGAATAATTAGCTATACTTTTAAGAACAGATGCTGATCGAGTGTTTCAGCTCAGACTCCCTGGTGCTCCTTGGTATGTGCCATAACCCATTTCAGAAGGGGGTCATTGTTTGAGTAGCATTCTTACATACATCAGTTTGGTTACACCAGCACGGATTATTTATTAGAAAAGTAGGCCATTTGCACTGTCCCCTAGGACCAGTTCAGACTCCTCTACAGGGTGGGAGCTTGAATTGTACTCATTTCGACAGTGTCAGTGACCCTGCCAGTGAGGGTTGAGTCAGGATTCAAGCTGCCTCTTCCCTAGTGAGTTACCAACACTTTCATTGATAAGCACAGCAATGCTCTTGTGGGGTTGTCAGAGGTGAGCAGAGAACTTTCTTCTGACCCCTGTTTTGTTTTCTAATAAGCAAATAGAGCGTGAAGACGCCAGGCCAGCATTAAGGGACAGTTGCTTCCCTACACCCAAGGATGAAGATTTCCTAGTCAGAGAACCCAGCCCATGTGAAAGGGAACACTTGAATTTGGCCCAACACAAGCTGGGGTCAGTTAGGAAGCTAGAATGTTCCAACCAGGGCAGCCCCAACAGCCAACCTGACCCTGCCATGGGTTCAGTCATATTCGCGCTGTATAAATATTAGCATCTCCCCCCATTGCAGACTAGGAAACGAAAGGAGACTCTGAGTGGGGAGACACACAACCAGAGTCCTGCCTCGGGCAATGCTGAGGCAGTGGGCATCCCGAATCCAGGGCCAAAGTGAGCCTCCAGCCCCTTGAGTGTGAAGAATTCCCCGACCTGTCACAGATCACTGGGCATACAGCTCACCCCAGCCTGTCACTCAGGGCCCTCAGAATGGCCTAGAGAGAGAGAGAGAACCCAAGAAATCATTACTCATTTAATTGTCCAAATCTAAACTTCATGGCCTAACGTGCAAACCACATGGTCAACTGACTCCAATGCATTCTGTGCCCTTCAGCAGTCAGTCAGCCCTTGTCCATATGTCTGGGGGCGGTTGATTGAAAGGATCGGCCAGCAGCCTCTCTGCTCACAGAGATGCTGTGCTTGGGCAGTAATGAAGTCATCTTATTTCATCTCTCAGAGGGGGACAGATTTACATGTAGAGTCCCAAGCATCTTTGGAATTTATCTCATGTATCAGGAAATTACAGAAGATGATGCCTGATTCCACAGGTCTGTAATAGATCTTAGTCTCCCATTTAAGGATTTCCTTACACGGCACGATGGTGGGGAAAGCCAACTCTAAGTAGCTTTGTGTGTGCGGTTTGATTTCTGAAAAGATTGCTAATCCTAGTGGGGATTTTTGTAAAAGCCTTCAGTCCCCATGCAGCCACGCTTTCATAATTATCAGATATGGCTCTTCTTGTATAAATGCATTGTGGAGCAGGCTCAGCAAATTGCTTTAGTTAATGAATTTCAAAGGTAGAGTTGGTCCTTGAAGCATCTTATCTGCTAGGGTTGCCATTCGAATGTTATTTGGCTTTTAAATTTTGGCACTTGTTGAAGACTTTTCCAGCATTGAGAGAGGTAAAATAGAGCAAGCAAGAGGAAGGGCATCTATTTGTTTGCTTCACAGCTGATGTGGCAGGCTGCGTTCTTTCTAGACACACCAGGGCTTCCTGCAGGTAAGTAAAGCTGGAGGAGAGGCAATTGGCAGGTGACTAGGTGAGAGGGAGAGTGAGTGACATTTATCCTGCTTCTCACCTTTTCCACATCTATCCCTCCACCTGCATCCCTAAGTTCTAACCGATCTGCCTTCGATGATAATAACACGCTGGAGAGAAAGCACAACCAGTTTTCAGTCTCACAACTTCTCAAAAGTTAAACTTGTGATGTGTCTTCTCCCAACTTAGCAGTGGAGAAAAGGTTTATTAAGGAGCAGATGAAGAAATGAAAAATCAAACTTTCTGGGAAGTAATTATATCAGTTTATAATAAGCCATAAGAATTTGAAAAGGGGGGGGGGCAAAGCCAGCCAAGGAATATATCGAGGATATTAAATTAAGTAATTTTAATGTCACCATTTGATATCCAGGAACAAGAACAATTTGTAGTTCTCGAAACTGTCAAGTTGAAGCATCCATCTTCTGTCGTGGGAAAGGTGACACGGATGGGGGTTATACATCCCACTGTATAGAAGAAAAGGAGTCTCTGATCACACTTCAAAGGTGCATGTCCCTAGGGGGACAGAGCCGAGCAGTCGGGGCTGTGGTTGCTGCCTTCCCTTTTGTCCAGTCACAGCTCAGCACAACAGCCCCTAGATAGCTGACCAGAACTCTCTACAGTCTGCCAGTGCTCAGCCTCTAGCCTGAGGATAATCACAGGCTGCCCATGTTCCAGATGTGGGGAGTAAGGGGTGAGTGTTTGCAAGAGGTCCCTGTAGGGCATCCCCAGATCCAGTACCTCCATGAGGGCTGTACATTGAGAGCCACTCAGCTGTCACCCTCTGCATGACATCTCTCTCAATACTGCTTTCTTAAAGGGAAAGGGGGTGTGTGTGATACAATTATATTTTCATTAAAAGTGTAGAAAATAGATTTCTTAGAAAACACTCTAAGGAGAGGGAACAATGTGGAACTTCAGCTGTGGTGGTTACACAAATCTACATGTGACATAAATTCCATAGGAGCTTTTGGGGTGAGGAAAAGTTCTATAATTAGGTAGCGATGGTTGTTGCGTAACTGCGAATATACTAAAAACCACTGAACTGCAATAAAAGGGTGAATTTTATGGTATGTAAATTTCATCTCAATAAAGCTGTTTTAAAAAAGGAAAACCTTAAACGGTTCTTTACCTGCCCTTGGAATGGAGCCCACACCTCCTACCGTGCTCACACAGCTCTGTGGAGGTGCTGGATCTGGGGACGCCCTCAGGGCCCCTGCAAAGGAGATACCCACCAAGCTCGGGGTCGACTCCCAATGCCAGTTAGCATGTTGTCTGTGCTCAGTTCTTTTAGCTGGTGAAGAAGTCTCTGAAGATCCTAGGAGGCCTTCTCTCTATGTATAAGGCAGTTCCCCTGCCCCACCCCAGGAAGATTCCATGTCAGAGTTTAATCAACCTTGCAGAGATGGGCAAGATTCTTCTATAAAAAAAGCCATAATCTAGACTCAACTCTAAACTTATAGGACCATACAGTGGGCTAGCAAAGGGCCTACCATGGCCTCTCTGTGCTGTTTGGGATTCTCTGGCATCCCTTGATCATGCCTAGAAGATGCAAATATCATCCAAGATATTTAAGTAGTGAAAAATTAGACATCTACACTTACAAAACTTTCCATTGAAGTTCTACCACTCTCAAAGAGACCAACTTCACTTGACAACAAGGACCTCAAAGATCCTGTATTTGGCCATATCTCACATCTACAGCTTGGGTCCAGTCCCAATGAAGTAACTGAATACACACACATGTGAGGGTGGCTAGAAGGAAGGAAGAATGGATGGATTAGTGGCTGTTGGATGGATGGATGACTAGATGCATGAATAGATAGACTTAAGGGTGTCACGGTTGCACGGCTACATGTGTGGGTAATCAGTATATGTCTGGATAGCTACAGTGGAGAATTAGTGGATATATGGGAAAATGGGTGGATGGATTATTGTAAAGATCCATGAGTTAAAAGATTTATGGGTAGGTGAGTAGATATACACATCTGTGTGGATGGAGGGGTATATGGAGGAATAGGTGGGTGTGTAGATAGACTGAAGATTGGGTAGATGGGTGAATGTATGGATGAATAGGTTTCTGGATGGATGAAGAATAGATGGTGGGTGGGTAGGTGGGTGGAAATGGATAGATCAGTGCATGGGTGCACGGATGAGTAGCTATAGATTCATGAGCAGGTGACCACTGAAAGGATGAATGGGTAGATGTGTTGGTAGGTATACTAAAAAATGGATGGGTGAGTGGTTGGATGGATGGATGGATGGATGGATGGATGGATGGATGGATGGACGGACAGATAGAATGAAGAAAGGGTGGGTAGATGACTAGATTTACATATGGATGTACAGGTGTGTAGTTAGAAGGCTAGATGAATCGGTGAGTTAATGGGTGGCTGTGTGAATTATTACTAGTGAGGACCTAATTGTGAGGGAAGTGCAGCAAAACCTCTGAGAGTAAAGGGAGAACTGTACTAGGGATGAACAAGTTAACGCACATAGAATGAGAACACTGGATGCACAATGGGGTCACAAATGGAAACTCACTCCACAAAGAAGAACCGGTGTTTTAATTTGTCAGCAAATTATTGAATGACAGAAATGCTTTGTGCTTGAGTTCTCCTTCCAGAGTGTGAATTTTCCTTAAAAGCAAACAAGCCCGTGTTTACAGTATCCACCCCAAGCAGGGAGACAATGAGGATAAGAAGTCGAAAACCAGCTTCTGTGTTGCCATGACCACACAAGGCCTTTGGGTGACAGAACTGATCACCCGCTGTGACATTGTTATAGTCCTTTATTCTATTTACCTGGGAAGTTAGCAATATCTCTCGCCAATTTCTCTGCACACCACAGTGTAATGCCTTCCTGTGTAGAGCAAACCGTTGGCTCATTTTATTCTTCCACAGCAACTCTGTTAAAGGTGATACCTGGAGAGAGGGAGTCGGGGATGTCTCAAGATCTAGACCATCTGAGAATTTCAGCCCACAAAGCAGATGAAACCTGGTGATAGCTGTCACTTCAGAGTGGTGGTGACGACAGTACTAGTTGGAATGGTAACGACTGCAATGGAGGACAGTGTTGGGAGTGATTAGATAGGAGTGGTGGTCATGGAAGTGGCGATAGTGGTGGTGATGATGGTGAAGGTGGTGGTAGGAAGTGGTGGTGGTAATGGTAATGATAATGATGATGATCTCTGGAGTGAGGTGATAGTCTTGGTGGTGATGACGGTAATTGTGTTAGTGATGGCGGTGGCAACAATGGTGATGACCATAGTAATGGTGGCAGTAATGATGGTGGTGGTGATAATGGTGACAGAGTGAGGTGATAGTTTCAATAGTGGTGATGAGGTGATAGCAGTGCAGACAGAATAGTAATGGCACGGTTAGAGACTCACTCTTTGGTGAGCTTCACCTTCTTCCGCTTATACTTCATGACTCATCTCTTCCACTTCTATCCCTCCTGCATCTCTCCTATCTCCAGCCACACCCGCTTCCTTCATCCCAGTCAGCAAGCTGCTGAGAGTCCTTGCATTTTCAGTTATGTCTGTAATATTCTCACCTAAACCTTCCACTGGCCATGTGCTTTTTGATTAAAATTCACAAGTCATATTGTCCTGTGAAAACAGGGTCCCCAGTGGTTCTATCCTACCTTGGTCTTTGTGACTGTCCACTTCAGGCTGAGTTGTTTTCATTTCTCTCTGCCAGGGTTGTCTTGTGAGAGCTGCCTGGGCATCACTGTATCCCAGTTTGTGGTGGGCAGACATGGAGCCACCAGTGAGAGCAGAGCCAGAACACCTTGTACTCGGTGTGTGGAGTTTGAATGTTTCAGTGATTGTGAGATTCCAGCAAGAACAGTGACCAACAGTGACCAGGATGCAGTGACCAACAGAGGACCACAGCCATAGAACTGGAATCATCTAGAAAGCCAGAGGCTGGAGCCTTCTAGACCCTTAGTCTGCCGTTCATCTATCTCCTAAGAGGATGCCACACCCAATTGAGTACACACCTGATGCCAACCTCTGACCTCCATATTCCCTCATATTGACATGCACACAAATTAACATATGCACATATACACAAAGAAATCAGCTCCACTCACTACCAAGGGGAGACAGACAGCAACTTGTAAGACAGGAGAGACACTCTTCTATTAGGATTATAAGTGTCCCCAGGTCACTTGAGGGTAATAACTGCTTCCCCAGCATGCCCAGGGCCCAAGTAGTTTCCTTGATGCCCGGCCTCCCTGGAATAACTGAGGGAATAGGACCTCATTGTTGCAGCAAGTGGGTGCAGCAAGTGGGTCCACAGCCCTGTTGGGCACAGCCTGAATTCCTAGGGGGTTTTGAGGGTCAAGGACTCTGGCCAGGAGGAAGTTCATTGGAAAGGTTTCTATCTAGGCTGCCTCTCCAGGTATCATAGTTAGGGATCCTATTACTGGGATAAAACACCAAGGTGGGGAGGAAAGAGTTATTTGGCTTAGGCTTCCACAGCACTGTTCATCATTGAATGAAGTCAGGACAGGAGCTTAAAAAGGGCAGGAACCTGGAGGCAGGAGCTGATGCAGAGGCTGCTGGGAGGTGCTGCTTACTGGCTTGCTCCTCATGGCTATTGCAGCCTGCTTTCTTATACCACTCAGGACCATCAGCCCAGAGATGGCACCACTCACAGTGGGCAGGCCCTCACCCATCAATCATTAATTAAGAAGATGCTGTACAGACTTGCCTAGAGCCCAGTCTCATGGAGGCGTTTTCTCAGTTGAGGTTCCCATCCTATGTCAAATTGACAAAACTAGCCAGCACACCAGGCCTGAATGGAAGTGTCCCCAGGTGGCCAGGGTAGTGGCTGCAGGAAGGGAAAGGATGACAGGGTATCCTGGAGACCCTCAGGGGCAGCACAGTAGGCTGCTGGGCTGGCTGCCAGGGGCTCATTGTGGAAAGACATTGTGGGAGAGTCTGACTCAGTAACAGAGTGGCTGTTTTGTGAGTGACAATCCTGTGCTTCCCTGACTAGTCTTCTATGAGCTTGGGATTTTCTTCAGTCTCCACAAACCCCTGCTCTGTTCTCCTACTCTTTGCCTCTCCCACCTACCCACCCCTAACAACAGGCTGGCTTGTAGTCCACATTTCTTTCAAAAGCAACCCTGCTGCATTCTGGGATGTAAGATGAGAACTAACTGGGTACTAGGGTCCCATTGTAGAACTTAGCCACATTTTCAGACATACTTGGCCCTGCACCTGAATTGTGAGAATTCAGGTGCTGTAATGAGGAAAAACTGGACCAGTGGCCTTCTCTGCTCTGGTACACCATGCAGAGGGGGTCCTGGAGGCAGAGTTGCACATGCTAATCTTCAGCCCTCTTGGGCTAATGAGCCACATAGTTTCTCAGCACAGTTACAGTCCTCAGTCTGGCAGTGAAAGACAGAAGAGCATCTTAGTAAGAGTGGAAAGCAACTTCCTCAATGTCCTGGACAAGGTTGGGGGTCAGGGGTTGGGGTCATGAGAAGTGGTAGGCCAGAGACGGGGGGATAGAGCGTGAGGGAAGGGCACAGCATGGTGAAAGAGCAGGGATTTGAGGTGATTCTGGATCCTGGGGAAGGGGTCTGGGTCCTAGGAAGAGGTCCTGGGTTTGGAGAGGGGGGCCTAAGAAGGGACCTAGGGAGAGGATGAGACCGAGGACTGGTCCTAAGCCATAGGAAGGGGTAAAATCTGGGAAAGAGATGGGGTCCTTGGAGTTACTAGGGAGAGAAGAGCCTTGGAGAAGGGCTGGTTCGGGGCTGGGCGGGGCATCTTTTCTTGGAAGCTGGAATCCCTTGACTAGGCAGAGGGCTGTGGCTCCTGCTTCAGACCAGATGCTGGAAAGCACTGTGTTCTGAGGAAACAGACTAGGGAGGTGGCTGGCATTGGGGAGGGGCTTAGTTCTGGGCTTCTATTCTCTGGAATTGGAGCCTTGTCCTCCTGTGTTATTTCTGAATTTGTGCAGTTGTTCACTTAACCTGCGCACTGACCTGGAATGGTCCCTGCAGGAGGCACAGGATGTTTGCAGGGGAATCTTATTGAACAAGCGCCCAGCTCTTTCCACTTGGCTAGCAACGGATCAGAGAGATTATTCAGCACTTTGCTGCCCAAAGCACTGGAATACGTGGGAGTCGCTGGGCCAAAAAGTCACTTTGAAACCCTATGACCAGGTCCATGAAAAATTAAGATGCCCATTAAAAATTGAGCTGACAAAAGAATTGCCACTTTAATTCTCCCTGTTCAGGCTACAGATTGGAGCATGCACTTAATCATGAAGCCACTGAGGCTTTCTGACAGAGAAGTTGACAAGGAAGGGCTGTTAGCTGGATTAAGGGACAAATCCAAAATTAACCCCGGGCTGAAGGCTCCACGGTGAGAGCTGGCAGATGAGGTGTGTGATACCAGGGTGTTTGTGCCTTCTTCGGGCCATGCTAAGCCTTACTGAGGATCAGAACTTCCAGCCAGCCTCCCACAGCTTCTCATTTCACTCTTTTCTTCCAATTTCCTTTGCAGCCACTGCTTACCTCCCGTGCCTTTGGGTCCTCCTTGGGGCAGGGTCCATCAGCACAGCAGTTCCAAAGGCAGAGGAGAGTCCCAGATACACAGACAACTACTCTGTGTTGCTGGCCAGGATCAGTACAAAGGACATACGCTGAGGTCTTCGGGTTCTTGGGTCCCGGAACAAAGATACTGGCAAGGGATGCATGGATAGTGAGAGAAACAGAGACACTTTATTAAGAAAGAGAAAATCACTGCTGAAAATAATAGTGGGCTCAGGAGCTGGGAAAAGCCCCAGGGTCAAAACCAGGACCCTCTGGGCTCTGACCTTTTATCATTGGTCATTTACATCGCTCTCTCCATGTATGGAGATCTGGATTTTCTCCCACAAGCTGTTTTGTTCCTTGCTGGTTTCCAGTCTTCCTCTGACATTGCTTTGTGTTTGGGGGTGTTGTTTTGAATGATAATCTTGAGGTCACATCCTACCCACATTCTCATCTTCCTGCTTGACCCATGATTCCTGAGTTCGTTTCCGCCGGTGTGTTCTGAAAACAACTTACTTAGGTTACTGTGCTAAACTCGTGCCTTCTTTCCAGCAGACCTCAGCACTGAGGCCCCTCTCTGCCTCTCTTGAGCCTGAGCTTCCAGGCCAGACCCTTCCTTGGAGGAGGCTGGGGAAGGAGTGGGAGAAGACACAGGCCTCTCTGGACATATCACAGTCCCTCTCCAGGCCTTTCTTTGGTTCCGTTCTTCAACCGTGACACTGACTGGTCCCTCCATGAATCCAGACAGGAACAAGTGTCTTGGTTCTGTTGAGGTTCCAAGTCATCCTTAATGAAAGGACATAGGTAATGGATTAGGACAGCTGGCACAGCAGAGAGAGAGGCCATCTTAGCAGAAGGCCGTGGAGGCTATCAGCAGAGCCAGAGGGTCCCTAAGGCGGGTGGACATCACAGTACAAGCCACAGGGCCTCTGTAAGCGGGTATCAGAAACATAAACGAACTTGCTTGTCTTATTCCACAGTGTCTGTCAGGAGTTAGCCAATTCAGAAGGAATAATGGTTTCCGTGGCAGCAATCTGCCAGGTGACCTGTCTAGCTCTGTAACCTGGCTAAAGCAAATACAAGTTATTTTATTCTGATCTTAATTACCAATATTAGCTCAAAGCACACAGTCAACGTTTCTGTATCTCTGGGTTCTCACATGGCTACAAGGGATGCAGCCGAGTTCGCAAGGATTCAGAAGTGGGCTGAGCAAGTCTGTATTGATAAAGAGCAGGGCCAGTGTGGAGAGGCAGCTGCTGCTGTAGCTTCTCAGTCAGATTTGAGAGAAAAGCTCCAGGGTTCGGCTTCCAGGGGAAGGGCCGAACTGGGTGAGGAGAAGGAAGTGACAGACAGCTTAGAGGTACCAACAGGTGGACAGTCAAGGAGGCCAACTTAGCAGCAGGAGGGTGAGCCTGGCTGAAGTTCCAGGAACGGCTGGGAAGCCCTCAGCTCTTGATGTTCACCCAGGAATCAAATCATAGGTTGGTGAGGTCGTGCTGGCTCAGCGTCAGGTGTTCCCCACTGTGTGGGGTTCACACCGTGCCCCTTCTCCTCTATCTGGAATGTCCCAAAAGTTCTTGCCCCTGTTCATACCTAATATGATGTTAATACACTCATGTGCCCCCACAGTCTCAATTCGCCCCCATAAGCTTATATGGCAGAGCTCTTTCTACACCCAGGAATAAGTTGCTCATCAGTCTGTGCTGGATGGGCGGTGCCCGAGAGCTGGTGCATCGTGTGGCATATCAGATGATATAGCCCCTATCAGGACCTGCAGTTTGTCTTCTTCAAAAGCTGCATGTAGGATGCAGTTTCTCAAGGCAAGACACAGCCTGAAAAGCCGCCATGTTACACAATAGGGAGTAACTCACAGTAGGGCAAGACTGCCTTCATCGGGGAAGAAAGCCTTCAACACCAAAGAACCAGAGTGGAGAAGGTGCCTTGGCAAAGCCTTACACTGTGTCCTGAGACCTCAACAGAACAAAGACGCTTGTTCCTGTCTGGATTCATGAAAGGGCCAGTCAGTGTCATGGATGAAGAACGGAACCAAAGAAAGGCCTGGGGAGGAACTGTGATATGTCCAGAGAGGCCTGTGTCTTCTCCCCTCCCCCTTCCCCAGCCTCCTCCAAGGAGGGGTCTGGCCTGGAAGCTCAGGCTCTCAAGAGAGGCAGAGAGGGGCCTTGGTGCTGAGGTCTGCTGGAAGGAAGGCACAAGTTTAGCACAGAAACCTAAGTAAGTCTGTGTAAGTCATTTTCAGAATACGCAGGCAGAAATGAACACAAAAATCCCTAGAATATCCATTTCCTATATAACCACAATGGATGCATCCTAGTGACCTACACTAGAGTCTAGAAGGCACAGAAGGTAAGTGAGTTTTCAGTCTTTTCTAGGCTGTCTTCCAGGGTTTGGGGGAGAAGTTCCCATGCCCACATTATTAAACTCCTGACCCAAATATCTTGCACACGGCCGCCTCCGAGAGTCCTGCAAATCGAGGGGCCAAGTCATCTTTGTGCCTTTGTGGCAACATGTGTCCCCAAATCGGACCAGGGCTATAGAAGGTTAATTGATAGAAGATGATTCTGGATGCAGAGGTAGGTCTTGGGAGCCAAGGCTGGGGCAGCCAACAGGACCACAGAGACCCTCGGGTCCAGCTTTATTAACTTTCCAGTGACTAACTTGGCTGTGCCTGCTGTCCTCACAGTGAAAAGCAAGCCAGTCTTCAAAGGAGCTGAGTCCAAGACTTCCTAAGCAAGCTGGACGCTCCTGCTCCTGCCAGCGTCTGTGGGGTGGTGAGGGACAGCCTCACCCTGCACTTGGCCTTGGAGCTGTGACCAAATTAATTTTCCCTGAGAACAAAGAGGCCTGCCTAAGAGCCCAGAGCCTGCTGCGAATGGCTCTTTACCCAGACCATGCATTTTGAAAAGAAAAAGCTGAAAGTGTTGAATTTGGACCCTTTATTATGCATTATGCAGGCACAGAGGGTGTGGGGAGGGTCTGCAGATGTGTGCGGAGGTTTTATTCATTCTTGTAACACACACTGGCCGGTGCCAGGTACCCCTTGGCAGGGATTTTGATCTGAATTTATAGAAGGACCCTGGCGAGGAAAGTAAGGTAGGTTTTCCAACACCTGTAGGGGACCGGGTGGAGCTCTGTACTCATTTCTGCCGTTGGTTGATCTGTCATCTACTGTGCTCCACACAGTATGCAAAGAGAAGGAGGTCTCTGTTGGAACTGTGAGCCGAAGGCAGCTTTCCCAGAGCTGTGATACTTCGGGGAGAGGAAGAGTGTATCAAAGCAGGAATTTTTAAAACCTTTCCTTGGTCCTCTGTTTCAAACATGTCAGGTATTTCTGCACAAAATACATTGGCTCGTGATAATAAAGATATCCTCTTTAACGTCTTAGAACTTACCAGCCTTGGTGCCGTGGGGCCGTTGTTGACATGCGGGGCCATTCTGTAAACCCATGTCTGTTTTGATTTCACCTGGGGTAAGGGAGTCATGTTATCAGTGAACCTTCCTCTCCAGGGAAGGTAATTACTGGCCTTGAAGTCAGACTGTTTTCTTTGTGTGTGTGTGTGAGAGAGAGAGAGAGAGAGAGAGAGAGAGAGAGAGAGAGAGAGCAGGTGTCTGTGGAGGCAAGCAAAGGGCACTGGATCCCCCTGTAGTTAGTACATGACAGAGTAGTACAATGGACTTAACCACTAAGCCATCTTCTATATCCCAGGTTTTCTTTTTTTTTTCCCTGTTCTTATATATTTGGAATCCAACTTCTACTCTTAACTTGCAAGGGTTACTTTGAATTTTGACCTTAGTGAACTGTTCAAAAGCAGAAGCAAGAACAACAGGTCCAGTGTAGCATATTATCTCGCAGGGAGTAAAATATGACCCACTGGTGTTCCTTTGGATGAATTTAGACTTTAGGCCAGTTTCCAGGGGACTTCGTGTGCAGTCCGGGCACAAGAAAGCATCTTGTTTGGGGTGGGAAGCAGAGGGTCAGAGCTCCCCTTTGAAGAGTTCCATCCTGAGGGCACATCAAAATTCGACTGCAGTGCAGGCTGGATGGAGTGTGCTCCATTCCACGGGTAAAGGAGTGTTTACCTCTTCCCGGGGCTGCCCTCCCGCCCCTGCAGCCCCTGAACTGCAACGTACGGTAGATATTTACAAAGAGCCCGCGGGGGCCCTGAGCTCTTTACTCCAACCTCTGACACGTTGATGCAAATACTTTTCTACGTTTCTCTCCAGATGTTTGCCAATATGCCGCCACAGCTGGATTAGTGCTAGGAGAGCAGGTGGTTTCCCTGCAGTCCTGTGAGATAACACTTCCTCCTGCCGTGGCTGAGAGTGGACAGAAACACTGTTGTTATAAGGAAACAAGCAGCAAAGACCTCCCTAGAGGGAAAGAAGAAAAGCACAGGCTGTAACTGGCGCCTAGCCTGTTTAGTTCCAGGCCAACGAGAGACGCTGTCTCAAAAACCCAAGGTTGCCCTTTGGCCTTCACATACATGTACATGCGTGCACCTGCGCACACACGCACACACATACACACACGCACACACACACACACACCACCTAAACACAAAAGAATTAATACTTTCTGGCTAATATTGGTTTCTTCATAGATACTGGAAACTTTTATTCAAGTATGAAGTTCCTTCTGGATTTTCTTTTCTTCCCTGCTGAAGCAATGTTGTTCTCGGTGGTTTTAATACTTTCTCTGTTACGTGTGTGCTCACACTTGTATCAGGTTCCTCAGTAAACCGTTGTAATCAGTGATTCCTGGGATAGGGTGTGGAGAGTCCTGATTCCTGGGTTGAAGAATGGGAATGCTGATTGACAATATGGAGCGGGGAGTACTCATTCTCGGGATAGAGGGAGTCCTGATTGCCGACGTTTGGCAATTCATAAAATACAGCTCTTTGTCAAGATCAGTTCCCCCAACATGGCATCATTGCCTGTGGACTTGGGAAGAGGCAAAAAGAGCCCATCGTGACATTTCTTAATGTAGACACAAGTAGCTTGAATAACCTCCGTGAGCATGGGGCACTCATGAGGAAGTCATGAGGAGTAAGACGCTTGAACACCTGCTGTCCTTGTTTGTAATATGATATGCCCACTGTGGGTCCATTTCACTTAATTCCTAACAGTGGCACAGCTTACCTTTAAGGACAGGCTCCAGCAGGATCGTAGGCACACACTCTGTGTCCTGGCTGGGAAGGGTTCTCAGCACCCTCATAGCAGTGAGCACACCGTTCCGCCAACCTCGATCTTTACTTCAGACACACCTCTTTGGGGAGTTCACGGTTTGATGGCAGGCACCATTAAGTAACTCATGGGTCGACCCTTGCACTTCTGGTTCACTTAGCAGATTGCTTATTAGTTCTTGGGTGTGTGGTCTAGTAGTGGTCCATTGTGGGGAAATGTAGGCTTTTCTTCTTAAGGCCTTAACCAGGTGCTGAGCTGAGTGTGGCATGGCCAAGAGCATGAGTGTGTGTGACTGTATATGCAGGATAGAAAGAAGGAAGATTCCATTGGTCACATCTGGATATGTCCCCACACCCCAGAGCCATTGAGCCTCTCTGATTGCGGTCCCCTTTCTCACCCTTACAGCGCTGCTCTCTGGGTTCCGCTGTGAGAGTGGCACATGATTTGGGCCTCCTGGGCTGGCAGAGAGGACCTAGGTTGCTGAAGGCCACAGGGGCTGAGCTGCATCCTCCTGGGGCAGTCTAAGTTGTGGGGAGCAAGTGCCTGTAAGCTCTTTCTTCCTTCTTTCATGTTTGTTTGTTTGTTTGTTTTTTTCTTCCATACAAAAGCCACTTGGTGACTCTGGGAGCAACTTTCATCTATTCACAAGGGTCCAGAAATGCAAGATGGGTTTCAGATCATTAGGAAAACTAGTCTCTCCTGAGAGTGGGGAGACTCGTAAGTGCTGTGGCCTGGGCGAAGACCCCTTTGAAACACATGGACACTGCTTATAGTCCTCTTTGTTTGAAACAACCTCTTCTCTTTTCATCCCTTTTCCTTTTTTGATACTGCCCAGGGCATTTTCCAGTGCTCTATGAAGGAAATCCCTGCCACGGCAGATGCCGGCGGCAAATACCCTGGAGCCGTCTGTTGTTTCTGCCTTGGACGGGGTTTTACAGCATCGTGGACTGCCCTGGAACACGAAATCAAAGTGGGTGCTGTAGAACTCAGCTGTGGCTGGTACAGAAGCCCGCTCTGGGGAGGAACTTGCTTGCAAGGTTTGGAGATGTTAAGTAGATCATAGCTTCGCTCAGCTCTAAGTTTGGTCCCCGCACTTTATGATGGGTGGAAACCTGACAAGGACGAGTGTGTGCCGTACACCTCCCCACACCTGCTGTGAGCACAGGGTCAACCAGACCACACCCAGAAAATGGCTGCGTCTATTGACTTTGGAGGAAAACACTCTCAATGCACAGGCCAAGTTTAGAAGTGTCTTCCACCACTCAGGCCTCCTTCCAGGGTCCAGGCTGTTAAAAAAGAAAAAACTAATTTAAAAAGTCACTTGGGAAGCAGAGGCAGAAGAATTTCTGTGAGTCCAAGGCTATCCTGGTCTACATAGTGAGAGCATCCCAAAACCACAAAAGTCAATGTCCAGGAAGGAGCCATTTGTCCATCTGTCCTAGACACTAGCTTCCCCTAAGGAACTTGCCCTTCTCTATCTTTTTCTCTCAGTGCCAGTCTCTGTGTCCCTCTCCGTTTCTATCTCTGTCGCTTCCTATACCTTTCTCCATATATGTCTCTGTCTCTTTCTGTCTCTCACTGGCCCTGTCGGTCTCCACATACACACCCTGTGGCTCTGCGGCGGCAGCAGAACCTGGCCCCGCACAGCCTGGCGACTTTGCCCTACTTTCCTGTGTTCTGCCGTGACTTTCGCTGTAGATTGTTGTTTTATGAGACTATAAATAAACACGGTTCATGAGAAAACTTTGCGGCATGTCCTATTGATTTCTCAGGAAATCTTCTCTGCCATGTGGTTCCACTTCTGCCTGTGAGAACCGTGGCCAAAGGCAACGTGCCAAGGAATGCCAGAGTAACCCATGAAAAAACTCCTAGGCCGTAGTTGGCCTTCTTCCCAGCAGAGACGTATTTGCCACCACACAGCCACACAGCCACATTACATGCCACCACACAGACACACAGCCACATTACATGCCACCACACAGACACACATAGGTCAGGCTACTGGATGAATAATATGAACAGTGAAATGTCAGACCATTTAGTGTGTGTGTGTGTGCGTGTGTGTGTGTGTGTGTGTGTGTACACTTAATTCCATTTTTCAAAAAGATTTTTAAATTTTTATGTGCATAAGTACTTGCCTACGTGTTAATCTGCGCACTGTGTGCGAGCAGTGCCTATGAAGCCTGGAAGGGGAATCACATCTCCCCGGGGGTTAGGAGCTGCTTTGAGGATGCTGGGAATTGAACACAGGTCCTCTGAAAGAACAGCCAGTGCTCTTAGCCGCTGACCCCTTGCTCTGGTGCTTTCGTTCTTCTTTTTTAATTTCTGGGTCATGATTGATACACGCACGTGTTCGTATATAGGAGCACAGGTGTGCGGGCCACAATATCTGGGGTCAGAGGACACATTCAGGTGTGGGTTCTCATCATCCAGCCTATCTGAAACCCAGCCTCTTCCTAGCTGTTTGCTGAAGCGGTCACAGACAAGCCGTCCTGGGAGTCTCTAGCCTTCACCTGTCGCCACACCCCTGTGCTGGGATTGCAGGCACCTGCACTGCTGGGTGTGGCCTTGCTTAGGGATCTGAGCTCAAGGACGCAGGCTTGCTGAACCTGTTGCACCACTGCTGTAGCCCGTGTGTGTGATCCAGAACAGTGACACGCCCAGTCCTTCCTTATTAAACCACTAACCAGAGCTAAAAACCACCCTCTCAGCTGCTTCTTCGTCTCTCCCCAACTCCAGTCTACGCACCGCACCTTAGTTCTTTTGAGTTCTGATTCCACAATTATTCTTTCCATGGCAATCCTGTGAGGGACAAAGCCATGGCCAGATGGTGCCAGAAGGATCCACAAGAATACTTCATGCTTTAAAATAAGAGCTGGAGCACGAGGACTCTTGGAACATGAGCAGTCCCTGTTCTGAGAGAGGTAGAAGTCCAGGCTCACACCCAGAGAGCATCCTCGCCGGCAACTCTGATTTAGAAGTGTGTGAGCTCAGAGCCTAGAGGTAGTGAGAGCTCTTTCTAAGTTTAGACGTGTGATAACTACGCATTTATTAATATCCTTATATGAAATTTAATCTTGATAGTACTGCTATGAGGACTCCATGACTTCCCCATTGATAGCTGAGGAAGCAGACACTGGGGAAATAAAGGAACAGAGCACTGCCTGGACCCAGGACCCAGGAGCTGCAGGGCCTGGGTATAGTCATACAGCTAAACAGGGAGCACCGGGAGGCTTGTCCAGGAATTCCAGGCTGTTGCGCTGGGTGTCACAGCCTTTCTCAAAACAAACAAACAAACAAACAAACAAATAAAACTGCCTTCCAGATTGAAGCTGGGGCTAGGATGTTCATTATCCATAGTCAGGACTACAGAGCTGAATCAGTGATGTCAGTCCAGCCAGGACAAAGGTCATTCCGAGTGTGTTCATGATGAGGCCTGAACAGCACTCCTTACAGGCTCAGGTTGTGGGTAGGGAAAGTGTGCTCAAGCTGGCTAGTGTGAGGGCGCGCTGGTGCCGGTAGAGGACAGCTAAGAACAGGTGTCCAAAGTGGTGAACCCAGTGTCTGGGTGAGCAGGGCGACTCCAGGGAAAGCAAGCATGGGACACGGGATTGGAAGGATGCATGTAGCTCAGACCGGGGACACCCAGGGCGGTGTTTCTGAAAGTCCTGATTCTGGGAACATAAAGGAAGGTCCATGTGAGGCTAAAATGAGCTCATAGATCCACTGGGCCCAGAGCAAAATCCACACCCCCTCACTTCAGCCCCTCAGATCCCGGGCTGCACCTCTCCACCTGGTGGACCAGCTGCACACAGCTATTTAGATGTAAATTATCTGAAAGGACGTTCGGTGTGGGAAGGTGCGGCTCCGCTGCAGCGCTGGGCACCGTGACACTGCAGATGCCATCTCCTCGTTACGAAACGTAAACTGGAAAAGGCTTCTTGCCAGGGTTGTTGCATCACCTCTGGAACCCCAGCACTTGGAATCTACTAAGGCAGGAGGATTACTGCAGGTTAGAGGCCGGCCTGGGTTACATAGTGAGTTCCAGGTCAACCTGAACTACAGTGTAACACTGTCTCAGGAGGAGAAGGCGCGTAGATGGAAGAAGAGGAGGAAGGGGAAAAGGAGAAGGAGAAAGAGAGAAAGAAGAGGAGATGGAGAAAGATAGAGGGAGGAAGGGGGAAGAGGGGGAGGGGAAGATGGCGATGTCTCAGTGTACAATATGATTTCGTGCTGAAGGCGTTTTTTAAGTTGCCGCCACATGCATCCCTAAAACCCAAGGCGGTTGGAAGATGAGGCTGAGCGTGTGATACTCAGCAAGGGTTAGGCTCCTCTTCCATCAGCTCTGCCAGTGGCTCAGACTGCAGCTGTGTGGTCCTGCAGTTAACCTGCCTGCTTGTGTCTGAGGAGTTCTGAGACACTCTGGCTTCTATAGGAGCAGCACCAGGCCATTCTCCACCCTCCCATCCATTGCTTGTCTCTCTTTCTGGGACAGCCCTGTTGCTGGGTTACTTTCTCAGTAAAGCATCCAGCCTTGCAGAGGGTTCATGACTGAGACCCCCATCCCTAGAGATGGAGTTCCATTGTCTAAAATAAAATCCCAGCAATGCCTGCAAGAGGTGAGCTCAAAGCTGTGTGACAGTGAGGAAGAGCAATTCCTCCCATGACTGGCAGAGATCAGAAATGCTCAGAGAAGAGAAAAAAAAAAAAAAAAAAAAAAAAAACTCCTCTAAATTGGGAACTGCAAACAGGCATCTCAAAACTGCAGAGGTGGGACTTCTATTCCACTCACTACCCACACTGTTGAGTGGTGGCGACAGCCTACATAGGTGGTCAACTAGAGGAAGAGAACACATCACCAGCTGCCTGTGTGCTAGGACAGAAACCACAGATAGCCTGAGAAGCAGCAGGAGCCCTGTGGCCAACAAGGATACGTGCTTAATCTCACGGTGGTTAGCAGCTGTCATCTGGCATCATGGTTTCTTTTCCCATTGCTGTGATAAAAATGCCCTGACAAAAGCAACTTCAGGAAGAAAGAGTTTGTTCTGGCTCCCAGTTTAAAGTTATAGTCTACCATTGCCGGGAAATCGAGGCAGCAGGAGTCTGAAGCAGCTGGCCACATCATAAGCATGGCCAGAAACAGAAAACGGGAAATATTCCTGTTCATCCTGCTTTCTTGGTTTTATACAGGCCAGGATCCTGGCCTAGGGAATAGTCTTGCGCACAGTGAAGATGGGTATTACCACATCAGTCAAGATACTCCCCCACAGGCATACCCAGAGCCTCACTTCCCAGGCAGCTGTACATCTTGTCCAGTTCACAGTTCATGCCAACACTCCCAGCTGACTCCAAGTCAGCAGTGACCATGTACGGCTGTCATTTGATTCCCACATTTGTACGTGAAACGGATCTGATTACAGAGGGCCAGATCTGCTTATCTACCCAGCACAGGGCAACACTTCCACACAGGCAGGAAAATGTGTCCGGGTGACATAGCATATCCGAGAAAAGCAACTCGGAAGAGAAAGGATAAACTTCGGCTTACAAGTTTCTGTCCACGGTCCCTTGGCTCTGATGCTTTGGGGGTCTGTGTGTGGTGAGGCAGAACATCATGGTTCTGGGGCAGATAGGAAGTAAGTGGCGGGGCAGGAATGCTCCCTCATAATGGACAGGGGGCAGGGGCAGATGGAGAGGGACCCAGGACAAGATGGAGACCCTGAGGACACACCTCCAGTGACCTGCTTCTTCGACATAGGTCCCACACCTATGGTTAAGTCAGAGCCCTCGTCATCCAGTCTCTTCTCAGTGACTATATACACCAGCTGGGGTTCAAGCCTTTGGCACATGAGCCGTTGGGTGGTGTTGTGAGAACCCCTTCCCTGGGGAGACATAAAAAGTATCTATGCCCTCCTCTTTAGATCCAATGGCAAACCAATACACAGTTCCATCAGAACTCAACCTGGGGAATCAGGAGTATATCAAGCTTAGTTACAGAACATGGATGAGGAGCTACTAGCGGAAATGAGCGTGACCCCAAAGCAGCCACCCTGGAGAGTCTCCAACCAACATGGAGGATGGCCTCCCCTTAGCCACACACATGGAGCCCCGTTTCAGTTAACTTCCCCCAGACTACTCTCCAGGGACCCTGAGGCCACAGACAATTAGGCCAGAATTGTGTGTAAATTGCCAGAAGGAGCAGCCAGAATCTCAGGTGAGGGTTCAATGACCCGAACTCCACCCTTCCGTGAGGGAATGGCAGGAATCAAATGGGATGGTGCTTTGCAGCAGTCAAGAAGCCTCCTCAATCGGGATGGACCCTTGCAAACAGGGCCAGCTGATCTAATGAAGGCGGCAGCTGTGTTTGTTCAGAGGACCACCATCTGTAACAGGTGGAGTCGACGTACCCAAACTCTGACATTTCACATTCCAGTACAACATGAACAGGGCCATCGTGGTGTAGGGCGTCTCGTTGGGTTAACCACATACGCAGCCTGTGCTAGACACTGCTCTTCTTGCCGGAATGAAGAATGAGTCTGCATGGACATCCTCCCAGGATACGGCCAGGAGCGAGTCATCATGGTGGCGTGAATAGTGCAGCTGACCTAAGCTAGGCTTCACCCGCAGTCACCATAGAGTTAGAATGGAAGGAGGGACCCTTCCCATGAAGCTTTCCTGGGTGCTCACCTTCACCTTGTAAAGAGGCAGGCTTCTGTCTGGTGACACTTCCTCCTTAAATGCTCCTACACTGCTGGTCTGCTGGTGATGAATCCTGGACAGTGTTCTGAGAAAAATCTTCATTTTGCCATTTTTGAAAGATGTTTTCGCTGGCTTGAGAATGCTAAGTTGAAGGGGATTTGGGTTGTTCCATCTGTGGCACCATCTCTGATGAGGAATCTGCCGGCATCCTTGCCTTTGTTCCTCTGGATGAAATGCTTCGCCCCACCCCCACCCCCACTGGCTGCCCCTGGGGTTTTTCTCTCTATCACGGACTTGACCATAAGCTGCCTTGGCCTGTTTTTCTGCTCGCTGGTTGGTTTGCTCATTTACGGTGTGTTGGCTCCTTGAATGTATAGTTTTGATCAAGGTTGGAAAATTGTTCTCATTATTTTGATAATTTCTGCTCTCTTCTCCCATCTTCTTTGGTGATTCTAATTACATGTATCAGGATGCCTGAAATTGCACCCAGCCCACTGGCTGGGTGTTTTGTTTTCATCTTCTATTCATGTAAGTCCTTGTTTTTCCTATTTCATTTCCCATACTTTCTGCTGCTTCTTCATAATTATTCTTTTCCCTTCTTCAGTGCCTCACCTGCTGTTAATCCTGCTTGATGCATTTTCATTTGGACATTGTCATTTCATGCCTAAAGACCTTGCTTGGGATTCCCAGGACCCTGGCCTTTCCTCTTCCCATTTGTGCATGGCATGAAGTGTTAACAACATTGATGTTTGCTCATCTAGATTGTTTTTGGTCAGTCGTTCTGCTCCTCATTTTGTCTTCTCCACATCTTCTTAGTTGAGGTGTGTTCTGATTGGAAGTTGAGTGCTGTGGATTTGACTCCAGTAGGTATGGGCATTCTTGTAAGCTTGGGGGAGTCTCTAGCTCAGCTGTAGGCACAGGGGATACCCTGAAAGGAGTTGCATATCGCCGTCTTTATCCTGCTTTATCGTACAGGACTGAAGGAGCATCAGCTCAGGGATGCATAAGTCAGCTCCCCATCACTGTAGAGAAACCCTGAGACAATCACTTGTGAAATAAAGGACTGATTAGGTCAGTGTTCTGCAAGATGGGAAGGATAGATACATACCTTGTGCCTCAAAGGGTTAAGATGGAAGTCCAGGGTGTGCCTGGAGCAAGCTGCTGACCTTATATCCAGGAATCAAAAGAAAAAAAAAAAAAGGTGGTCTTACAACCCCTTCAAGCACATGTCCCAATGACCCAAAAAGTCCCTCTGATCCCTGCCCACTAAAATGTCCACCACCCAACAATACTGAGCCTTCCAGGAGAGACACCCAGCATCCAAACCACTGCACAAGTTTGGTCTGTCTGTCTGCTGCTGAGTTCTCTGTTCCATGTGCTGTGTGAAGCTGGCTCTTGGCCAGCAAGTCACAGCTCTGGTGAGCCATGGGCACTGTGTCCCACCTAATTTGAGGAGGTTCTTTCCAGTCATGAGTTCCCCCCAAATGTGTGAGTATGATCAGAATTCAGCCTAAGATAAAAAGAGACCCTCGTGCACTGTCCACCTCTCTATCTCTCTTTCCCTTTCTCTCTCTGGATCTCCCACATTCCCTGTCTCTTCCCCATTCCCTCTGTCTTCCTATCTATCTATCTATCTATCTATCTATCTATCTATCTATCTATCTATCTACCTTTCCCTCCCCCTCTGTCTCTCTCTGTCTCTGTGTGTCTTTCTTTCCTTCTCTCTGTGTGTCTCTCTTCATCACTTTCTCTTTTCATCGCTCCCTCTCCAGCTCTCTCCTTTCTCTTCATCTCTCTGCCTCTTGATCTCTAAGAGAGTCACCCTTTTCTTCCAGGCTCCCTACTCCATCTCCTCCTCTGAGGGAGACTCAGGATTTTCTCTCCTAGGTCCTGGTCTGGAGACTTTCCTCGAAGCAAACGTGACAAGCTTAGGCCTCACTTCATTCTTTTCAGCCACTGTTCCAACACCCAGGACTCTCTTTCATGAGTGTGTGGGGTCTGATCACATAAAGGCTCCATCATCTCTAGGACTGGCTGCTCCTTGCAGAAAAGTCACCCATAGCAGTACACACCGGGATGGGTGAGGCCCCCATAGCGGCATACTCCAGGGCCGTGAGATGCGGTAACGATGTGGAAAACTCATTCTTTGCCTCTTGCCCAAGATGTTTATACATTTCAATGTATATGTAGGAGGACATCAAAATATATGATGGAGATTTTTTCCTTTCCAGGGACCAAATTGCTTCAGCAAACGGTTTTCAAATACAGTAAAATGACCATAAATTTTTACTTATAAAATATTCCTTTATGAGATATTTTTTTTTCTGTTTCATGCCTAGGCCACAGCTTTCTGCTTTTTGCAGAGATGACTCTGGTTTTTGTGCCCTTCCTGCTCATGTGATTGTGCCAGCTGACCCTGAGAGAAGGTCACAGCTTCATTTATCAGGGAATGTGGCCCGTTTTTGCAGAGTCAAGACCTTGGATATTCCTTTTCTCTGGCCCCATTTATTAAAGTTGCCAGGGTCCTCTGTGCCTACCTTATGCCTACCACAGTATCTGTAAAATGCAGGTGGACAGGGGTGTGGTCCAGTAGGGTCCCCCCAAACGTCTACCTCGTGTCATCATTAGAACCAAGGGGAATGAAGCTGGAAGTGCACCCACAGAACATTCTCAAAATGTTCATTCTTGTCAGTCACCAGCTGGCACCTCCTTTTTATTCACAAGGAAATTATTAAAGCAATCAGTCTTATTTGACTGCATATTTTGATCTTTCTGGAGAAAAATCTCCAGCCTCAGAATGGCTCATTCCTGCATTCTAGGGCCAGCCAGATGTCCCCACAGCTGAGCCAGTGGTCTGCCCCTTCTCACTGCAGCCCTTCAAAGCCTCAGATTGCTGAGCAGACCCCTGTCCTCCCCAGGAGTAGATTCCCTTTAAATAGTCCTGTGACACAAATAACCAATCAGTGTTCTTCCACCCACGTCTGTAGATTGGCACTGACCCCTGCTGGAGACAAAATGGCACCAGTAGCAACAGTAGCTGTGCCATGTGCCAGATCCAGCCCCGCACTCTGTTATTCTCTGGCCATCTGTGAGAAGTCTCTGCATACCTGATGCCCAGTTACAGAAGAAGGTACAGGGCGATTTCTGGCCTTCTCCAGATAGCTTTGGAGTGAGGTGTGTGTAGCATACTGCTCCTCTGGCCTTCCGGTCCATGCTGGGCTAGAGTTTTGCCTTTATTCACTTGGCCTCCGCCTTACCGTGCTCCGTCAGCATCATTAGTCTTCACCTTGGATGCCTAGTGGATGGGGCATCCACAGCCAGGTGTCCTCTGTGCCCACAGCCAGCCATAGTGGCATAGATGGCTTGCTGTGGGGCTGGCGCTGTAAAGGCAGGTAAACTCCTGGTGTGCACCCCAGGGAGACAGTCTCAGCCTGTCCTGAGGCCAGCCTACAGGTGGGAACAGGCTACCCTTATCCATCTTTCCTGAACAGAGAGAGAAGCTACCCATGTTGCAAAGCCTTCAGATGACTCTGACCATCATGTTGCTGCTGTGTCCTGCCATATGTATGCTTTAGCGTGAAAAATTAACATGGCAAAGCTATTCCCTTCTAAGATATAAATATCCTATCCAGGCAGCTTTGCCATATGAAATGAACAACGCACCCATCCTCAGCTCTAGGCCAAGAAATTTGGGACAGAGGTGGGCACCCTGTCTCATCACAGAAGGACTAGAAATAAAATCTTCTAGAAAGCACCATGTTGAACTATCCTCGAGTCACTTTTTAGTATTACTGGGTGACAGGAAAGCCCACCCAACTGTGTGTCTTTTCACTCTCCAATGACCTCTGGCTCTTCTGAGTAGCCACTGTAGACCATCATGTAGCATGCTTTCCTCTCAAATGCCCCATCAGGCCCAGTGAGAGGGGCTTGCAACGTGCAGGGTGGGGGCTCAGAGAGCTCTGTGGGCCCCCTCAACTCAGCAAAGCCCAATACATTTCCTCTGATTGCACATTTCTCCCTGTCAGTCAATATTGAAGGCCCCAGGAGCAAGTCCTGCTGCCTTAACTGTTTCATGGACAGATGGGAAGTGAGGGCTAACCTACACAGGTCTGCAGCCCCTCGTGAGTGACAACTCCTGTTGGCCCGTACCTACCAGGTACTCAGTGACTGGCGCTCCAAGCTTGCAGCGCCTGGTACTGGTGCTCCTTTGCTGACCATTGAGGCCAGTGCCCCATTCTGAGTCACTTGTTTTCTGACTGCTGGGGCTCAGCAGGACTGAGTATACCTTAGGTATGTATTTCTTTTTAAGCCAGGGTCTCGTGTAGTTCGAGCTGGTCAACAGCTTGCTATGCAGACAAGGGTGAACTTGAACTTTGGACTCCTCTGTTTCTATTTCCCAAGTTCTGTGTGTTGCCGTGCCTCTGTATGCGGTTCTAGGGTGGGAATCCAAGGCTTCCTGCACCACACTGGGGGTGCACTCGAACTAGATTCCTAGTCCCTCAGGTGTGTTTTTACCAAATTTTTCACCCAGTCTGTAGTGTATCTTCTTATTCTCCCAACGCCTTCTTCACAAAATCAGTGATTATTGCTCTCAATGAAATTCAACTTCTTAATCTCTTCTCTCATGATTAACACCTTGGTGTTTTACCTAAGAAGGCATTGCCAACTCTGGGGTCACCTAGAATCTCTGATGTACTCTGAGGCAGCTCCATGAGGGTGGGCAGTCTGTCCAGTTGTTTCATCACGATTGGTTGGAAAGGCCGCCCTCTGCCCTCTGTGGTGCCTTCCTTCTCAAAGGCACACCTAACTGTGGTGTTGTGGGGAAGCTCCCTGAAGAAGGTAAGCATCTTGTCAGCATAAAGGAAGCAGGTGACTTACAAGAGGGTCCTAGAGAGATGAGGCTGGAAGAGCAAAGCTTGGGATAGAATCATCACCAATCCAACATGGCTGCTGGCGGGCACTGTGAGCATAACTTAAATGTAAGCATTGATTTATTTGGTCTCAAACCTGGAGCCATCATTCCCTCTAAGTGGCTTCCCGAGGAAGTGGTTTCCTGGGAAAGGGACGTGGAGGTTAGCATTTCAGCTTGCCCTTTAAGCAGCCTGCTGCTCCTCCACGCCTCTCAAACAGGCACGGGGAGGAGGTGGAATACAAGCTAACAAGGAGCCTTCTGCAGGTTCATTCTCCAGGCCACAGCTCGGCACCATTGAACACCACTCCAAAGCATCCACAGAGCCCAGCATCTGGTTCCCAGCTGCCACGCTCACCCCAGAGGGCTTGTCTAAATGCCGGTCTTCTTTGTCACTGGGATAGTGTCCAGAGTAAGAAACTGCAGTCCAGTCTGTAGTGATAACTGTGTACGGCCTTAAAGACCACAGCTGGGCTTGGCAGTCCCCAGAGCAGGTTCTGGCGACACCTGGGTCTTCTACAGCCATAGTCAATGGGCTAGCTCAGTCCACTCAGAGTCCAGAGAAAATAATCTATTGGTTGGCTTGGTGGGCGAGCAGGTGGCAGCCTGGGCAGCGGCAAGCATTCATTATGCAGGTGGCCATGCTGGTTCCTACCACTCTAGGTAGGGCCAACGGGCAGATCTGTGATTGCCCGCTCCCCACAGCCTGCCTCTCAAAAAGCATACAGTGGGGTGGTGTCCAAGCAGCAATACCTTTCTAATGACCCGAGAGGGTGTTTTTTTTTTATTTATTTATTTTAAAAGAGCATTCCAGAGTAACCTGCTTTTCTCAGATCTCTGTAAACAAGGGCTGGGAGCCCACGTGGGGCCTCTGCAGAAGGATCTTTTTAAGCAGCTTTGCCCGACAGACTTCCTGCCGTGGTGACTGCGTTAGGATCAGTTCCCTTGGTGTGAATTATGTGTGCGGCGCAACCTACACTGTGCTGATTTATTTTAAATTGTAGGATAAATTCCAAAGTATAAGAGGTGTGAGTCTATAAAAAAATGTCAGGGGTCTGACTGTAGCTACAGCTCTGAGTGAGGGGGAGGATTAGGAGGGAGAGGGAGACAGGCTAAAGAGACCCACAGTTTGGAATATCTCTTCGAATTTCAACAAAAGGCTGAGCTTTTGGGAGCTGCTGGTTTGGTTTTAGCTTTTAAACAAATTATGGTTAGTGGTAGTCAGGAGGGGGAGGGGGAGGCTCACCCTAGACAGTAGCCAAAGAATTCCTTTCCTGGGTTTTACCTAGAGGAACAAAGAAGAATGGATAGGAGACTACTCACACAACATTTTCCACAGCAGAGCGATCACTGAGTGAGCCACACACCGGATGATGAGCCACACAATGGGTTCCTCCAACCCTTGGAATGCCAGGCATATATACGTGAAGGAGCAAACTGTGAAACAGAAATAGGGGAACCTAAGAAGGACCCTGAAAAAGCAAGGAAGGAGCTTGGTGCCAGGCAGTGCTCATTGCATAGGACCATTCATAGAGCATTCAGGGCGGAGCTAAACTAACCCAAAGCTTTAGAAATCAACACAGACTGTAGGGTCAACTTAGTGGTCAAAAGCACTTGCTGCTCTCATAGAGAACCCAGGTTCAGTTCCTGGCACCTACACAGCAGCTCACAAGTGTCTGTAACTCCAGGGGATCAGGTGCCCTCTTCTGGACTCCATGGGCACTGCACACACATGGCACACACACATGACACACACACATGGTGCACACAAACACACACATGGAGGCAAGACACTCCTGCACATAAAATAAGTTAATTTTTTTAAGAGTGTCAGAGAGTTGGCAATGGAGCTCAGTGGCAGAGCATTTGCCTGGCATGGACAAAGACCTAGGTTCAGTATACACTGACTGGGAGGGGGGCGAATCTTCTGGTGGTCCAAGATCAGCACCAAACTGCATCAGCAGGGAGTTTCTTTGTCACAGCCCTTTAGCAGACACATCGAAGATGTATGCACCTGTGCACTCTTTAGGCATAGTATTCACTCCATGTGCCGGCATTTGGCATGAGGAACCAACCATAAATCTTGAACCTTGAATCTTGAATCTTGGGGGAGTGCCTGCTGAAGTATCTGGAGGTGGCCTGCTCTGATGGGTTGATGGGGGCTCAGAGGGTAGACATAGGTTTTGAAGCAAATATGGTTTTATGACTTGAATCTGAGAAGTTTCCCCACAGGTTTGTATCTTGAACACTCATTTCCCAAGCTGACAGTGCCATGTTTTAGGAGGTGGGTCTGCCTGGTAGAAGTCACTAGAAGTGGACCTTGAAGCTTCTAGCCAAGCCTGGTTCCTGTCTCTCTCCACTTCCTGGCCCTCCATGATGTGGAAAGCTGTATTTCCCAACCCATTCACACTGCCATGAGCTGACCTTCTCTCTCATACCTCCCAGCCATGATGGACTTAAACCCTCTGAAACTGTGGGACAAAATAAACTTTCTCTGCCCATATTTTCTGTCATGCAGTCTGTCACAGTGATACAAAAGGGACTATTGTGTCACCAATAGGAGGTGGGAAATCAGTACCCAGAAGCCTCCAAAAACAAATGTGGGATACCCTGCTCCGAGTCTCAGAGATGACAATGGATATATCCCAGAGCAAGACATGTAATATGTTGACTTTCCAAATGAATGGGCACATTAAAGATAAAAAACAAACCGATTAACCTGAAATATGTAGGGTTATAGATGTGTCTATTATAGACAGATAGGGATGAAGTGGCCCGTTCTTACATAGAGCTTCCCTGGCAGGACAGTTACTTAAATTTAGTGATGTGTTGGAGGACAGTAAGATTCTTACCAAAAGACTTGTCCTGCATCATTGCAAAATGATGGTGACATTGTGATTCAAGGCTGCTTAAGTTCTTGACTTTGGCAGGAGTGGAACCCTTGCTAGTGTCTTTGGAGTCAGTGCAGTGAGTTTCTTCCAGATAATGACCAGGCAAACAGCTAACCCTGAGAAGGAATAGCTAGCATCAATCTATGGAACTGAAGAGACATCTCCTATGACTTCCTCCACATGATGCCTCCTGGATAAGCCCTTGGAGCCTACAGGTGCTTTGGCCTTTGATAAGGTTTATTTCTGAGTCCTGCTTACAATTGCTAACAGGAAAAGCAAATTTGGCAGGGCAGTGGGTCCAGTGCAGACTCAAGTTTACGGGCTCCAGATGGTAACACTTGAGTTTAACATTTGAGTGTATTGGGGGCCATTAGAGCTCCATTGCTCCATTGAGAGTTGCCACCATTTCTTCAGAGCACTGATTCAAACACCTAAAAAACTGCTGATATTTTAATAAGACTCTCTAAATGGGACATGACAGGGCTGCAGGCTGTTCCAGAGAATCTACCCTTCCCCATTCCATTGTGCTCCAGGATCACATGGCATATTCAACAGCCAAGCAGAACGGCTGCCAGTGCCCTTAAACATGACCCAGGTGACTTCTGTGAACATGATTGCCAGTGGTTGCCCTTTGCTTCCTGGAGTCTTCTTATTTAATATGGTACTGACCATGTGGCCAGTTACTCATGGACTTTTGAGCAGAACCATAGTCCGTGACATCAGAAGATATCCCATTCCAGAGGTAAGCCTGGGGAAAAAACATCTTTGCTTCTGAGAAGGCAGGCCTAGAGATTTCGGTAACTGAAGATGACTGATCTAGAAGAGCAGTCTGGACTGGGTGTCACTGCCAACAGCTATCAACACACTTGCTGTAGTGCGTTTGTGTAGCCCTTTGTGTATCAACACTGGTGATACTGAGATCATACTTCTGGGTGCCCATGGATGAAGCAAGCCCTGCCTACAACAAATGGATGCACGAATGCCACGAGACAGATTTAAAGCATGGAGCTTAAAATATACCCTGAGTCATTAAGGAAATATAAAATTTCATTCAAAGTAATCAAAGCCTAACAAGGATGGTTGATTGTACTTTAATTGTCTGATGACAGGCGATTTGTTTAAGATTCAAGTGGCCACACTCCAGGCAAATCTCACTAATCAGAATTTCTTACCTACACTGGAATGACAGTTTACCATCCTTCTGCCACCTGAGTCTTTGGGAAGAGTCTTGTCAAAGAATAGCATAATTTTTGTCACTGACTCCATTGCACATGACATAAACACATGGTGTTGCCGGACCTTGCTTGTTAGAGCAGCCTGGGTTTTCTTTATACATAGTCACCTGTGGGTATTTCCTGTGGAAAAGCCCAGGGGCAGCATCCTTGTCTTCAGAAATGCCCTGTATGGTTAGTCAGGCTGAGGAAGCGGGGACATGGCATGTTCTGCCCACATGGGTTAACATGGCATTTATGCCCACACGGGTTATTTCTAGGCTGTAACTGGGTCTCAGTGCCCTGACCTACATACCAAGGAAAACTATCAGGACCTCTCACCTGCAGACCCCCTGCAGGATGCGTGTTCTGAGAAGGCTGAATGTGAGCAGAGAGGTTGGAAAGCTCAGCAGTTGGAGAGTCTGCAGAGAACGGGATGGGGTAAAGAAGGCAATACGAGTATTGTGTGGAGCTGTGTGACATGGAGAGGTTTTTATAAGGTAGGGAATAGTAAAGATCCTCAAAATTTCTGAAGTGGAACCAACAAGAAAACTCAGTGGCTAGAGACTTAAGTACAGGCTTAATGACCCGAGTTCAACCCCTGGATACCACAAGGTGCCGAAAAAAAAAAAAAAAAACTCCAGAGAGATGTTCTGTGACCTCCCCTCATGCCCATCATCCCACAGTGTGTGCCTACACGCACACATGCACACACATACACATACACACACAGACACGGACATACATACATATACACACACACATATACACTCACACACACACACGCATACACACATTGTTTTTAGTTGTGATATAGACTTAAGAGATAAAATGATACTTTATGAGTTTGTCACTGTATCTCTGTTGTCTCATCCTATTTATAGTACCTTGTCTTCAGTGGGGCTGTTAGTGTTTCTGTGGTTACCCTTGGTGGTCTTAGTGTAGGCTGTGATGTTGGTGCCGTTAATGCCACGATATTAATGGCAGCGATGTGGTTTTGATGGTGATGGCGGGTGGTGCTAACGGCAGGAACAGTGGTGCTGTTGTTGCTGTGCAGTGTCGATGTTCTTATGCTGACATTCATGTCAATGACGTGTTTAACATTGTCGATGTTGGTGTTGCTGCTGGCGGTGATAATCTTGCTGTTCGTGGTGGTGGTAGTGGCAGTATTTATAGTGGTGTTGACATTGCTGTCAGTGATGCCGCTATTTATGCCATTGATTTAGCCAGTGTTGATAGTGTTGTTGATATCATTAGATGTCAGTGGTGACATTGGCATGGCTGGGGCTGGTGATGCAGTTGATATCAGTGTTAATAGTGTTGGTGTTTGGAGCTGATGTTGGCGTTGTTGATGGGGATATTGATGCTATTGGTGCTTGTGGTGATTTGAAGAAAAATGATCCACATAAGCTCATGTTTCTAAGACTTAGTCATCAGGAAAGTGACACTACTTGAGAAGGATTAGGATGATTAGGAGGTGTGGCCTTTTTGGAGGAAGTGTGTCATTCGGGAAGGGCTTTGAGGTTTTAAAAGACCATGCCAGGCCCAGTCTCTGTCTCAGGATGTAGCTCTCTCTATGCCTGTGTGCCACGATGCTTTCCTCCATTATGATAATGGATGAAACCGCTAAAGCTTAAGCAAGCCCCCCAGTAATGTGCTTTCTTTCATAAGAGTTGCCTTGGTCCTGGTGTCCCTTCACAGCAATAGAATAATGACTAAGTCAGAAGTTGGTATCAGGAGTGGGGTATTCCTGTGATTAGCCTGACCAAGTTGTTTGTTGGAGGAATATGAAAGACTTTGGGACTTTGGACTAGAAGAGTGGTTGAACACTTTAAGTGGAACTTACTGGGCCATCCTTGTAGGAGCATGGACATTGGTGCTGAGAATGATGTGAACTGAGATAGCCTAGTCCATGAGGTTTCAGAGTGGAAGAGCGTTAGTAAGTGGCTTACATACCAGTCTTAAGATAGTTTGACAATGTGTGTGGCTGCTTCTGGCTCGTCTCCCAAAAATCTGGCTGAGGCTAAATTAAAGCATTTGGGATTAATGACATTGGCAGAGGAAATTTCAAGGCAGCCTAATATTGACTGTGTCGTGTGTTCATTACTGGTCACTATTATGCAGATCTACAATGAAAAGGGATAAGTAAAGCAAGGAAAAATGCAAGATGTTGGAGAAAAGGGACACTAAGAAATGTTCTCTTGGAGCCAAGTCCTTTGCCCAAGGAGATAAAGTTTAAAGAAAAGCCTGATCCTAAATTGAATAAAGGGCACGGTGACCTCAGGGCAAGACTACCATCTTAGCTCTCAACTTGTGAAAATAAATTAAAGAAAAGCCTAAGCAGTGAAGGAAACCACCAACAACAGAAAGGTGGTGCAATTGTAATTGAAGGAGGGCTCCAAGTTCCAGCCCCATCAAGCAGCAGAATTCGGTAGCTTTGGCCACATGGTTCTGGCTTTGGAATCAGGGATACAAAACAGGGGTTGTGGAACCTCCCTCTGCATCTAAGGAAAGCTGCTGTGACCAGGTGGGTGTTTAGGGTGTCCCTGCATGGAGACCTAGACAGACCATTGTGTGAAGCTGTGATGATGAAACCTGCATTGTATTGGGGACCGAAAGATGTTGGAGATGCCCGAGTCATAGGATACATGCTGAAGATAGCTGCTAACAGAGAGTGGAACCAGCCCTAGACACAAGTATGTTTCAGTCAACAAAGCTGAAAGGAGTTAGAGATGTGAAGAGCACCTTGACATCAGACATGGTGATGCAGAGTTTGGAGTTTGTCCAGCTGGTTTTCAGCTTTGGTACAGTATTTCCTCACTATGCTCCCTTTCCTTTTTTTGTTTTTTAATGACAATGTTTGTTCTGTGGTACTGTATGTTAAAAGTGTGCAACCTGATTTTTTTATTTGATTTTACAGGGAGTTTCAGTTAAGAAACTGCCATGAGTCTCAGAAGAGATTTTGAACTTTGGTCTTTTAAACAGTATTGAGACTGTGATAGACTATGAAGACTTTTGAAGTTGGACTGAACGCACTTTGCATTATGGTATGGCTGCAGGTCTATGGGGCAAGGGAGTGGAATGTGGTGGTTTGAATTAGAATGACCCCAATAGAGTCATGTATTTGAATGCTTGGTCATCGGGGAGAAGGATTCAAATGATTAGGAAGTCTAGCCTTCTTGGAGGAAGTGTGCCACTAAGGCCTAGTCTCTCTCTTAGCCTGTGGGTCAGGGTGTAGCTCTCAGCTGCTGCACTAGCGCCATGCATGCACCATGTTTCCCACCACAATGATAATGAACTAAGCCTCTGAAACTGTAAGCAAGCCCTCAATTAAGTGCTTTCGTTTGTAGGAGTTGCCTTGCTCATGGTGTCTCTTCACAGAAATAGAATACTGCCTAAGATATTGCTGGTGCTAATATCAGTGGGGTTCATGTTGGTAGTCTTGTGCTACTGGTGGTGAGGTTGATATCAATATTAAAGGTGCTGGTATTGCTGATGTTGGTATTGTTGGTGCTATTGCTATTTTGATATTAATGCTGATTGCCAGTACTTTTCATCATGGTCATTTGAATTGCTGATGCTGCATGTCTTACTTACTGTTCTATTGCTATGATAAAACACTATGAGCAAGGTGACTAAAAAAAAAAAAGAAATCATTTAATTTTGGTCTACTGATTCCAGAGAGCAGTAGAACCCATGACCATCATTGCAGGGAGCATGGTTCTGGAGCAGTAGTTGAGAGCTTACATGTTGAGATAACAATCATGAAGCAGAGAGACATAACTGGGAATGCCACAGGCTCTTAGTCCACCCTTAGTGACACACCTCTTCCAATAAGACCACACCTCCCAATCCTTCCCAAACAGTTCCACCAACTGTGGACCGGGCATTCTAATATATGGGTTTATGGGGGCAATTCTCATTCAAACCACTACCCTCATGGTGGTAAGCTTGATGTTATTGTGCTGGTGTAATAATGATATTGGTATTATTGATGCTGATTTTGGTAGAGTTTGTGCTGGTAGCCTTGGTGCTGGTTATGGAATTGATATCAAGGTGACTGCTCTCGGTGGTACTGATATTTTTTAATGTGGGTGTTAGTGTTTTTGATGGTGTTATCAATGTAATTGATGCTAATGTTGATGGACTTCTTCTTGGTGTTCTTGGAATTTTTGATGTTGCTTATAGTGGCGCTGATATCAGTGTTGATATTTTGATGCTAATATATGCATTTTGTGGTGATATTGATGTTATTTGTGTAGATAATGATATTAGTAGTGTTTGTTTTGGTAGTCAAGCCATTGCTGATACTGTTGTTGGTAGAGTTAATATTAATGTTGAAGTATTAATATTTTTATACTGATATTAATGCTGGTGGTGATGTTGGTGATGGTATCAATATTATTGATGGTCTTTATATTGCTGGTGCTTGTTTCGGTAGGTTTTTAAAGGGAGCATCCTATGGCATTTTGACTTTTATAACTATAGACTATTATATACCAAAGTTGGGTTGGAGATACTAAAGAGAAAATGTCAGAGGAGACACCTGCCCTGGAGAAGGAGAGGAAGGACAGACATGTAGTGACCAAGTCAACAAAGAATTACAGTATCGAAAGGAAGATGCACAAAGTACAAAATCTAAATCTAAATATTGACAGTGCACAGGGAATTTGGGGAAGGGTGACTACAAACAACACAGCTAAATCCAAGAATGCCTCCTTTGGAGAAGCCATGGTAAGCCAAAACTCAAGTGAATCTCTTGGGCAGACTGACGGGGAAGAGATGAGCTACCCAGAAGCAGGAGTCCTGGTGCAGGGCTCAAGGTAAAGCACCACTCGTTCTGTCCATGGGGCACAAAGGCCACTCTGCACCAAGAAGAGCTGCCCACGAGGAAGCAATGGTGTCCTAGAAGCGTGTTTTCGGGGAGCCACATAGGAAAAAAAATGAGAAGAAACAGGTAGAATTAATTACAGTAATGCACTGTATTTAATTCAATATACTAAAATCATATTGCTCCAATAAGGAATAAATTCAAAACTAATGAGCTCCATTGCATCCCTTTTGTTTTCACTTTACATCTTTGAAATCAGTGGTTTCTTTCCTCTTGTACATGTCCCAAAGAAGACCAAGGGCGTACCCGCAGCTCAAGGGCCACCATGAATGTTAGAGGGCTCGGGTGTGTGGCAGAGTGAAAGCGGGTGCAGTTTCTCGGCTTGGCTTTGGGTTTGAGGAACGCATTTTCTGCTCAAGAGTTGGGGAACCACTTTAAGGTACTGGGGAGCCATCAATAGTCGTCTGCGGGGTTTCTCTACCCACCCACCCCATCTCATAATTCATTCAGTGAATACTGGGTAAGCCTTTGGTTTGGTTTGGGTTTGGTTTTATCTAAGTCTGCCTCCTATCACTTTGTGGGCAAGATGGCACTGAGCACATGGCCACATGTCGGTCTGTGTACCTAAGTTGATATTTCTACAGCGGAGTGCATAAAAAGAAGTGCCACTGCAGGGTCTCCAAGGGCAAATTCCTGAGAGGGATAGAGTTGCCTTCTGGGAGGAGGATGTGGTGGGAGGCAGAAGAGACTAAAGAGTCGGCTGCTCAGACCGCAGGTAAATCAAGGCAGTGCCGGAAGACCTGATTTGAGCCAGCGTGGAGGGTGGAAGGGGTCACAGGCAGAGAAGCTTTGGATGGATGCAGTGGAGGAGCCAGTGTAGGGGGTAGAAAGGGTAGCAGGTCAGGGCATGCTGGAAACATTCCACGGAGGAGGCTTCTGGTGAGTTTCTTCTGCTCTGCGGCAAGTGTGTGGCCAGGATGGGCATCTAAGTTCCAAGCCTCAGACTTCATCTCCGGAGTCAAATTTCAGCTGTGAGTGGCCTTGGAAATGGATTTTCATCTTGCTTTCTTTAAGGAGAAGCTGAATACCCTCATTCCCAGTCCATCTTCCACTGGCCCTTACCTTCCCTGAAGCCTATAATCCACACGCTTACACCGCCCTGCCTTCCTGACAGAGCTGGCTCTCATCCTGGCTGAGACTCAGGAGCAGTTTTGGGGGTCTCTGAATCTTTTGCTTCTAGTAGAGCAACACCCCACCCTGTGTGTAGCACGCCCATTGGTTCACAAAAATCTCTTCTTTGAAAACAAGCAAGAAAGAGGGAACCAAGATGGTGCAGGAAGCACCTCCAGCTCTAACTCGGTCCATGATTTGGTTCTTCTCACCAGAGTGAGGAACAGACGTGGTCTTGTGTGGCTCCCTGCAGGGTCAGGGAACAGGGATATAGGTAACCCCAGAAGGTGGCACCACTCTATCCTAGGAGCTAGGTGACCGGCTGGCATAGGGGTAAAGCTGAACTTTTTCAAGTCCCTCAGTTCCTCTCCCTCCTCATTTCTCTGTACCAGGACCCTAGATCCCCACTTCCCCTTCCTTGCTCCTTTCCTTTCCTGCCCCCTCATACTGGGAGCTGAGCAAGGGTGTGAAAACCCTCAACATCCAGGCATGTCCCCTAAATCTGGAAATAATGTCCTGGGTTCCACTTTCCAGTCTTCCTACTATCTTCTTCCCTCTCCACTTTTCCCTCCCCCCACTTGACTTATCTTCACTCCCTCCCCTCTTTCCCACTTTCCCTCCCCACCCCCAGTACTTTCCTTTCCCTTGCCTTCCCCTTCTCTTTCCACATCCCCTTTCTTCCTCTTTCCCCTCTGCTTCTTGGCTCTGCAGCATGTTGGTTCTTGGGGATGACTCTAGGGTGAGGATCTAGACCTCCTCCTACTCCACCCCTAGATAGTGCTCCTACCAGAGAGGACATCCCCAGGGAGGACAGAGTATCCACGGGAGGCTGAGAGAGACAGATGCCCCAGCCTGTGCCCCTGCTCCTCCTCCTAAAAAGGCCTGAAAGTGAAGCCTAGTGAGACTCAGGAGTGTGTTCTGCTGACAAAGCCCCAGCTGAATTGTCCAGAGAGAAATGGAAGCAGGTAACGGGCAACAGTTTGACCACAGTTTATTACACAGAACTAGACTCCAGAAGCTCGACAGAGGCGTAATCCCTGAGAGCTGGGCTGGCTGGGAATCCAGGCTGCTCCTGAGCTCAGAGCCTGCCCCTCTGAGCCCTGGTGTGGTGTGAGGTCACTTCCAGGCCCTGACTCCTGGCTTTAGTCATCCTCTGAGTTTGCTGAAATTCTGGGTTAAGTGTCACTTCATCCTTTCTTTTTTTTTTTTTTTTTCTGAACCTGATAACAAAATTTCCCTCCACCTCTGCTCTCACATGCTATGCACAAGTCTCTAAAATCTATAACCCTGAACATATTTAGAAAATCATACGCTGCTATGAAAGGGAGCCATAAATGAATCCTTATAGTTGAAGTTTTGTCATTTAACAAATGTGCCGTCTACCCATTATTCCTTCCCTACTTAACAAACAACTCGGAGTGCAATGCAGAAGGCTCACTGGAAGGGCTCCTCCGCCCTTTTCTTTCTTTCAAAAACAGCTATTTCCTTGCAGGTAGTAATTTTGTTTTAAGAAAAGTGATGTTTAGCACCCGACTTTTTAATAAAATATGCGTGAGGGAATAATTCTTCTAAAACCTCTGTATCTACAAAAAAAAAAAAAATCTATATGTGGGAGAACTTGAATTAATCTCTAATAGATTTTATTGCATAGCAGTTAAGAATTTCTCTGAGAGACATCCAGTCAAAGACATCAATTTGGGGTAACAAAGCACAGCAGAGAGAGGGGGCTCTGTGAGGCCCTGCTTCGCTGGTTCCGTCTCCGGCTTACTGGGAAATCGCTTGCTTACACACGGTGCCAGGCTGGGGTTCTGGGATTGGTCAAAATGTAGAACTGGACATTAAGAAATGGCTCACAGTAAAGCTCTTGCCCTATGAGCCAAAGTTCCAGTTCCAGGAGAGAGACAGACAGACAGACAGACAGACAGAGGGAGAGAGGCAAGCCTCTATGACCCCAGCACTAGAAAGGCAGAGACACATGGATCCCTGCGGGTCCCTGGCCAGCCAGAATGGCCTAATGAGTGAGTTCCAGGCCAATGAGAGATCCTGTCTCAAAAGTCAAGTTAGATGACATATGAAGCATGTACATGAGTTTGGTCTTGTGTCCATCTGCATGAACGCAGTCATGCATGTGTGCACACACTGTGTGAAGTGGACATCCGCCCATCATTTCTTGTTTGATGGACATCTGCCACCTGCTAGGAGCCAAGGTCTGTTCAGACTGGGGAAACTGAGGTTTGTGGCAATCCTGAGAGCCTCCATGAAAGCTGGAAACAATAGGGGCGGAGTTTAAAGTGTGGCCTACATGGGGAGCTAGCCCAGGCACAATCACATCTTTTGTTCTGGCAAATAACCACGTCGTCCTCTCAGACCTGACACCAATCATTTAGCTTCAAAGGCAGGGAGTTGATATTCACTTGCCTGCTCATTCAAACTCATAGCTGCATCATAGGTGTGGGGCAGGTTCCAGAAGGAGAGCTGTGATCAGGAAACAGGACCCAGAGTAAGCGCATATGCGCTAGAACAATGGTTCTCAACCTGTGGGTCGGGACCCCTTTGGGGGGTGACTCCAGTCACCTAAGACCATTGGAAAGCACAGATATTTACATTACAATCCATAACAGTAGCAAAATTACAGTTGTGAAGTAGCAACAAAATAACTTTATGGTTGGGGTTCACTACCACATGTGGAACTGTATTAAAGGGTTGTAGCATTAGGAAGGTTGAGAACCACTGACCTAGAAAGAAACTGGCAAAAGACACCATCCAGCAATGAAGAAGTATAACATGCTTGGGATTACAGGTGTGCGCTGCTATACCGTAGTTTTTAACAGTGTCTATTACTCTGGAATAGGGTGGTAAGGAACAGGGTGGCCTGTGGTGAAGTTCCAGGGTTCTCCTTTCTGAAGGAGCTCCCCGCAAGAGTGAGCAGAAGACTGCACCATGATCCCTGAGCAGCAGGAGACGGTAGAGTGGCCAAGTCTGTGGTTTTCACGGAGTTCGCTCAGCAGGCTCTACGACAGAGGGTGCCTCAGCTTGCTCAGCCTAACATGCCTGGGGAGGCACATAGGCTGGTCCACACCAACCTCACAAAAGCAGCAGCAGACACCTCGGGTAAGCTACTGTGGCTCAGGTAGCCATGCCTCCGCAGCTCCATTCCAACATTCATGGGGTCATGATGGGCACATCTGTGCATGGGTCCACTACTTTTCACACCAGGGGTCACATGAGCATGGTAGGGCGTGGGCTCTGGGAAAGCCCATGCCCTCCCCTCTGTCTCTCTCTGATGGGTCCTTCCCACACTCTTGGCCTCAGTTTCCCTACCTAAAAATCTAATGCTTCCTTCTGCTCTGGCCATGTTTCTTCTGGCAATGAGGGAAGCCTCCCCAGTACACAAGAACACTGGAAATGTGCTTTTGTTCCTTCTCTCAGACAGCTCGTCTTCCTCCATGCTTTTCAGAGGGGTACATGGTGTGTTGGGTCATGAAGTATTTTTTGTGGATGACCAGTTCTATGCCCGGGCACAGATGGTCTAAGCCTTGTCCCCAAGACCAGCCTGGAATCTTATCCTGCAGACTCATGATAGATCCATCTCATGGGCCCTCACACGGCTACCTACAATTCAGGGTAGGCAAGATTCTCAGACAGCCATTTGTGAGCATGTCACTGCCCCCAGTGGCTTTGAGCAAGGCAGTAGAAACCCAGATAGGGGCCTACTCTTACCTTATCCATGCTCAGGCTGATCTTCAAGTGACCTTGGCTGAGCGCCTCCAAACTTTGGTGCTTGCACAAAATTGTAAGTGAGAACTGTCCATCCTGAGGGTGGCAGAGGATCAGTGATGCATCTGTCCAGCGCACTCAGAAAGATGCTGGGCACAGCCTCATGTCACCAAGTCTTTGACTAACCCATTAGAAACATTATTGTTAACATTTGATGGCTCTTGTTGCTAAGACAACAGCCATCAGCATGAGGACAGTCACTTCTCTGTCTGATCAGGAACTGTGGGGTGTCCTCAGAGATAGCTGAGCTGGCTGTGGGGCCCCCTGAGCTTCAGCATGGGTGCGTGTGTCAGTGATTTGTTTATATTACTGTTCTGTTTGTCAAATAATGGGAATATTACAGGCTGTGTTTGGAAATGGAGATTAAATTTTTAATGGAGTATACGGTAGTAATAAAGAAAGGGGTACACACTGAGGAGGACTTGGATACGGTAATTACAGATTAAAAGTTATTATTCACATGCACATCTGGAATTGCAGACTGAACTAAAATATGTGACTAGGGGTAGAGCCCACAGGACTTACTCATGAAAATTCTTCATCATGGCGGCTGGAGAGAAATATAAACCTGAGGCCTCATCTCACTGGCATCTGCCTGGTCTGGGTTCCTCTCTCTCTCTCTCTCTCTCTCTCTCTCTCTCTCTCTCTCTTTCTCTCTCTCTCTCTGTGTGTGTGTGTGTGTGTGTGTGTGTGTGTGTGTGTGTGTGTGTGTGTGTGTTGAGGTGGGAAATGAAGAAGATTTTGTAGTCTTTCCTGCCACAACCCTGGAAAGAAAAATACCTCTATGTCTGTGCTGGTTGCTGCAGGTATTTGTGATCAGACACCTGGCAGAAAGACAAGAGAGCAATGTTTTTTGCTCACTTCTCTGGTCATTCAGTACATGGTTTCTTGGCTCACACTTCTGGGCCCCTAGGATGTAGCATCTCACAGGGACAGGGTCATGTGGTCCACGCTGTTCGCATGGTAGCAGAAAGAGGACATGTTCAAATACCTGAACCCATGACTCGCTTCCTCCAGGCAGACCCAACCTCTACCAGTTTCCTGAGCCTCCCCAAATAACACCATGCCTGGCCACAAAGCATTTAACACACAAGCCCGTGGGCAGCATTTCACCTTCAGATTATAACATTCCACCCCTGGCTCCAAGATGTTCATGGTAAGCTCATAAAACAAAGTGCATTTAAGTTTATCTTCCCTACATCTCCAAAGAGTTCCACTTGTGTTCAAAACCGTGTTGGAAGTCTCCTATGAGACCCAAAGCAAGCTCTTGGCTGTGAGACTTCATGAAATCAGAAAGTGGGATGCATACATCTAAGGTAGAATGGTTAAGAACAGGGGGTCGTGTAGGGGTTCTAACCAGAACAGTACCAAAACACACAGAGCAAACATTCCCTTGTAGCTCCACGTTCAGCATCCAAGACTTATGGTATCGTGATGCCAGCTCCAGGAAGCTTGTGTAGCCCTAGCCCTATGCCCTCTCTCCTGGGCTGGCTTCACTCTTGGCCTGTGGCTTTCCTCCCAGCAGAGCCTTGATGTCTCCACCTTCACAGCTTCACAGGTGGCCTTCAGAACTCTGGCTGTGCCACACATTTCCTGGGCTCCTAGACCCTCCTCTGAAATCTGGGGGGACACCTCCATGATTCTATAAGTCCGACACCCCCACACTCGCAAAACTGCCATCAGTGACTGAGCCCAGGGAAACGTTTATCATGGCTTCCCTGTGACCTGATGGGGTTTGGCCAGTTCTGGCAGTGCCTCAAAGCAGCTTTCCTATTGTCCAGGTGCAAAGCATGTGATTTCCTTTTAATTAATTGTGTTAATCTCTATAACAATTATTCCCTCCGACATTAAATCACCTCTTTTTCTGGCTAATCTGAACCTTGTCTTTCCCTTCCCCCACCCCCAGATTTTTTTAGCTCTTTTCTTTGCTCTCCAAAATCGCTAAAAGCAGCTTAAAGAAACCGTGCCACACCCTGAATGCTTACTCTCTTAAAATTTTATCTGCCAGATTAATTAAGCTTTTCTTTTAGAAATCTGAGTTCATTTACAGTCTCGAGACATAGACAAATTTCTGACAAGTTATTTGCCAGAATGTAACAGGAATGAACTATGACTGCCGAAGCTCCTCATTTCATCCGAAACGCAGCGCCCAGTCATCATTGTCCACATTTCTGTAGGCATCTCGTTGTTCTGAGCCTCCGCAGAGTCACCCATTAACAGTAAACAGGACCCCAAGCCTTCTCCAGCCTGTGTCTTCAAACTTTTCCAAATTTCTCCATGATCCAGTTCCAAAGGCTCCTCCCTGAATCTGGATATAGAGAATCCAGGGTGAGCCTAAAGTCGAAACTTCTGGGGTAATATCAGGCCAGGAATGTGCACACTGAGGGCAGACACATGGACTCGCCTGGCATGGGGTGCAGGAGAGCACATTTCCTACAGATGTGGACACAAACAAAGCAAACTAACTATCTAACTAAAAAGTGTCAGAGAACTAGTTGTCACAGCAGGGATCAGACTTCACTCACTAGGGTGATGCCATAGTTTCAGACATCACCTTGACATGAACTTAGAGTCACCAGCTAACAGACAACCTCAGCTGGAGAATCTCCTAAACCAGCCTGGCCAGTGGACCAGTCTGTGGGACATCTTCCTGATGACTGGTTGGCTTAGGAGGGCCCAGCCCACTTGTGCGGATACCTCAGGGCAGACGGCCCTGGTTTAAATAAGAAAATCTTCCTCTATCAGTGGACTTGGAAAAGGGCAGGGAGGAGATGAGGGAGGAATGGTGGGATTGGGAGGGAATGAGGGATGGGGCTATGGCTGGAATACAAAGTAAATAACCTGTGACTAATATAAAAAAAATAAAAATTATTATAAAAAAAAAGAATGCTGGCTGAACACAAGCCCGGGGCGGGGGGGGAGGTGAGCAAGCCAGTCAGCAATGTACCTCCATAGTTTCTGCTTCAGGCTCTTGCTCTGGCTTTCCTTGGTGACCAACTGTGTGACCTGTGAGCCAAGTAAACCCATTCCTCCCCGAGTTCTTTTTGTTCCCAAAGTTCATGACTGCAACAGGAAGTGACTAGGACAGGACTCCAATGGGAGGAGCTCTATACTCAACTCACAAAGCTTTCCTCTTATTTCTAGGTAAGTGACTCTCTGCTAAAGCTGAGCATACGTGTGGCTAGACTGGCTATCACACCAGCGAGAATGCTCCTCCCACTTCCTGGCTTCAGACATGTGTGAGTGAAGACCCCGTGTACAGTAAGAGCCACCCCGGCAGTTCGTCCAGGCCGATGATCCTTGGTTTGTGTGTGAGGGTCATGGGTCACATTTTCCAAGTCTATGATGGCATCTCTTGATATATCTTGGTCTAACAAGTACAAATGAATGAAGGGGTAAAGATGAAATAGCTGAACAGTGAACCGTAAAATTCAGTTGCTGTGGGCTTTCCAGCTTGGGAGGCTCACGTATCAAATGATGAGAGGACTCCAGCCTGAAGTCAGAATGGTCCAGATGAGGCAAAATTTTAATGTGAACGTCAAATCCTGCTCTCCCTGCTCTCAGCAGCCCCAGGGATGGAGCTGGTATCTGTTTCTACTCCCACAAGTTGGTCTCCTGGCACTCTGATCAGGCTGCCAAGGGCTTCCTATTTGCCACAATGGCTTTGTGGTGTTCATGGTTAAAGGAATTGTTGCAAACACTTGAGGAGTCTCATTGTCTGCTGGAAAGAAGACCGGGATGTCACTTTGTGTGGGTGAGAAGTGTCCCTTTGGTAACTGCTCATAACGTGAAAATCATAACTACAACCCTTGTCTCTCATGGCTTATGGATAAGATTATGATATTATCTGAAAGAAAAAAAAAAGCTTAGCCTTCTAGAGCTCCCACAGTCATGGTGCTAGCTCAGTTGTAACCACCTTATGCCAGGAAAGACATGTGCAGCCAGAAGGATCAAAGAGAAGCATGCTCTAGAGGAGTATGCCCACAACTCGGGTGACAGGATGGCCCTCCAAACACCATAGGTGATTAGCACGTGGTGCAAGCTTCTCAGTGGTCATGGGTAGAGGGAAATAGGCACAGATAAAATAGCTGCAGACATCTCAAAGCATCGCTGCTTTCTTTCCTTGTTTTGAGGGCGGTGTTGTGGTGGTGGTTGTTGTTTTTGCTGCTGTGCTGTTCCTGATTCAGTCATACTAAAAATAACTCCCTCTCCATAAGAATATTCTAGACAGCATGGACTAAAGGCACTACTCTAATGAATCATATTCTCAAGATTTTTGGAGAGAACACAGGGAGGGCCCCCTGCCTGTTCCATTTATTTCATAACACAATTGTGACATTATAGCATGGCTTACTGGGACCATCCCTAATGGTTCCTTCAGTGGCTGGAAAGTCCAGGGATACCCTAGAGCACCCTGAAGACAGAAGCACTGACAACTCCAGAACATGAGGGCTGGTGTCATTTGTTTCATGGCCTGCTATGGGCCTACAGCATCCTGGAATAACAGCTGACATTAGGAAGAAGGGGTGCAGATGTGCAAACAACTTGGTAGAGGCCAAGGGAGGCATCCACTCAGGGTTCAGGTGGAGGAAAGAGGTACCAGGCAGACACCGGCAAGGATGTGGCTCTAGACTTGACAGTGTGCAGACCTTGTCCCTGCTAACACAGACCAGACAAGGGGAGACAGGGAGACAGCATAACAGCTAATCCACTAAGAGCCCTACATGTCTTTTGGGAAAGCAGCACAGAGAGTGGTGCTTAGCTGTACAAAACCCAGGAGAATGTGTCACGGAGACTGGGGAGGATCCTCACTTGCCCCCGCTTTGCCTACATCTTAGAAAAGAACATGGGTCACGGGTCAGAGGTCATGCACTGTTCCTGATCTTGGATGCAAACTTGGGACGCAGCCTCAGATGAGTCTAGGATGTGACAAGCCTCATGCATAAGTGCGTGCTTAATGACTGTTTTCTCTCCATTATGGCAAGTAGCCTGGGTCATGCGCCCAAAGCTGTCTTTTCTTTCCCTCATGCACTGGCGCTGTTCTCATGATAAGCAAGCGTTCGTCTCTGAACTGTCTGGCTCACCTTAGCTGGAAAAATCCAGTGTGATCAGGTTGGCTAAGAGCACCCTGCAGTGCAGCTGAGATTCTTCACCCATTGTCTTCTCGAGCTCTGAGGTGAGGACCACCCTCCAGTTCCCACCTGCCACCCTGGGGCTGGGTGTGTCCTCTCATCAAAGCACGTACCTCTATCCTAGGATCCAGGGTTGGTTATCACCAGGTGGCAGGGAGAGCATGCTTCCCAGGCTCTTGGGGCGCATGGCCAAGGCAAGATCATTGAGTAGACCCTATTCCTGAGCTATCACAGGGCTGGGACACCCACAGCCCCTGAGGTTTCTCCAGAACATCCCTGACTCTGTCACCTGAGTCTGGCTTGATACTTCTCTCAAGGTGCCTGCTAGGTGTGCAGACTCCATGCCTTGTATTATTCCCTAATGTCCTTTGATACTTTGAGCCCTGAGGTGATACCCAGGGGAGTCTATGGACTTCGTCAGAAGTTGATTTTCACTTGTGGGTGATTTGTGGTAACAACTGGATCTTCTTGCTTTAATTTGGGGCTAGGAGTTCATCAACTCTGGGGCACTGGAAGTGTCTGGAAGTATGCTATGGTCACCATTGTAGGAGCGGCTGGCTAGTGAAGGAAGCTCTTTGCTGACCTGTGAAAGCAGAGCAGTCCCCTAAAACAACCTCACCTAGACGCTGACAGGGTGGAGATCGGGAGGGGCCCTGTTCTGCAATGTGGGTAGCACTGAGTGAATAGAGACAGATGCTGACTTAAGGACACTGATGGTGACAGAGACCTCTCTCCCTGCCCGATCACACAGCCTACACCCTGTGAGCTCCATGTGGTTCTCACTGCTTTCGATGGGGAAATGAAGGCTCAGAGAGCTTCGAAATATTCCCAAATCCCATCCTAACCCTGAAGCCAGTGCCACAGTCCTTTGCTGAGATTCAAGGAAGCCAGAATAAGGCCCACATGGTACAAAGTGGCCCACTCCTGCCATGTGCCTACAGGATCCCAGACTCTGGTCTCTCCTCAGATCCCCCTGAACTTTGACCTCTCCTCAGATTTCCCCTGAACTTTGACCTCTCCTCAGATACCAGTGCTATCAGTGGGCCAGGCCCAAGGCCAATGTATCAACTGCTTGCACTTGCCATGTATAAATCTGACTGATCTAACTGGAACTGGAGACACAACTAATTGCTCTGATTCCTCCCCAGAGTCTCTGGATGGTGACGTACCCTTGATCTCAACAAAGGCCCAGCTCTCAGCCCAGTCCATGTTCACATCACACCGCTTCCTCCCCAAGAGCTTGGTTCAGGAGTTTCTGACTTAATGTGGGAGAAGACAATGCATGAGGGAAGCCGGGGCACAGCTTGGGTGGAGGATAAGGAAGCAACAGTGTGGCACGGGTCAAGGACATTGCTCTTCCCTCATATACTCACTGCCTTACTGCTTAACATTCTGCTTCTGGTATGGGGCTTAAGGCTGTTTTCTTGTGGAAATGACTCTTCAGTGCATGGCTGCTTTCATTCGTACACAGGAAGGCAGGTCTGTGCTGTAGTCTTCTGTAAGGCTGGGGCTATGGACAGCTATATTCAGAAGGCAGTAAAGAGGGTCCTGTGGGGAGCCATGACAGTTGACTGGACTTAAAGGTGGTTGGTAGGGATGGAGCCCTGATGGCAGAGTGCTTGTCTAGAATGCAAGGAACTCTGGGTTGCAGCACAGCACGGCCTGAGCTGGACTCAGTGGTGCTCGTCTATAATCTCAGCATTTGGGGGTCAGAAGTAGGAGTGTCAGGAGTTAAAGATCATCCATATGGAATTTGAGGCCAGCTGAGGCTACCTGTGATCCTGTCTTTAAAAATACAACATAATAACTGGGTTGAGAATGAATCGTAGGTGGAGAAGACGGAGGCAGCCTCAGCTGGTTCTCTTCTGGGATGAGGGCAGAACATAGCTAGGAGAAGCCCTGTGTAAAATCGTGGGAGCAGGTAATCCTGAAGGATCCCCCAAGTCCTGGCTTCCCATGCTCCTACCTAGGGAAATAAACACACAGGCGATGAAATGAAATGAAAAGCACAAGTGATGGCCTGGGCTTTCTGTGGTGCAAAGGACCCTGTTGTTCCTATGGACCAAAGAACATGTTCCCTGTAGGAGCCAAAGTCCACCAGGCCACAGGTGGGCTATTTCTGGTCTCCTCTAGAATGCCGAGCACACAAATGGTGCTTAATTGCCAAGTATACAAAAGGTGCTCAATGCACCTCGTTGAGAAAAAGACACAGGAAGAAAGAGCTAGAGACTCCTAACTCAAGGTCTGTGTGTTTCAGCTGGCTTTGGGAGATGGGTTTGGCCACCTATGGAGAGGCTGAGAAGGAATTCCAAAAGGCACAGAGTCTGCCTGGTTAATTAGAAGTCCAGAGACAGCCTCAAAACGTGGAGTTCAAATTACAGAGGTGCAATTAAAGTATCATAAAGCGATCTGCTGCACAGACTTCAGAATCATTTGTCCCCTGTATGAATGGCTAATGTGACTAAGAGCAAATAGCAAATGGTTTATGGTTACCGCTCATGGCTGCATAGAACACTGTGGTGTGGGAGCAAAGAGAGGCCGATGCCTGGCAACAGAAGCGAGCCCTTTCAAGGGTCCGAGTTCGGAAACTTCCACAATCGCAGAGGGTGGTAGAGCACGGGCCTCTTCTCCTCACGTCGGTACAGGCAGCAAGCGAAGCTCTAGACAATTCTCTGGCCTTATTAAAATCCAATTACAGTAATAGCTCAGCCTCAAAGGCAGGGCATTGTGAATGCAAGAAAAATGTTTCAGCAGAGCGGTCTCTCACAGTCCTCCATCCTTGTGTCTCTCTGATGATCTGGTTCCAGTTACAGCTGGCTTTGGGGGTTTGAGAGAAGGAGCCTTTGAACATGCTATGTTGAGTCTGTATCATTATTTTTCTTTGACCCTTACAGAGAGATGAAGCCTCCATTTGACTAACTCAAGTAAGCCCAAGAGCTCAGTCGGGGCCTATGTGCATGCCACTTACCCGGCCCTGACAGCTTTGCTCAGGCAGGGGTTGGGGAGGATCAGCAGCTGGTGTAAGGGCCACCTGTGACCTGGGTGACTCCAAAAGGTGCCCAGGGTCCCCATGGAAGGAATTTTGTCAATCCCAATTGCCTCTGGTGAGGTTGGGAGAAGGTTGAAGCTGCCTAGAGAGGAATGGTGAGACACAGCTGTCAGGGAACATAAGTCCCAAGGCAGCAAAATCCATCTGCCCATGCAGGAGGCCCCACTTCCCCTAGGACTCCATACAGTGCCAGGGAAGTGGGGCCACAGTGAGAATTCAGGGTACTCTTTCCTAAATCACATATTATGAAACATATGTGCCTGTTTGGGGGAGGGAGGTGTATTTATTCGGTTAAGTGCAACCAACTGAAAATAAATACACAGAGAGACACTTACAAATAGATTCATTGTCTCCACCTGTAATTTTTCAAAGCCAGGATAGCCAGGATAGTAGGTACCACTAGCAGTTAAGAGGCCATCCGAGTCAGCTGCTGATGGTGGTGTCTGTGGAGCGCTTGGGGATGACTTCCCTCCCTCGGCTCCTAGCTTGCCATTGGATGCAGTTATTTTTAGTTCTTCCCAGGATCTAAATGAGATTTAGATTTGCATGGGGAGGGGGCCAGGGCAGCCTGGGCTCTTCCCAGGTGCTGGCTCCCTGCAGCAGAAGGAGGTTCAGGGGAAGCCAGCTGCACAGGCAGCCTCACTTGGCTCAGAGACCAGCTTTTGTGTGGTGGCGCGCTCTAAAACGAGTGGTGTGTTCTACAAAACTCCTGACCACTTTCAGTAAACCCCAAGGGTCACTAAAACCAAGGAGAATCTGAGAAACTTTCATGGATGAGAGGAGACATGAGGGGTCCTGGATGGTGTCCCTGTCCCAGGCAGATAAAGTACCTCAGGTGGCAGCTAAGGACACAGCACCACGTGTGGACTGCTGTGAACTGTGGTGCAGTGGTACCTAATTGTTCGTCATGCCAGTTGTGAACGTGTAGGCAGCTGAGGACCTGGCTAGGTGTACGGTCCACAGTCCTTACATAGTCCTGGAAGTCTCCATGGCTTCCCTGTAGATCTAAGATAGAAGCCCCACCTTAAAAAGTCTACACACAGCCATTTAATAACTCTGTTGTTCATGACTGGGGGATCTGTCACGCACTGTTGCGGAAGTCCACACAGCTGCCTCTGTGCGCAGACAGAAGCAACATGCCTCCAGGGGAACACACACCATCTTCTCTGTCATTGAGGGACACAGACAAGCTCCTAGTGACAATAAACCCTGCCTGGTCACCCAGCCAGACATATAGATATCAGCCATTGATATCTGAGGAAATTCCATCTCCAAGAATATGCATGCAATTTATCATATTATATTAGAGTAATTTTATTACATTGTATTAATCTAGGCTTCTCACATGCGAGAAAGTTCTCAGTATTCATCTTTTTTTTAGGTTGACATTCTTCATTTAACATTACTTTTTAGTTCCAATAGTTTTCCTGCAAATGTCATGATTTCATCCTTTCTTATGGCTGAATACTATTCCATTGTGTATATGTAGCACTTTTTTTTTCTCATTCACCTGTTGATGGACATCCACAGGTTTTTATTTCCTATATGTCATAACTAGTGCAAGAATAAATGTGAGTGTGTGTTACCTCTGTTGGAGTATTCAGAGTCCTTTAAGTATATGCCCAGGAGTGGGAACACTGGATCCTCTGAGACCCTAAGCAACCCTAGCTGGTCACCAGCTGCCTGCCATGGGACTAATATCATCAACCCTGCATACTTGGTGACGTACCCAAATCACACAGCAGTAACTGGGTGTGCATGTGTGTTCACACAGTTGCATATGCCCACGAGGCCCTGAGAGTTCCTACAGAGAAGACAGCTAGGGACAGTGAGACCTGGCCGTGTATTCTGACCCTCCCTCCTCTAAGTTGCAAGTTTCCAGCCTGTAATAGGCTTCATTTTGTCTGAGGCCTGGAAGGATGGAATGCTAAATGGCAAGTCTATTAAACATTTTTTTTTTTTGGCCAAAGCTCTGTGTACATCACGACCCAATTCTCCAACTGCCACTGCACAAAAGACCAAAAGTGGGTCACCAGGGAGATAAACGGGTGACGGGGCTGGTCCACGAGCAATCACTTAAAAATGCTTCACTACAGCAGCAGCTTCTGGGGATTAGCTAAGCAGATGAGAGAGGGAGAGCCAGAGGCAGAGGTCAGCCTCAGCTATTTAGTACCAACCCATGACCTGTGAGGGTGAGCCTGTGGCATGTGACAAGGAGCTGGCACCCCACAGAAGCAGCCTGCCAGGGCTCTCTGTTCCCAGGAAGCTCACAGGTGTGAAATATATGCAGGGAGATTTCTCTGGATGCCTAAGGACTGGGAATGTGGATGGACTGAGGTAGTTTTGTTTTGGTCAGCTGAAAATTCCATCATCAGGATCTATGTGGGTTTTGTTGTAGGAGCTGAAAACTGGTTTTCCTTCCCATTTTTTTTAAGCTACACTGTCAGTTAGTAGAGCAATTTCAGTGCTTCTAGCTCACTACCTAGTGCCCACTGTCCACCACCACCAACTGCCCACTGTCCATTTCCCAAGGGACAACTGTACAGCAACGGCTAGCATTCTGCCCAGACTGGTACTGCTCTCCTGAGGCTGGAACCCTAGCTCTGAGTCTTGCCATCCAAGGGCTTGCAGTATGATACCTGAGAGGAGGTCTGGAGCATGGGTGTACAGGACATTAGGGTGGCCAGTTTGGAGGGCCAAGGATAGAAGAGGTGGTGCTAGCTCCAAGGTCAGAGCTCTCCACCCCCCAGGCATGTGGAGCATCTGCAGAGGGCAGGTGCTACTTCAGAGCTGTCTGTGTGCAGCAGGAGCTTCTCTCATTACTTAACGGAACAATTGACAGAGCAGCTTGAGCGAGGAAAGAATTGTCTTGGCTCACAGTTTTCAAGTACAGTCCCTCATGGCGGTGAGGGCACAGCAGCAGGAGCATAAGGCAGCTCATCACCCCCTTGACTTGACAGTTAAGACTCGCCATAATGCTGAGCCTCCTTATTTCCCTGCAGGCCCATTTTACAGGGAGACACTAAAGCATGGGAACTGTATGGTGACCAGGATGTCTCAGCTATCGAGGGTAGAGCTAGGTCCCACCCTCTATCTTAAAGTTCCACTGTGGCTTTTCTTGTGTAAACCTTACACACACTCTCTCTCTTTCTGTATGTGTGTGAGAGTGAGACCTTTAAGCAAATCCCATCTCTAAAACTATCAGATTTTTTTCCCCTCTTTAAACCATTTGAAAACTCTGAATACCTTAGTTTATGTCCTCGTGTGGCTGTAACCCTTGCAACCAGCCAGGCCCCTGCACCACAGCTGCCAGCTGACCTTGGTCTTGTCACTGGGCTGTGAAGGGCTATGGGCACTGATTGAATGACCAAATCTTCTCTGGAATCCAGTATTACCTGGCTGTGAGGTTGGTGAGTAATATATAGACCTAGCCTTCCACGGTAGACTGGAACTGGGAGCCAGAGATTAATTCTGCCCCCAGGAAATGAGTGTTGTTGGGAGTAGCTCTGTACTGTGGGCCAGAGGCGGTCTCAAAGAGGACTCTTCTATGGTGGTGACAAGAGGCTCATGGCCAGCCGCTACAGGGAGGCAGGAGGCCAGGGTATTGCTAGAGGCACAGGACAAACCCCCCTTCCCCATCACATGGTCTTGTGTCTTGGATCAGGGGCCGGAGTACAGACAGCTAGGCCCTTCCCCTGAAAGGAAGACACTCTTTTCCCCAGCCCTCCCCAGAGCGTCCTGTGCAGATCATGCCAGTGGAAGAGGAAACCAGTGTCTGATTCCGGTGCAGTTCACTTCTACTTAGAGCAAACAGTGGAAAAGCTGTAAAATCCATCCCTATGTGGATTCACATTAGCCACTGTTCAGCCTCATCCACCATCTTCTTTACACTCTCTGCTACCCTCTGGCCATCTCCTATCGTCCACCACCCACTATTCACCACACACCACCTGTTGCCTGTTGCTCACCTTCCACTGTCCATCGTCACTGTCCTCCCAACATCACTATCAGCTGTCTACTGTCTATCACCCTCCACCTTTTGCCCATCACCCACTGCCACCATTTGCTGCTCTACCACAACTATGTGACTTCCATTGTCCACCCACTGTCCACTTCCCACAGCACACTGACCCCTGCTCACCCCCTCTACTGACCACAATCACCATCTGCTGTCTACTTCTTATACCATGTTAGGGCCTCCTTTGGAGTCAGTTGTGGTTGGCCTAGTGGGTGACCCATAGTAGTTGACAATCAGATCTAAAATGGACACCGTTATCCAGACACACATGTGATTCAGGAATACACAGGAGGTAAAGACTGCCAAGAACAAATTCCTTTGGGCTGTGAACTCTGACAGACAAACAGACAGGCCTACCACACAGAAATGGGAGCAGGAGCTTCCTCCATGTCCATGTGAATCATGAAGATTTTTCACTGGGAGATAGTAACCGTGTACCATCCAGATGTTCTTAAGTGGAAGGCCTCTGGGCAGAGAAACTGCAAGTGCAGATGCATGGAATGCCCAGGGCTGGGCTCTGCAGGCTCCATGCAATATTCTGTTTCTTAAACTGCGAGTTGCAGCCCTGTATGAGGTTACATAAATGAACATGAGACTTACAAAAAAGTGTAATGGCAGTGAAGATTTCCTAAATGTGCAGAACAAAGGTTAATCCAAAACCTGGTGTGTAATGACCCCAAATGGAGTCCCACAGCTCTCACCCAGGGGCATCCCACAGCGCTCACCCAAGGCACATCTCACAGCTCTCACCCAGGGGCATCCCACAGCGCTCATCCAGGTTGCATTATTTGACTATAGTTTTGGTTGTGGACACACAACTTGAGCACTTTGCATTGCGCATGTCATTACGACACATCACTGCTGCCCGAAGCCCGCCAGCTCAGACTGCTGTGATATGAACTGCAGTGTCTGTGCTGAACATAGAGTTTTCTGTTCTCATAGAAACAGAATGGTTTAATTACAGAAAACAAACACCTTCAATTATTTTCCCACCCTCACGCCTCAGCATGGAGGTATCAAGTTAGTCTATCTTTGGATTGTTCTGTGCCAGAATGTTTGATTTGAAAAATTGACATTTAAGTTGTCGTCGTGGGTTTCTTTAAAAATTGTTAAATGAATTTGGCTTCAGATAAGAATAAAACTGCTAATAATTTCTGAGATGGCCCGAGACATAGTTTGCACAGTGCTTTCAGCATTGACGACTATAAAAATCACAGTATCAATCAATTCTGAGTAGCATGGAAGACGCTCTGTGTTCTTCCTGCTATATCAAATACTTAGTCAAGATTTACTGCTTGTTTAAAAATAAACAAGCTCTCATCTTATTAGTGTGCAAATTTGCCTTCATCTGTAATAGATGGTAAAATTCTACACATACCAAGGAATTGTTTGCAAGTGAATGTCTTTGATTTTCTGTCAATAAATGTTTGCTTTGCATACCTGCCCAGAACAAATTTCAGGAATTTCATATACTTACATACCCAAAGTCATGTGAAAATTCCTAAGTGTAAAGGGGTCACGAGTGAATAGAAAAGGTTTGAGAAACCGTGTGTGGGTCACGCAGTGGAGACCCAGACTGGCTGTTCCCTTAACCAAAAAGACAGCCTGTCACAAGGGCCACTACAGCAACAGGCTGACAGGAGCATAAGCCCTGAAGCTCACAGCCACCGTTGCTTACAATAGGCCAGCATGGCCTGCCTGCCACTGTCCCCGTTAATATAGTTCCATCTGCCTTTGCATTCCCTGCAGCGTGCTTCCCCTTCCTGATTGGCCAGACTCCAGACCCTCTTTCTCTGTCACCCCACAGAACTATTTGCCCCAAACCCAGTGCTCCACAGTGGGCACAGTGCTCACTGTGGAGGACCCTGCCACCCTGTCACCTAACCATTTGCCATGCCACCTCTGCTCTCAGACACAGCAGAATGGGGAGGCCTGAAGACCTAACCAGGAGAGTCCTATGAGTGGCCCTGTCCCCTTCCATGGCCAGGAATCAGAGTGCCCTGATGAGAGATCTACATTCTTACCACCCTTGAAAATGCTCCTGGAGCCCATGTCCCTGCATCACGGCGTCATGGAAAATAATTTACAGTCATTTGGCAGAGAACTCAACAGCTGAACTGTTTTAAAGCAAACGGCAGACCCTGGGAGAGCCCAGATCTCTGGAATCACAGAGCTGCTGCTTTGACTTGGGACGAAGTGGAAAATGTGGCCTAGCACCAGATACATCTCCAAAAATACATGGAGAGGGAATTTCACCCCTGTCAGAGCACAGGCTCCCGCCATCTCATAGGCATATTCCCCTTGTCAGGGCGTGGGCTCCTCTAGGCTTATAGGCACCATTTCCTGGTCAGAGCACAGCTTGGCTTGTAGGCAGTGTTTCCCAGCCACAGCATGGGCCCCCTTAGCTCAACCCAGCTCCTGTGTAAGCAGGTGGTGTAGGCCTCCTTACCCAGAGCCTGTTGCTCAGAACATTTCTTCTTGACCAGAGCACAGAGCTCTGTCCCCACCTCCACTTTCAGCTCCTCCAGGGAGGCCTATTTAGAAGATTCTCCTTATTGTTGATTGCTTAACATAGTGTACAAATGAGCAACACACAGCTGGTTTGCAGACAGCAGGGACCCCACTGTGGCAGGTACCACATCTGACAACACAAGGCCTGCCCTGAAGAAAGCACCCTGAGCCTCTTGTAGTTTCCAGCCACTCCCCGGGATGGGTGGGGAGAATCAGGTGTCTGAACTTTAACCTTGTAGATGAGTTCTGCTTGACTTTAAAGTGCAGGTAAACTGGTTCTTTCCTGCCTGTTTGTGAGGCTCAGTGTGTGAGAGTGTAGCTTCTCACTGTGTCTTCAGTGTCCCCTGGGAAAAGACTTGCTGAGCCTTTTGCCAGCTGTGGGCATTATTCTTGGGCTACAGTGAGAGCCTTAGATAAGTCTTCTGGTGACCCTGAGTTTGCATCCCTGAGTGCATGGTTATGGGGAACAGCTGCTGCCAGTCCAGTGGGGGTCAGTTCCTGCCCCTGGATTTGGCAACTGACTAAAACAATTTGGCTGTAAAGTGAGGACACAGGAGACATTGGCGCTGATGCTGAGAAAGGGGTTCATTGAGGAAGAAGACTTTATGCTCAGGGCAGAACAACACAGTCCGTGTTCTTAGCAAGAAAGCTTCCTGAACACACAACATAGCCTCATTCCTAGGAGGGTCGTTCCATTTTACAGGGAGGAAAACCAAAGCATGGAAAAGTAAACTCAGTAAACCCGCAGAGCTATGGCGTTGTCTGACTTCTAACCACATTTTCCTCTTTTACACAAGTCGTGGGCAGATCCGATTCTGCTGCTGGCCAACAGAGCCACCATTCCCAGGGCCTGTCCCAGTTCCTCCAAGCCCCACAGCCCCACAGTGTATCCACAGACCTTTCTTCTTGTCAGAGGTGAGCTCCCGTCCCTGGAGCCAGCCAAGCTTAGACTGCTCGCTTCTGAAGGCTCAGACAAGGCACTGCTTAGCAGGCTCAAGGCTGAGGTGGGTGAGAACAGGCCTGGGTATCCTGGATCATGGTCATGGCAGCTTGGGTTACTGCTGTACCCTACCTGCTTTCGGCACACCATCCTCCGTGCCCCTTAGGAGTGGGGCCAGGCACAGCTGTGCTGTTACCTGGGCCCATAGCCGTGTCGTCAAGGACCTGAAGAAAGGGCCCCCACAGGGTGTGAGGGGCCCCTAAGACCTAAGCCCAGGTTCCACTTAGCCACATGTCCTGCCCCTCCACAGCAGCCGAAGATTAGAGGCAGGTAGATTCTCATCTATGAACTCCATAAAAACATGGGAAGGGCCGCAGTGCCTTTTCTGACACCAAGTGTCACATTTGTTAAAGTTTAATTTGATCTTTTTTAATATCGCATTAAGGCAATTCCATCTTGGAATGGAATGGTTATAGTTAGCATAAATCTGCCCCGCACACGGCGACTTCATTTATATTAGCTTTTATTTAACTGGGTAAAAGGTAATTTGTTTTTATTAATTGATTCATTTTCCCCCTCAGCTGGGCTAGCCTTGGGCCCCAGGCTGCACACATATAACTGCCCTCCCCACCGCAGGCAGCTGCCCACTCTGGCATCAGTGATGACTGCCAGGTGCGGGCAGGCAGCCTATTACTCCCTCCTCTAGTTTCAGGGGGCCTGGGCCAACTGAGTAGCCATACTCTCATCTGAGCCGAGCAGGGCCCTTTCACATGCTGCTTTAAGCTGTGGGGAATTGCACACAAAACCGGTGGCCCTTGGGCAGAACACGGGTGTCAGGTCACACAGAGCCTGCAGTCCACCGGGCAGGCCCCTCGAAAGACAGGTGCTGCTTCCACCCGTCTTGTGTTTGCAAGGACCCAGCCACAGAGCAGGGGGCTCGCACAGAGAGCCCTTCCCTCCATTCCCCTGCATCGCAGAGAAGATACCATCACCCCCATCTCGACCTCTCCTAAAACTCTACACATAGACCATTCAGGAGCCATTTCTCCTTCCAGTAGCTTGTAGGTTAAGGACCTGGAGCGCCAACCAAATTTTATTTGATGAGTACCTGGGTGGCCAGGCTTCAGATGTAGGGGACAGGCAACAGAAATTGGGCCTCACACACCTGTATATCGGTTCCCTTTGCAACAAATGCCTGGTGTGGCAGGGTCCTGGGAGATCTCGTCACCTCATAACTGTTGAGTCCCTTTCTTGAACAGAAAGTCCCTATCATTTTATATGGAATAATTACAACTGTGTCCCTGAGTGGGTTACATATGTGTTCATGTATGTTTTGAGTCAGGATCTCTCCCTGAAGCTGGAGTTCACTGGTTGCCTAGACTGACTGTGCATTGAACACCAGGCAACCTCCCGGCTCCCGCTCCACAGCGCTGGGATTACAGGCACGTGTGCAGCTTTTTACTAAGGTGCTTGAACATCTTCACACTAGCCTGGCAAGCTCTTCACTGACTGAGTTACCTCCCTGGCCCCAAAATGTCTATTATTGGAAAACATATTTAATGACAAAATATCTGAGTGGGGCTGAAGAGCTGGCTCAGCAGTTAAGAGCACTGGCTGCTCTTCCAGAGGACCCGAGTAAGGTTTCCGGCCCCAACATAGTCACTCAAAAAGCATCGAGAACTTCATCCTAGGGGATCTGATGCCCTCTTCTGGCCTCCATGGGCGTGTACATGATACATAGACGAAACACCCCTACAAATAGTTATTATGACTATAATATTTTAAAATATATCTGATGGAAGTGGCTGCAGGGAGGGAAAGTTTATTTTGGCTCACAGCGTCAGGGTCTTCGGTCCTTTGTGTCTGAGGTGGACCTGGTGGTTTGGGGAGTTATGTCTGCAGTGAGGCAGAAGTTCTTCAGTCTCAGTGGGTCAGGAAGCTCCCAGAGCGGCTGATTTCACTTCTGGGAGCTACACCACATGTCTCAAAGGTTCCACAACCTCCCAGACAGCACCTCCATCTGAGGATCGAGTGCTCAAACATATTAAGCTGTGGGAACATTTTGAACTGGAACTGTACAAACAGCTACTGATGGACAGGTGCCAGGGCAAAACCAGACATTTAATTTGCATTGTCCCCTTTAAAAAGCAAGAAGTCTGGAAAATGCAACTTCATTTTTAGTTTAGAGACATGGAAGGTACTTTGGCTTGAACTTGGAGTTAAGCTGTCTGTGATGTTGGCGTCTGCTCCATGCTCAACACCGCATATTCTCCTGTAGCAGAGACACACCATCATGTAGGTACCCAACATGGAGGTACCAAAGTCCATGTGAGCGAGGCCCCGGCATATACATGTGAATACCACAGAATGATAATTGGACAAATGGTTCTCCATGGTTTCCATAATGACATTTTCTATGTACGCCGCACTTTAAACTCTTTTCAAAGCTTTTTCATCTCCATTATTCTGTTTAATCCAGCTAATTGAACTTGAATTGGAACAAAGAAAAACACTGATAAATTAATTAAATCTCTGCCTTTCATGAGGGTCAGAGGGACAGTAAACACAGCTTGTGGCAGCTGCTGGTGGGCGCCTGTTGCCGTGTGGCACACAACAGCAAGACCGCCCCACCCTCCAACTTCTGAGCACTTACATGAGAGGGGGGAAGAAAGAATAAAGTCTGATTAGTACTTTAATGTGAGATTCCTGAGGCTAATGCTTTGTTTCTTGTTTTCTCTCTTCTTCTCTGCCTCCTTTTCTACACGACCCCAGAATGCTTTTCTGAATAGTTTGTAGTAGGTTTTTGTTGTTGTAGTTGTTGTTGTTTGTTGTTTATGAGAACGTGTTTTTCTAATGAGTCCTGGCTTGTGAGATTCACAGAAAGAAGTCAGAGTCTCTCCCGGTTGGCCTGCACATGCAGGCAACATCCCCGTGTCCGTTTTCTGCCCCTGTTTTGTGGGGCACTGATGCCCAGCTCTGCCTTCACAAGACCCTATTTCAGAAATTCCCAAATCTGAAGCAGCAGTACCTCAGAGGTGGGTGATGGGAAGCACACCCAGAAATGGCTTCATGAATATCCCTGAGGTTGGCTGGTCCCCACCCGTCCTTTGGCGGGATGCTGTGCCATCAACACACTCACTGGGTCCTCCCAGGCCTCCCCCTCATGTGTGTGAGTGGGGCAGAGATGATTTTAGTTACATTGCTTGACAGAGGCACACTACCGGCCAGAGACTCAGCCCAGGCTAGGCCAAAGGATCTGTTTTCTACTTTCTGTGGGTACCAAGGAAGGAGGAGATGCCCTCCGGTGATATGTGTCAAATCAAGGCTACATCTGCCCCTTGAGCTCCATGACAAAATCAGTGTATTGGAGACAGGGCTGTGCTGCCGGGGACCTCTCACCACAGGCTGCATGCTTAGCACAAGCTTCAGACAGGTGCTAAGAACACCAAGGGAAGGTCAAAATCAGCCTGTGATATAGGTCTTTGGAAGGTTTGCCTAACAGACATGGGAAGGTTATGGAGATAGATAGATAGATAGATAGATAGATAGATAGATAGATAGATAGATAGATAGATAGATAGATGTATATATTCATTTGTGCCCATGCAGATAGACATGCGATACACATACTCAAACACGGGGTTCTCATTCCTTGTTACTTCTTTGGCAAGTCTCGCTATGTGGATCCATTTCACCTCCTGGGTGAGCAGAGTTAAGAGAGCAGGGCAGAGGGACGACTGATGGCAGCTGAAGCAGAGGCTGCCCAGGAAACCTCAGCTAACCAAGCTGAGCCCTGAAGCGGGGCAGGTGAAAAGAGCGGGCTCAGGAACAGCTAGGGTACAGGACCCAGCTTTAACATGTGAAAAGTCTGCAGCTAATAAGCGCAGTCGACAAAGTTTTGGGAAATCAGGTTTTACCTTAAAAGGACAACTCTGTGGAAAGGGGAGGGCGGCTGGGACCGGCCTGTCTGGGCTCCAAGAGCTGCTGTTTTTACCTCCTGGAGTCCCAGAAACATCCCCTGCCTGTGCAGTAGACACAGGAGCTCACCAGAAGAGCATCCAGTGATGTCCCTCAAGTGACAGATGAGGGGACTGTGTGCCTTCTGCTTACAAGCCAGCCTCCAGGATTTCTCAAAACCCAAGGCCCTGCTCAACCTCTGTTCTCCGTAACACTGCTCCTTAGAGCCACAGCACAAACAAACCCACAGAGCTTTGGAGCTTCCTAGCTTCAGAGCTTCGGAGCTTCGGAGGCTTGTGGCAGCGTCTGCTGCTCCTTCCTGTTGAAGCCACTACACTTAAGCCATGAGAAGATCGTCTTGCTAAGAACAAATGCTTCCCTGCTGGAGGCATGTCTCCAGAATGGAGTCTATTGGGTGGAGCTGTGTAAAAGGAGGGCCTCCTTAGCACCCGCCATGTCCTGCTCTGTTGATGTGTCCTTGTCAGTGCCTGCACTGTCCCCGGAGGACGCTGGATGAGAAACACCCAGGAGTCCCCACATGGATGGCGCCACCTCCAAGAGTCTAAAATGATATCAAACACGATATTTTTAATAGACATTTGTAAAATTCCATGTCCTGTCCATATCAGGCATGCACCTTTGAGAGTGCAACATGACAGTGGCCGTCTATCAGGTTCGTGTTCGAGAACCACACAATCAAGTTATAACCATCATCATCAATAAATGCAAAAATAACCCCACGATGTTTTAAGTAAGTTTGTGCCCCCGCGTTGTGCCACGTTCATGGATAGCCTCAGCCACGTGCAGCCTCCAGGGCAGGGGCTAAACATCCCTGCCTCACATGATACCCTTATGGACAAATTTCTTGATTTGAACCACCTTCAGCTTCCCAGATCTGTCTTTTAACTGAAGATGCAAAAGTCATAAGAGTCGGTCTTCACACAGAAAGTGGGTCCTCTCCCTCCCCATCTCCAGAATCTTCCTCACAGACCAGCCCTCTCCCCACTGTGGAGGTCAGCACCGAGTGGAAAACCACACATCTCAGAGACAGCTCTAGCTGCTGGGCCAACCCGACTCAGCTACATCGTCCTCGAGGAAACTCTCCTGTGCCTGGGCTCGGTGACACCACTGCCAGCACAGGCAAAGCAGGGATCCCTGTCTCCCCCTGATGCCTATTGGCTCAGTTCTTCTCAGATAACTGAGTGGGAAGCTTTGGTGGGGAAAGCCCCAGGGCAGCAGAGGGAGGCCACAGTGCTGAAAGCACCTTCATGGAGCCCTGCTGGACATGTTGAATGCTGGGATTTGGGGACTGGTATCTTCTGCTCCGTCCTGCACTCTGCAGGGCACAGCCCTGTCACTTCTCACTATCCAGGCACAAGGTGCTCAGACACAGCTGTGGTCCCTTGAACCATCCTATTTGTGTCTCAGAACCTCTTCCACCAAAGCGCTTGACCCTCAGAGGCCAGGAGACAGGAACAGGAAAGAGAGCAGGGGAGCAAAGGCCAGCAGAATGGTGACAGTGTGGCCCCTTCCAGAACCTCAGTGTCATCTCTGGTCAGCTGCTTCAACAAAAGATTGCTGGCCAGTGGTGGTTTCCCTGTATCACGGACACCTCTGATGTCCCTTTCCCAGCCTCCTCTGAGACAAAGGCTCATTTTCCCCATCCTCAGATCTTCTTGAAGAAGATGGGTGACAGATAACACAGGTCTCCTGGCCACCTGCAGGCAGGACTGGCATTGCATAACTAGAGCCATAGTCCAGAACAATCGAACTTTCCCCACTGGCCCTTGAGGGACAGCACCCAGCGTGATGGTCAGGGAGGTGGCATGTCACAGAGAAGCAGCTGAAGGTTCAAGCAATGCACTTGATCCCCTGAGGACATGTAAGGTGGCCCCAGCCATACTTCATTGGAGTCTCCCTATGTCACTTCCGTCCCCTTCCTGGGGCGTCAGCAGGGCACTCAGCATCTGTGTTAGAGGGGACCCAGAGAAGACAACTTTGCCAATGGGGAGGCACAGTTACCCTTCCGTCAGCTTCCCTGAGTTCTTGGGGCACGAACTCACCCATCTGTGTGCCAGATGCGCTACCAGCATTGCCTTTCATGGTGATGGTGAACTCTTTTCATGAGGCTTTATAAGGACCTTATCCACGTTGGTTTTCTTTTTTCAGAGCTGTGACTCTCAGGTGTGAATGGTGGGGAGAGTGGTTTCACTTTCATTATTACACTTGTCATATTTCAGAACTTCCTAAATATAGCTTTATTTTTTTAATCCTACTGCCTTACATCAAGATAAAAAGGTTTCTGTCAAAATCAAGCGACATGTCAATTTTAATGAGCAACTGAAAAATTAACAAACGCAGCGTTCTAATCTAATTATGTTCCTTCAGAAAGCTCCCTAGGAATTGACTCAAGTCTGATTTGTCAGGCCCTCTGCCACAAAGACTGGGTGGCAGCATGTAGGAGACTCCCTCAGAGCCTCCCTGGGCCTCTTCTGCTGTGGCTCTTCTGCATTCGAACCAATCTAGGACCTGGGTGTCTTGCCTGGGTAGCAGTTCCCAAGTCCCAGTTCCCAGAAGAGAATAGCAGCCATGTAACCAGTGGCCGTACACCCAGAACCCTGCCATGCTGCTGTCACTGTAGAGACACCACCTCTCCTCTTTTCTAAGTAAGACTTTTATTAGTAGAATGTGGTGTTGCACCCTCTCACAACAGGGATCCAGGTAGCAGCAGGTCAAACTCTTTCACTGTCCTGAAGCCACCCGCTCAGCCCTGCGCAAAGTCTGTGACAGGACAAGGGGACCCCTGCAGGCTCCCTCCCAAGCACCAGCCTGTGGAGAATCTCTTGGTCATGGCCAAGAGATTTAGGCTCTTGTTCTTTGTCTGGCTCCTGTATGCTGTGTCTGTGTGATGTGACATTTCACCCTAGCTACAGCGCCAGGCGGGAGAAAGCCCACTGCCCAGTTCCTCACTCCTGAGACTACTCCCCTTTCTTCAGCTCATTATGCTTCTGTGTTTCTGGCACTGTGGTTTTGAGGGAGAGTGGTGGTCTCCTGCCAAGGCCATAGGCCATGCTAGACAGCGTACAGAGTATCCGTTCTTCTGGCACTCGTGACCAGCAGGCATCATTTTCCTGGCAAAGGTTATACTGTGTATCTGGAAAACCACACACATCAGAAAAAGGTCTAGGGACACAGCTCAGTTAGTAGAGCGCCCACCTAGCATGCAGGAAGCCCTGGGGTTCAGTGACAACACAGCATAAATCAGGTGTGGTGGCACACGCTTTTAGTCCCGGCACTTGGATTCCTAGATCATTCTCAGCTATGTGGCAAGTCTCGGCAACGTGAGACCTTGTCTGAAAGGAAAATCCTAATAATTGTACTGGGGAAAGTGCGAGTTACATGGCATAGAAAAGAAGTTCAAACTATGGAAGTTGTGTTGGAGCTGGGCCACTCAGAACACCTAGAAATCGCTACAAACGAAGGCAGGAGGATGCTCTGGGCCTGGATGGACAGTGTGCTGTCCTCACTGCTCTGCCTGGACCACAGCTGCTACCAGAGAATGGATGTTCCCTTGCCCTGGCCCTGGTACCTGAGCCCTGCATATGACACACGTGGTGGACCCCCAGAGACAGAGGCTGGCACATTGTGCAGGGAAGGCTCCCAACCCAGCATAGGCTAAAACATTCCTGTCAATAGCTCCATTTTCTGATACCCTAGCCTAGTCTTAATAAGCCCCAGGTACCTCAACTTTTGAATCAGTAGGAGGGAGCAAGAACCCAGCCATACCACATGACAGTCATTTCCATGTGAGCTTCCCCGATGTCACTCCTGAGAGGCAGATCTAGAAACCTGACTTCCTGTAACCTCAGGGACGGGAGAGATCTGGGTAGGTGTCGGGCAGTCGTGCGCATCCTGTCATTCTTGTCCTTCCTCCAGTTCATACTGTCATTTACATCTGCTTTAAATATCCGAGGAATTATAATGAAGGGGATTCACGGCACAGCTGGTGGCAAACTGGATCCTTCAGGGGTGACCCCTGTTACAGATCATTATGCTCATAAAACCCACATTAAATCTGGATCCAAGAAAAAATTCTTCTCTGGAGGTGCTTTGCAAGCATTTTAATAAATTCGGTTTATTGCATGATCCCTGGGTGGATATTGTCTTCATAATTCCATGTACATTTATAAAACGGCATCCACAGGAGATACCAGCCCCGATTCCCAGAGCACTGAAAGCCTGTTTTCAAGTCAGTGTTCTTTGATGATGCAAGGTATTTGCTGCAAGCAATCTTTTTATTTTGGTTGTATGAACATCTCTCCAGAACGGCCCTTCCATAAAATCTTATTCTCGTGCAGCCTGGAGACCTTTGAGGTGGATTAAAGTCACACATAACCATGTCACACTGTGACACAGGGAAGCAGCAACCAACCAGCTAAAATTCTCACCCCTACGTCTTCCCCAGCCACCCTTCCCTCTGACAGAACCACACAAGATCTAGAGGCAGATAGAGTGGCCAAGGGGACAGTGAGGAAGTAGAAGCAACTGGGACTTAGATGCCTCAGTTCTGAAGGGGCGACAGGGCAGCCTTAGAAGTAGAAGTTTCTGTTCTACCTAAAGTCCTGCAGAACCCACTGCCCTCAGCCTCACCTGGCACAGGTCAAGTGCTACAAACATCCTGTGGCCTTGGCTTCCTTTCCTGCACAACCCTTCCTAACTGGTGCTGTCCCAGAGGGTGTGCTGAGCCTGTGTCTGCACAGGTCAAGCACTTAGCCCCGTTCCTGTCCCCACAATCAGCATCCCACCAATTATTTATTTGGAGGTCTCCATATGTGAGAGAGAACAGTGTTGTCTACCTTGAGTCCACAGCTGCTTCGGGAGGGGAATGTGACTGGGTCTATCAGGTATGATCCCAGAACTCAGGCAGAATAGATCTAGCTAGTGCTCCCATCTGTAAAGTGAGGCTGGCCCAGGACCTCCCTTGATGCAGTTAAAAATGTTGCTTGACTTCATACAAAAAAGTTCGACAGTGTCTAGTACATGACATGCATGTCTTTTAATCTTTGGGAGGTAGAGAGACTCAGAAAGAGAGAAGGTAAGGAAGAGGTGGGGTCAGAGATCGAGACTGGGTATCATCCATTCTTGTTTTTAGAAAAAGTCTCCCATGACCTGGAGCACATCGAATCAACTAGACTGCCTGCCCTGCGGGCTCTAGGCACGTGCTAGAATTACAGAAGATCTACCCTACCTAGTCATAGAAATGGATTCTGGGCATCAAACTCAGATCCTCAGACTTGCACACACACACACACACACACACACACACACACACACAAAGTCTGCCCGAGGTGTCTCTGTCTCTCCTGGCAAATGAATATTTTGTGAGGTGGCAGCAGCAGGATGGAGCTTGGGGGTCTCTGGCAGTGGCAATGGGTTTGGGGGTGCTCGACAGTGCTGTCAGAAAACCCATTTGTGGAAGAGTAACAGTTTCTGATGTGGCCAAGAAGGGGCTGTGCTGTGCAGAGCTCCGGGGGCGATAGCTGTCAAACTCGGAGTGCTGGAAATTCGCCTCTACACTGGCTGGGGAGGCAGAGTTTTCGAAGCAGTATTTAGACAGTGCTGCTCGGGAGCAGAGTGAGGGTTAGCTGGGATTTTAAAGTTTTTTCTTATCATGTGCACTGCTTACATGTGGAGGCTCCAGAGGGTTCCGGCCCTGGGTCAGAAATTTCAGCTGCGACAAACATCAATGTTCTCAAGAGGTGACACTTGCTGCAACCATAAGACTATGGCACTGGGTTAGCACTGTGGACCCCTGGGTGGCACTGATAAAACACCCGATGCTAAGAGGACTGGCTAGCCACTACCCCACATCCCACAACCGGGCAGAGCACACTCCATCTAACCTGCATTTAGACAAGAGTGCTCCACACCGGAGGCCCAGTTCTAAGAACATGTGGGTGTGATTGGCTCCCTCACTGCCAGCCTCCAGGCAGGACTGTGCCCAAACCTCCATTCTGTCCCCCTGGGTCCATTAATGCTGCCACCTCCTAAGATACCACTGAGCGGGTGTCTCCTGGGACCAATGTGGGCCTCCGCTCTGCAAAACAAATAAACAGGATGTTAGCAGTGTGGGGCAGGCTCCGTGGGCCGCTGCCCGAGGCTTCAGCTCCTCGACCCTGGGAACGAGGAGGGAACAAGGCAGAGGTATTAGGACTGCTGAGTCAGGTTTTCAGGCCCTTCTGGAAGATTTAGTCCCTGACACCTTGATGGGGGAGCTAAGCTGTATCCAGGGCCCTGGATTTGCTAGTGCATCTGGCTGTGCCCATTCTGTCCCAGGCATGTCTCTGGAGGTGTTCCTGGACTTTCCTGCCTTCTGACAGGAATCCCATCTCCTTCTGTTTAGGACAGCGGTTCTCAACCTGTGAGTTGAGACCCCTTTGGGGTCAAGTGACTCTTTCACAGAGGTCGAATATCAGACGTCCTGCATGTCAGATATTTACAAAAGATTAATAACAGTGGCAAAATTATGAAGTAGCAACAAAATGATTTTCCGGCTGGGGGTCACCACAACATGAGGAACTGTATTAAAGGGTCGCAGCATGAGGAAGGTTGGGAACCACTGGTCTAGGGAGATAGATGGACCGAGCACACACCAATCAGCTCTATTAACATATTCAGCGGTAGGCAGGCGTGAGGAGGCATAACTCAATTTCTATCTTAAATCATTGTTTTAATCTCGCACTTGAATATCATCATTTAATTTGTACATCCAGCTGGAAATATTGATTTTTGGAGGCATTCATTCTGTGCATTATGTAAAATTCTATTTGCTCTCTGCTGTGGAAATATTACTTTGTGGTTTAAAATAGGGTTGAGATTGTTCCATTTTTTTTGTACTTTCCCTAGTGTCTTCTGCGGATGTTTCTGCAGAAGTAGAGTAGTAACTAGGGCTGAAATTAAAGCTTGGAGTGGGAGAATGGTTGGGCGGAAGAGACAAAAAAAAAAAAAAACTGTTTACTTGATTTCCATGACTATATAAGGCTTGCTCTACGCATCCATGTTTAATGCAGTCTTAAGGCTCACAGCACTGGCAGCCTAGAGGGGCTCCCAGGCCAACTGTCTCTGGGTGCCTGCTTAGGAGAGTATGCATCAGGGGCAAACGCTGTGGTTTTGCATGTTCCCAGTTATGGGCTTTTGCTCTCACTGGACTCCTCTTTTGACATCTTCCCCTTAATTTGAGCCTTGGGATCAACCCCTGAGCCCCACATGCTGGGCAGCATGCCCCCTGGCGGCGGCAGCTAGCTCTAGCTTGACAGCAGCAAAGACCATTGTCTTCAGTCCTGAGTCTCCTTAAGAGCCACGTACACTTAAAAGTACAGTCAGGTAGAAGAGCCCCTAGGCTCATTCCAAGCTTGTCCAACCAGTGGCCAGTGAGTAACATGTGTTCCTTAATAGCTATGAGTAATGCCTAACACATAAAATGACGGCACATTCGACTGTTACTTGTTAGACCCTCCTGAGCTGTCCATCACATGCAGTGTTTCTGGGCTTCACCTTCCCTCTCAGGGACACAGGTGATTGCTGCCACTTTGTCGTTCATCATGGCTGTGCCCTGACATGCAGGCTGAGTGGTTTCCACCGCCCCCACTTCCCAGATGAGGCTGCTGAGGCCCATGATCCAGTGACGCACTGGCTCTACAGGCAGGTCAGCAGTTTCCTCTACAGTAACCAGCCCCATGGCAGGGAAAGTTGAGTCAGCTAATGGGGGAAGTGACAGTCCAAGGAGACTCTCCAGGGATCCTCCAGGGAAAATGGATGTGTTGTCCCCTTGCATGGAAGCAAGCGCAGTTTACCATAAATTATATAATGCATTAATGTTTTAGCCATATTAGCTATTCTTGTTCTATGGAAATAATTTGCATTACATACATATCAAATATCTGATCAGACATGCACATTGACCCTCAGTCAGTTCATTTCTTACCAATGTGACTATCCCTGTCCGTCAGTCTGTTCAGTTGTGAAATCAGCAACTCATCCCCCAGTACTCTTCTCACCCAGTTAGGGGGTCCCTAACATGAAACTGTACCTGGCACCTGATGCATACTTCAGGACCATGTTAATGAGTGATCGCCCACACTTTCCCTTTAAAGAGGACATCTAAATGACCTTGTCACTGATTGCTCCATGAGCAACACAACCATACTCCCAGCCCTGTATGTCCCTTTGCAGCCCAGGATGCAAAGGAAGGTCATGGTTCCAGGGAAACACATGACACTGGCCAAGGCAGCATCTACATGGAGAAAGTCATGGCTCTGACATCAGACTTGGGGATAAATCAATTTGTAGCTGTCCAGGAAAGCTTTTTAAAATTATGTTTTTGGGACTAAGTCATCTACAAGAAAGTCACTAGTGGTGATGTAATTTATAGAGCCCAGTGCAGCATAAAATTGCAACTTTCTTGTTCAGGTCACACTAAGAATTTCGAGATCACAATAGCAGAAACATAAGCCAAGCTGAGGGTCCTGTGCCTCCAGCTCTGCAGACCCTATACACTACAGGGATGTGGCCCTGGTGCCATCTGAACACCCTGGCATTAGCCAGTGTCCCTTCCTGTTCCCTGCTCCATTAGAAGCTTTCTGCCTGCTAAGGTGAGAAGCAACCAGAGAAAGAGTGGGGTCTTCACAGTCACCCCACATTTCTGCCACAGAGTCCATGCAGCACGTGCACCCAGGGTCTTCGCAACCACGCCGCACCTCTATCCTAGATGGCCATGCAATGTATGCATCCTGTTCCTACATCCTGTGGAACCATGAGAAGACATGGCTAGCTCATGCCTGAGTCAGACCTAGAAGAAACACACTGGCTTCCCAGCACGCCACACAGGCTCTCCTTAGGGCCAGGTCTTACTATTGGACCAGAAACTATAAGGGCTTGGAAGAACGCAGAATGCCTCCCCATGGCCTGAGCTTTTGTGGATGGAGTGGTAGTCCAGTCTCAAACACAAATCCTTAGGCCCCAGCTCTCCTGCCTCCCTGACACCTCCAGCATCCTCGGGGGACTAAAGGGACCCGCAGGCTCAGGGCTGGGGTGAGATGCAGATAAACTGAGAAAAACACTCCACCTGGCAGAGGAGGCAGAAGAAGAGTGGTGTCTCCTGGTGCTGCAGAGGGACATCACCCAAAATAAGTCAGACCTGATTATCATCAGAAGGAGGGACTTGAGAGACCAGAGCTTGTGGGCCACTGAGATAAGACCTTCCATTCTCTCCCACCTTGTGAGGCCACCAGTCTACCCAAAATGCAGGTGACACCAAAACTCTACAGTGAATTCCACAGGACAGAAATTATAATTTAAATGAAAATATCTGAGCCCCAAACTAGTTTATACACATGCATCCATGAACTCCTAAGCACACGGTACACTTTCAGTGTCTGGAGACATCTTTGTAACATCTGGTATAGAGCTGGGGGTACTGCTGACTGGTACCCTGGTACCCTCTGTGCCCTGGAGAGGGAGGTCACTTGATGAGAACCAGCTCAGTTGGGTGGGAACCAATCTCCCCTGGAACCCTGACAAGAGCAGGAGATGACAATGGCTAACAGGTGCGCCGAGGGAATAGCTGTGCCCTTAGCCATGCAGAAGGCATGGGAAGCTCAGGACAAGGGGTAGCCAGGCATCTTCAGCTCACTAGGAGATGCCTCTAGCAAGAGCCGTCTTCTGGCTCAGAGAACATGGAGACAGACACAAGCCCCCACACTCAGGCCTTGAACTCGATGCGTGGGAGACACCAGGCAAGCAGGGATGAAGTGGGCTTCTCCTGCTCATGATATCTTCTCCCCTGAGTGAGGGCTTGCTGGGTATTTCCAACCCATTCTCTCCCCTTCCTTCAGAGCCTCAAAAGGCAGGCACCTGGTGGGGAGCCATGAGCCGGCCTTTCAAAGAAGTGGTTGAAAGAGCCTCTGCCAACTGGAAGCCAGGACTCTAGCTGGGCTTGGAGAGAATGGTCCCCTTGAGTGATAGCAATGTCACAGCACCATGAAAGGCACCTGAGAACTCACACAGATTGGTCAGCTATGTGCCGATGTTGGTTCCTGGGGACTCTCACTAGTCTGGGCTGGGACACCCCATCCATCTCCCAGTTCTCTGAAAACTGTTTGTTTTTTGTTTTCGTTTTTAAAAGCCTGAGTGACAGCCTCCTCCCATTCCCAGCTCTGTACACAGCACAGAGGGTACCCAGTTCAGGAGGTGAGACCGTTCTCAGCATCCAGTGTTGTGGGGCAGAACAGCCCGAGTGCCTCTGTGGCTCAAACTTCCCTCTGTGCCTCAGGGTCTGAGAGCACAAATGCCACAGAGACTCCTCTGCAGGAGCCAATGAGAGTCTGGAGGTTACTTCATAGGTAGCGAGTCCCATGCACATAGATGAAACTAGTAACATGGGAACCAGAGCTCAAGCCAGTCACCCTGTCTTCCTGCTTTCTCCACTGGGCTCCAAGGTGCCTGAGCTCATGACCTTTCTAAAGCTGGAATTTACTATCTAGTCCTTGCATCAGCCTTTGAGACATGTCCTGTGAGAGGACTCCTCTCCTGGGCATGGCCTCCCATTGCTTCCCATCTTTGGTGGGTGGAGGAGATGCCCACTGCCTGATTCCTTCTGACAGATGCTCCTGCCCCAGCCTGGATCAATGGGGGGCTAGCCCTCCCCAGTTCTGTTACCTAGCAACACATGCCTGCTGAGTCACTGGTATGGGCTGCGGCTAACATGCAGACAGTTTCCCACATGTTAAGGGGTCTGTCACCTGTCCTGTGGATGTGATCGACGGTTTCCTACCAGGGCACTGGCTCTGTGTCTACCCAGCCCTCAAAGTAGGTACAGAGTAGCTTTGCTGTGGGCTCTGGCCACCTGGAAACATGCTGTGGTTCATGTGTTGGAGATACAGTGTGACTGGAACAGAACCCATATGGCCAGGCTGCACTACAGGTAGCCCAGGATGAAAGCTCATTAGGACCGAAGGCAGGCCCTGCATAGCTTTAAAGAACAGAACTGTGCATCCCTTGCCTTGCCACCATGATCTCACATCTTCCTCCTCCTGTTTCCTGTGTCTGGTTTTTGCCAGCCACAGTTCTCCTCTCCACACTAGGTTGGCTACAGGGCAGGGATAATGGCCAGCCAGGGTGGAAGGGTGGGCATAGCTTAGACTAGGGCCTCAAACAACAGGAAATGCTCTGAGGTTCTAAACCTGGGCTAAGCACCACAGCCAGGCCCCCCCCCCCGGCCTCTCCTTGACTCAAAGGTGGCCTTCTCCTCCCCATGTCCTCACGTGGTCATGTCTCATGTGTGCCTGAGTCCTAGTCTCTTCTTGTAAGGATGCTAGTCTAAGCAGGTGGAGCCCACCCCAGCGGCCTCAACTGACCTCACTTCCCAAAGTGACCGCAACCCTAGGGTTGAGATGTCACTATGAGCTGGACTTGAAGGTCAGCTTAGCCATACAGTGTATGGAGACAGGTGTCATGTCGACTCACGTTCCACTCTCTACCCTGAGCACTTACTATTTGTTCAGCCCAACTGTGAACCATCATCACCTTTCCCACACCCCAGGGTGGTGGTAACCACATGGTTGAGCCTCACTCCCGAGGCCTTGTAGGGCAAGAAGAGAAGGGTATTAGGAGCACTCATGGACAGTAAGCGTCCATCACACCCATGCCCTGTTCTCAGCACCCAGCTCATCCATCCCAGCTCCTACGGCCCCCATTTTCTGAGCTGTTTCAGGCCAGGTGACTGGACCCGCTGGAGCGGGGCAGGTGTGGGTGAGATCGGAGGAGAAGCAGCTGCATCAAGTGCTGAGCAGGAATCGCCCCTCGGGCTTCGCCTCTGTTGCCCTCAGTTGTTGCCCAGGGCGAGGCACAGAGTGGCTGCCCAAGAAGAAAGGTGGGCAGACAAGTGAGCAGAGGAGCATTGTGGGAGTTAGACAATGTAGCTGCACGGTGAATGAACTGTCCTTATTGAAGACAAAGTCTTCATGAAAAGACACGCAGGAGCCATCCAGACACGTGTCACGTAACATGCTTGATACTTGTTCTCTGGAGTGGAAACAGGCTGAGAAGCATTCAAAATGTCCCTCAAACCTGTGCTTTACTGGGGAGGCTGCGGAAAATGGGGACATCATAGTCCCCAGATTCTGTTGTCTACTCACTGGGAAACTCCTGAATCACTGAGACAAGACCCACGATGAACTGCCTGCCACACAGCACCAACCTCTAAGCTCTGGGCCTCTGTTCAGATCATAAACCCCTACCTGGACTGTTTTACATATGGTACTGTACATCAGGGGTAACCACAGGGACAACTGGGGTGGAGGTCCCTTGTCCCAAGGAAGACCCCTGAAGCAACAGTGAGTGGTGGTAGTCCCAAAGAACTCTGCTTTTCCATGGATACTTGACATTGGCACAGAGTTTTCTAGAACTGTGGTGACAGGATTGAAGTGGTAAAGCTACGTGCTAGTTTATTCTGGACCTCTTTGAGGTAAGTGACAGGAATTTCGATAACCCCAGGCATGTTGCAGGGGCCTTGAGTGGAAAACTCCGTAGCTTTCTAGGCATCACGCTGACCTTTCGTGGGTTCTGTTTACAGCAATAATGAAACAAAGACCACCAAGCTGGAACCCTCTTTACCTCTTTCCAGGCTCGGGAGCCCAGGGCATCTTTGGATGTCTAACACAATGACAACGCATTCCCCTGGGATTTCTAGCTTATCTCGTCCCATCACAGCTTGGGTGGGAGAAACATTTGAAGATTTCCAATAGAGAACTAAAATAGCCTGTTAGCTGCTGTCCTGCCTGTGTGCCAGAAAGTTTGGAAAGGGAACTACTGGTGCTGTCCCAGAAAAATAATTAAATGCCCAGTGCTCATAGGCTCTGAATGTGTCTGCCCAGTTTAGCAATCAAAATGTCTGTGGAATTCTCCAGCATCTGCTCTCCTGCTACTGAAGGGGTGTGCTAGGCACCCTTGAGTTTCCCTGTGAGTGGCCAGCATCTCACACAATGATTATGTATGATTGTTGCCTTTATGTGTGATTATCGTGTGGAGTGTGTTAGAGTTTTGACTGGTTAATTGTATATTTTTAGAAAATGTCACAAGTAATTAAGGACAAAGTATTGTCCATCACCCAGTTTTTGACAAGTGTCCACCCTCTGGGACTGGCTGGTGTTTTACCCCACAAGCTCCAGATTCTAAAAGGAAGATTGGGTTGAAAGGGGTGGTGTTCCCTGAATCACTTTTCTTCTTTTGTATTTAAAGGGTTTGCTTTGTTTGTTTGTTGTATTTAAAGGGTTTGCTTTGTTTGTTTGTTTGCTTGTTTGTTAGCTAAGTGCAGGGGCTCATGGAGGCTCCTCTAGAGCTGGAGTTACAGGCTGTCTTGAGCCATCCAGCATGGGTGCTGAGAACTAAACTTGGGTCCTCTGCAAGAGCAGCACACCCTCACCCTCGCCACCTTCTCTCCAGTCCTTGTGTCCTTCCCTTCTGACCACCTGAAGCATCCGTGCTCTTGCTTTGTTTCGTGTAGACAGAAACCATGCTGGGTTCCTACAGAAGAAACTTGTTTGAAACTCATAAATGACATCATCTCCTCATCTGATTTTTTTTTCAAAATCAATGATGCCTTTGAGTCTCCTACATTCCTTTCAGTAGCTGTACATCAAATGAATGTGTCGAGATGTGCTCCTTTGTTGCTGCCACCTCCTGCCAGGACTCCTGCCTCTGCCCTCCCCTAAGGCACCTGGAAGGATCCTCCTCCACTGCCCTTTGATAGGAGGGCTGACCACAAAACTTATCTTCAGGGTGAAATCTGAGTGTAAATAAAACACCTGCCCTGTGAGGTTACTGAGAGTCCGTTTCTCATGTGAAAATCAATCAGAGCAAAGTCCTTAGGAATGCCAGTTCATACCAGGGGCAGAGTGGGTCTAGAGGGCTGTGGAGACCCTGAGAGGATGACCTAAGCTGGAAAGAAACTTGTGTTGCTGCAGGCAGCTTGTTACAATGGCACAGCCACTCTCCTGACTAACAAAGGCAGTTCTGACTTGGGGGTATCTGGTATTGGTGGCAAGGCTGACCCTACCGGGGTCTCCAGGCACACGGGGCCAAGCCTCTTTGAAGTAGTCACCTGGACTTCCAGGGTGAAAATCAACTGAATGGGTCCCGCCCCCAGCAGGACAACAACAGGATCTGTGCTCCATGGGAATTTGGATTCTCATTGTCTGTCAGTCGGAGGCCTGTGAATTACTTCCTGGCCTCTTTTATCTGCAGATCCACTCACATGGCAAAGCTTTCTATAGCAGTTCTTTTAATGAACAAAATTCACGTTTCCACCATGGTGGGGGCCACTTTATATTAGTAGGAAAAAAAAATCCAAACGTCCCTCACCAGCACAAGAAACTTTTATAAAGACATGGGGTATATTTATTAGCTGGGCCGTATATTTATTAGCTAGACAAGGCTCTCTCCCCTGCCAGCAAACACACCAGCAGCGTCTGCTCGCTGTGCAGAGTGAAGGTCGCAGCGCAGCGCTGGCCCTTTGCAAGTCTTCCACACAGTTTCTAATGATGCCTAAAGTTCCCGTGACTTCGACAGTGACAGTTTCTTTTGTCAGTAGGAGTGGGGATGGCAGCGTTTAGTTGAGTGATAAAAATGTTACGTTCGCTAATGTCATTTAGCCCTGCTAATTTCACAACCTTAATAGGATTCATTTGTCACTTACGACATTGCCAAACCAAGCAGTTTTCTTTCTAACTTAGTTATAAAATTAAAAAAAAAAAAAGACACAAAGCAACAAAGCTGATGGCACCTCTGATCTGTTGCTGCAGACAAGTCAGGAGGCTGAAGCAGGGCTGCGGTACGGCAGACACCCCAGCTTAGGTGTTCTCCTAAGCAAGCGTATTACGACTCACGAGGGCGAGCAAGCAGGAGCACAACCTACACACCCTGAAGCCAGGGTGTGGTTCCAGTGCTGGCCCAGGTTCTGTTTCTCATCAGCTAGGATTTTCCCTCTTTACACAGCCTCTCCGTGGTCTATAAGGATTTCTTCCCCCTGGTCCCTGGGGAAAGGGACCACACCATCCTCCTTAGATCCGAGGTTCTGTCTGAGGGCGCTGGCAGTTCCTGGAGATGTATGTGATCATCATGACAGTGTGTGCTGGGGCTCCAGGCATTCATACGTCACAGTGGGGTACAATGGCATGCTCTGAATTCCATAGGCAGAGTTGTCCAGTTCCAAATGCCACTAGGGCCACTGAAGCTGAGAAATCCTGCTTCGGTGGTGAGTACTCTTAGCTGCTATGACTTGTGGATCCCACTCTGTGCATGCTCTGCTGTGAGAGCAGCATGCCAGGGCTTCACTAGAAAACAGTAGCTGTCATGGTCACAAACACCTTCACCAAGTCTTTGACCTACATCTGTACTGGGACATCCTGAGGGCCAGAGGACATCATCCCACAATGCACTGCTTGCCTCAGCCCCATCACCACTCCCATTTCCCAGAAGGACACTGGGGACTGGGGTGGGGGCAGTTGGGTATAATTATGGAGAATAAGCAATAGGAATCTGGCTTTGACCTTAGGCAGGATGCCTGCCACCCTGTCTGGTCACAGGAAAGAGGGTCTTGCTACTGTCCCCAGGAGATCAAAGTCAAACTGTTATAAGCCCTAAATATACTACTGAGTCTTGGAACAAGTCTAGGTGGAGCCACACTGTAGAGTTAAATGTACCCATGGTAAGGAGGGTTGGAGCTCCCATACACACACCCGAGGCTGTCTCAGACAGCGGGAGCCTCTGGAGGCTGCAGGGTCCATGTGTCAGTGTCTCTGGACCATTTTCAGAGCCCAGAGCAGTTCATCAAATGGAATGCTCCACGTGAGCCGCGAGCTTTGCCAAACAGCTTCGGGAGCACCATGGCCATTTACGGCTCCCACGTGAGAGTAACCACTGCTTTTTAAAAAGACCAAGTGGTCTGCCGTGTTAAAAATTACCTTTAAAATGCTAAAATTATGGCCATGTCCAATAAGTGTGCATTTGGGAAGCGGCAGTAAATTCAGTGAATGGCCAATTAACATTTCAGGCGCCACAAGCCGCTGCACTGAAACTCTAATGGTCTGTCACCAGGAAGTGGGCTTTTCCCCAAGGGTTACACCATGGGTCTGTCATACCCACCATCCTGGAACTCCTTCCACAGGGCTGGCTGTGTGCGTCACTGAGCACTGGCCTCTGTATTAGGTCATGTCTGTGCACTGTGTTTCTCCCACTCCATCAGGTCTTGTTCTTGTAAAGGCCAGCTGGTGATGTGGACTCCCTTTTCATGGCCGGTGTAGAAATCCTCTTCTCCTGTCACCCTTCATTGTGCTACTGCCAGAGCTTGGCAGGAGAAAGCAAGACATCTCCTGGGGTGCAGCCAGTCACCAGGCACAGGGTGTGGGGGAGGGGGGGAGCTTTGTTCTACTGCCTGGGACCCACAGACTGTGTGTGTGTGTCAGCCACAGTATGAGATGTGTGTATGCAGTGCGTATGTTTATGTATGTAGTCTGCAGTATGAGCTGTACCTATCTGTGGGGTATGTGTGTGTACATATATGTGGAGGTGTGAGGTGTGTATATGTGTTTGTTCATGTATGTGGGCTACAGTATGACATGTGTGTAAACAAAAAAAGGCTCCTGATCAAACTTACAAATTGTTTGGGACCAAAAAGGAGACTGCAGTGGCTGGCTCTTCCTGCAAAATGGGACGTCCTGCCCTCTTTCTATTTCTATTCTGAAAACAGGAGAGAGGTGTTTGGTGGGTAAGCTGTGAACCTGTGCCTCGGTAGATACAGAAGAGCCATGTAACAGCCAGGGAGGAGGCTCGCTGGAAGACCTCAGCAGTTCAGAGCCAGGTTGGGGCCTAAGAGAGCCAAGCTGAGACCACAGAATACAGGGGAGGAAAGGAAAGGAGGGAGGGAGGAAGTGCCTGCCTGGCAAGCACCCTGCTTAAACTCAGAGCACAAGGGACATCTGTGCAAGGAAGAAAGTGTGGACAGATAGGGCAGGAAGGAAAGCAGCAAGGGTGTGTGATGGCAGGATTAATCCCTCCCACCCCAGCTCTGCAACATTTTAAAAATTAATTTTGAAGTATTGAGTGAAGTTCTTGGGGCAACATTTTATTCAGATGGGCTGCATTTTCGTGGCATAAAATGCCTATTAAAAAATTAAAATGTGTTTACAGAAACATAAATTCTCAGAGTGTCTCAAATAAATTGCCTCTAAAAGCACATATCTCATAGCAATTCAAAGGGAGCAGAAAAACGAGCCACGTCTGACGCACAGTGCAGCTGCAGGTTTTAGGAGAGCTATCGGGTCCACCTCAAGGCGGGTCCTCCGAGAAAAGAATGGAAATGAAGACAGGAAGTCAGGATGTGGCAAGAGACAGGTGGAAACATACCTCTAGACTGGCAGGACAGCTGCATGTCCGGGGGAAGAATTAGAAAGGCCTTGGAGTTGGAGTTTTCCGAGCTGGAGCCAGGCATCACACCGGGCTTTGGCTGTGGAGCAGGTGTGGGTGGGCCGAGGTGACAAGACAGGATGGACAGAGGCAGCATCAGCTGACAGACAAACCTCCTGATGTAAGTGACCCGGTGACAGCACCATCCCCGCCCCGTGAGGCTACGGTGAGAATCACTGTGAGCCAGCAGGAATCAGGGCTGGGAGGGAACCAGGGCGAGCCAGCATCCAGGGGTGTGTGGACAATGCCACCAGGCAGAGGCTGATCGGGGCACTGGTGTTCCTCAGGCTGGATAGCAGGTGACAAGAGGGGAGCAGGCCACTGTGACCTCACCAGCCATTTCACTACAGAGGCTTGGAGTTAGGAGGACGGTGGGCCTCTCCTTGATGGAGCAAGGAGTGGAAGCTGTCCACACCCTCCCAGACTCTACCCACACACAAGACCTGGTTCAACAGTGCAACACTGTGTGTGTGTGCTGACACACGTGTGTGCATGCAGTGTCTCTCACTAGCCTAGAGTTCAGAACGTAGCTAGCCTGGGTGGCCAGCAAACCCTACGGATCTGTCCGTGTCCAGCTCCTCACCCCTGGGATTACAGAATCTCCATCATACCTGGCTTTTAACATGGGTCCTTGGGATTGAACTCAGGTCCTCATGCTTGTGAGGCAAACAGTCTACTGACCGGGCCACCTCCTCAGCCTAAACGTTACCTTTCTCCAAACACAGTGACATTTAGGGCTGGGTGGGCTGCGGGGAAACATGACCGGCTATAATTTGCATTCTTTGTGGACAAAGTTAGGATGTTTCACGTGCTTCGTGGCTGTGGCTGTGTGTGCCCCAGCAGCTGTTTGCTCATTACGTCATCCACATCCCCAGCTGAACCCAACATACTGGGATTAGAGCCACTGCCTCCTGCCTTGTGGGCACCAAGCACGTAGGACACATTACCCAGATGGCAAGGAAGGGTGCTGAAACAGAAGGGCTGGCCCAGGACCAAGCCGGCAGGTCTGGTGTCTGGATGAACTTCCTGGGCTGGCTGGTCAGCTCTCTGGTCCCTCAAGCCAAGTGCCAGCTAGGTGTAGAGCCGGACCATCCATTCTTGCTGAGGGCCTGACTCCTGTGGGGCCCCTCATTGAGTTTATCGCAGCCTCGTGTTCTCCCAGACTCCCTCTATGACTGACCTTTCTGACTCTCTCCGCCTGGGACAATGAGGAACCAGCCTCTGCCTGCTTCCGGGGTTCCATGGCCCCGCCTCACACTATCTACCTACCTGTGCCCACCACGTGGGGTAACCTCTGTCCACCATGTGGCCTTTGTATCCACCACAAGCTCTTCCCCTGAGCATCCCTCTTCCCTGGAGCCCCAGAGGCTGCTTCAGGTGCCTTGCAGCTCTTACATCCTCCACGGTGCTTTGGCCTTCTGCACTCCCTCTGGACAAGGACCTGCCTCTTCCATGCCATAGTGGCCTCAGAAACAGAAAGCAAACAACAGGCACTCCTCCTCCTGGGCTCTTACAAACAGCTAATGGAAGGAGCAATGAGAACTCCTGTGTGGTGCGGCATGAGCCAGGAGCTGTTCACTGGTAAACATTTAGTATTATGTGTGTTTCTGAGCACAGAGCGTGTGGAGCTTGGTGACCGTGTGAATAAAGAGGGGGGTAGCTTGTCCCTCACTACCTTGACTGAGCCAGTCTTTGTTTTTCCGTTTATCTTATAAGCTTCATTGGCATGTAAAATAATATAGGAAAGTCCGTAACTCACCAGCTCACACCTCAAAGTATGTTCATGAAGTGAGTCTATGTGTATAACCAGCCACTGGTTCAAACTCCAGAACATTCAGAACCTCAAAGTCTCCCGGCTCCTCAGAGCAGCTGCACTGACTTCTCACGGCTACTTGTGAATGTGTGACTGGAACCCTCAATGTCCACACCAGAAAGGACAGTTTTACACAAGTCAGAAAGACATGAAGATAAACACAGATTACTAAGACCTCAACCCGAAACCCAGAAGTAAATGTGTATATTCATGGCCCATTGCCTTGCTGATAAGGGGCCAAGACCACAGCAGCAAAAGGACAGGCTCTTCAGCAAATGGTGCTGAGACAGCTGATATCCCTGCGGGAAAGAGTGAAACTGGACCCCTAGCTCATGCTATGCACCAAAGTTACCTCCAGGTGGACCGAGGGCCAAATGCAGGAATTAAGAGTATGAGAGTTTTAGAATTAGGCAATGACTTCTTAGAGATGATGCAAGCACAAAAGAGAAAATAACCAGACTTCCTGAAACTTAAAAATATACGTGCCTCAAAAGAGACCACCAAGAAATCAAAAAGGTAAATGAATGCATCGGAGAAAACATTTGTAAATGGCACCTGTGATGAGGGTCTGATGTAAATGGCACCTGTGGTGAGCTTCTGGTGTAAATGGAACCTGTGGTGAGGGTCTGAGGTCTAGATATGTGAGGAGCTCCAAGAATTCAGTAACAGAGAGTACAAATCCTTTGTATAAAGTGACTGCATGTTTTGAATAGATGTAACAGAGGCTGGGAGAATTAGTCAGTGAGCAAACACACTTGCTGTATAAGCATGAGGACGGAGTTCAGAGCCTCAGAACCCACATAGCATGAAAATGCAATCCCAGCACCCCTACAGCATCCCAGCACCCCTACAGCAGCCCGGCACCCCTACAGTGAAGTGTGAGGTGGTGATAGGAGGGCCTCTAGAAGCATGAGTCAGCTGGCCCCTGTCCACAGCAGGAGAAACAGCGGAGATGCTAGTCATCTTTGTAAGATTTTTAATTTTCTTTTTATATTGTGTATGTTTTGCCCGCATGTGTGCCTGTGCACCACGTGCGTGCCTAGTGCCCATGAAATTCAGAACTGGGACTGGAATTACAGACAGTTGCGAGCCACCATGTGATTGCTAGGAACCTGGTTCTTCTGCAAGAGCAACTAGTGTTCTTAGACACTGAGCAATCTCTACAGACAGAGACTATTTCAAGCATGATAAAAAGCAAGAACCAATACAGGAAACTGTCCTCTGACGTCCACACAGGCAACATTGCATGTGCATACCTGCATTTACACACAACTACACACACACACACATAAAAACAATATGACAGTCCAATAAGCATGCAGAGATATGTCAGACATGCGAGGAGGAAACATCGCAGCAACAGTGAGATGTTCCTGGCATTACATAGCCACAGGATAGCTGTGATTGTGAAGCAAGGGTGATGGTGGAGACACTGGGTCCTTCATGCGTCACTGGTAAGAATGTGAAAGAGTACAGACACCACAAGGGGAGAGTATAGGATTCTTCAAACGTTAAAAAATATATAATGTATAACTCAGCAATTTTATCTTTAGGAACTACCAAAGAGAACTGAAAATACAGCATCACAAAAACTCACGCCAGGCTATTCAGAGTGGCACTAGTCACAGTAGCTGAAAGCCCAACCTGTGCATCGATGATGAGTAGAAAACCAAGATGGTGTATCTGTGCAGTAAGAAAGCATAGAGTGTTGCAGCGAGTGGTACCAGGTGTGAACCTCAGGTCCACTGTGCTAAGAGCATGAGGCCAGACACCAAACGTCCACATTACAGAATTCCATTTGTCCTAGTTGTCCAGAATAAGCAAATCCAAATACACAGGAAGCATACTGTTGGGTACCAGAGGATGGTAAGGTCAGTAGTTGTGAGCTGCATTATAATTTCAAAGCAGTTTGTATAACAGCTTTTGAGTTTGAAGTCAGGGTTATCATGGCTGATGACATGTGAACATCATCAACGTGACATCTAATAAGCTCTTGTGTCTCTACCATAGGTACCATCATTGGGTCATTGGGGACACATGGATCCTACTTTATGGATATCACCTAAAGGGTTTCCAGGACATAGGCAGCTCCCATCCCACAGCCACCGGACACATCTGCTTGCTCTCCCATCTTATCCTAACTCTCTCTTTCTGTATGGCTCTCAAAGCTTCACTCTGGCTGTCAGCTTCTACTCTCAGGAATGCATACCCAGTAGGTACAGCTGGGGTTCTGGGAACCAGTCCTTAGAAGTTAAGTAACAGCCTCAGCGGCATGAGCTTGAGCTAAGACTTTGAGCATCACTGATTGTCTCTGGCATGATAGCCCTGGATAGGGTACAGGTCTACAGCACTGTAGTGACCAGGGTCTAGGTCCTGCCTAGTGGTTTGCCTCTGCTCTAAGGAGACCCCTAGGAGAGGGCAGGTCTCCTGGGCAGGGACAGGCTCCACCTGCCCGTGAGCAAGGACAACCTGGTGTGTGTCCCACTTCAGTGTCACCTGGCCCTGTGTTTCGCTGAGTGATGGGCTCTTGCAAACCATCCTATCTAGTCCTTTCTATTTCTCTGGGTGGTTTCTTCGGTGTGGAAGGCCTTGATGTACACCTTTCTCTGATTCTCATCCTTGGACGCTCAGAGCATTCATAGGCTGTAAGAGGTGTCACTGCTGGTAACACGTGATGCTAGGAAGCAGTTGGCAGTGGTACAGACGCTGGTGGGGTGCATCTTGGAGACTCGTGGGCACATTCCTGCTATCGATCTGGGGGCATCACCTGGGATACCAGAGCCAAACCCATAGTTTCTTTGGAACTTAATTCTTCAGAAAACAAATGCAGTCACAGAACCAGCTTTGCTGCACAAACCAACCAGGCTGATCACAGCTGGTCAGGTGCCTCGGGAGCTTCAGTGACAGGCACAGGGACAGGCACCAGACAGGCAGCAAAGATGCTGCAGACTAGCCATGAGGTAGTATCATGTACATATGGGCATGCACGGACAGATACATGTGTGTACGTGTGTAAATATGCACATCTGCATGCATGAATGCACATGAAAATAAGTGCAGGTGTGTGTGTGTGTGTGTGTGTGTGTGTGTGCGTGTGTGTGTGTGTGTGTGTGTGTCAGCATGTAGGATTGTGGTTTGACCGCAAAATGCCTCTTGAAAGGCTTCTGTGTTGATGACTTGGTCCTCAGATAGCGGAGCCAATACTTGAAAAATGACTGGACCCTGAGGACCCGGACCCCATCAGTAGATTCACACCCGTGTGGGTTTGTAATTTCATGGCTGTACTGGGAAGTTAGGAGGCAGGAACTGGCCATAGGAAGTGCATCATGGGAGTGGGGGGAGGCCCCGGAAAGACAAGGCCTACCTTGAGTGCCTTGCCATCTCTGTGTTTAAGCACCATGAGGAAGGAACTGGGCTGAAGTGCATGTGAAAGGCCTCTCAGTGTGAGCCCTGTATGCCCAGGTGCACACACCTGTGTGTGTGAATGGACAATGCAAGGGCACAGCTGCCCATGGACTGTGCAGATGCTCTTCCAGGATGGGCTGTGTGCATGTGTGTACGTGAGCACAGAGCACTCTGTAAGCTCCTTCACATATGTGGTCCTGAGACCCAGGCGCCTTCTGGGTGAGTGACTCCACAGGAGCACATGGAAGTTCTATTCTGGACGAAGCCTGTGTGTCCTCTAATTACTACGAGATCATGGGGTGAGGAACTAAAGGTCCCCGGGTCCTCTTGATTTTAATAGATAGCAGAACCGCAGGGTCCCTGAGACAGCAGCCTCATGTCTCTTTGACTAGATCAGCTGCTCCAGGTGACATCTTCAGGAGGAGTCGCCGACTGTGGCCAGAGGCTCCGGAGCCAAGCTCTCCTCTAGATTCTTTACTGCCCACTATCAGCCATTCCTCTGAACAGTACCACCTCACACCCAGAGGAAATGCAGCCCCCTCCAGCTCCTGATCATATCCATCTCTGGAACCATTTGTGCATTTGATGCGAAGAATCAGAGCTGTGCCGCTACTCAAACACTCTCCATAAACAGTAGTTCCAGCGGCATGAATGGGACCCATGCATGAGTTATGGGCTCGTTAGCACAGCAGAGAGCCTTCCTCTATCATATTAAGTTTATTTAAATCACAGAGTGTTCATTTTTAGAAACAATTTTCACTCAGCTTAAGGTGCCATGGGTGCTGCCTCGGGAACAATGATGCAATCCTGTTTCTAACAAGATTCACACAGTTTGCACTTGTGTGACAATTTGGTTGCATTGTGCCTGCCCTGTGGGCACAGCACATAGTTATTGATTGCACATTAAACAGTATTAAAGAAAGCCTCGGAGCTATGTGCATTCCTCTCTGTGGGCTCTGAGCACAGACCATCTTTCCCTGTTCTGAGACACCACAGTGAGATTCCTTCAGCATCCCCGCCGTGTGGAATGCGGCTTTTAAGGGCTCTCTGACCACCGGACTCTGCCAAAAGTGGCTTCCACATTAGCTACAGGAATTGGAACTTGGGTTTTAAATTATGCTTCCAAAGATTTCTTCTAGGAAATAATCCCCACCCCAGTCAGGAAGGTCCAGGAAGAGCTTTGATTTCATGTTTCCTCGTGTTTGCTAGAATGCAGAGCACAGGACAATCAGTCCATCTTAAGGCAGAGAAGAAAGCAACCGTGGAGAGGGCCGCTTCGGGGAGTAGAAGGATTGGCGCCACACAGAATAACTGTGCACAGTCCACCACCTCTATCCTGGGATGCTTTGTGTGCAGTCAACAAACAGGAGAGGAGCCTTTAACTAAAACAGACTGGCCAAAGCCCTCCCTGAGCAACAGCTGGAAGCTGGGACCCGGGAGCCCTCGTCTCTAGTTACTGTGCAGTGGCGTGTGCAGCAGTCCCCTCGCCTTCGGGAAATACATAGTGGAAGTTTGTGCACCAAAACACCACTGTTCGTGGTGCCTCTTGCACAACACTGTTAGCTGCTCCCAGCCCCTCATTGCCACCTGAAGCCCTTGAGACACATGGGTGGTGGAATTGCCCCAAGTACAGCCAGGTGGCTGATCTCTACCCTGCAGCCACCCGCCCTCCTTTGGAAGTCTGGTCTTGCTTCAATTTGGGGCCTGATGAAATAGAAATGTCACTGGAAATTGATTTTCAATTTAATCAAAAGGGAAATTTATTTCTGGGTCTTTCCAAATGGAAGGTCACCCTTTGATGAGCTAGTGGGGTTTTTATTAAGTTTTAACCTTCCCAATGGGCGTTTCTGCTGCTCTGGTCCCAGATGAGTAGGCATCCTGGGAATCCATAAGCTAATAACCAAAAAGGTCAGAATTGGCCCCACAAAGGAGAGGCGCCTGGAGCTGATGATGGCCCCACCTCCTCAGCTCCCCAGCTCCTTCTTCGCAAGACTCTCCATCCAGACAGCCAAGTTTCCTGTGTTGGGCCAGATGCTAAAAGTCCACTAAGCAAGTAGTGGGGTAAAACTGTTTACAAAATTGTCCACCATCTCCGCTCCAGGCCCTCAGTTCACAGATGGTTAGCTGGCCACAGGGACCCATAGCTTGGTGCAACTTATCCAAGACCACAGCAGATCTTGTGAAAGCAAATTCAGTTTGCAGTTTACCTCTGAGTGGGGCATCCATTTTCTGTGCCACGGGACCGTGTTCCACTCATTGAGGACTGCTGTTCTCTTGCATATTAATTGGGTTTCTTAACATGATAGCTGTTATTCAGATAGCTCAGAGGAATGAGAAGAGATAAAAATCCAAGAGTAAAATCTCAGCTCTTTTACGATCCCACTCAAAATTGCATCACTGTTTTAAGGGAACTGTACATTTTCTAGAGGCAGTGGGACTTCTGGGGTGAAGACAGCAGTTGCGCTCCCCTGAAAGTTTGCACTCGCCGTGGATGGATAGCTCTGCTGGAGTCTGAAAGTCTTGTTAACAACATTAAGGTGCAGCTACCTAGGTTTTAATCATCAAAGACAAACTCGCGCCATCCCATGCTGGCGGAGCATCACTAATTCTAGTTATACGGTAAGTGTGTAGCTCTGGGTTTTAGAAATTAGGCCTCTGAGACCCATCGGCTGTGTGGCGCGCCTTTGCTAAATGAATGGCTGTATTATTATCAAGGTAATTCAAAACAAATTTCAAGCTGTGACAATGAAATGGTTCCGATCGTAGGCTGGGGTTTGAGCTGAAATTGCCCACTGGAATGAGAACAGCTATGCTTCACATTGGAATTCTGGTGTACTAATTTTACCTACTCATTTTCATTAAATTCTAACAAAATTTTTACCAGTGTGAATAATAGCAGCCGTGGACCAACTGTTACTATGGGTTAATAATGTGATGGTGTCTCTTTCACCCCGCTTAGCTGGTGGTGGCTCTTGATCTAAGATGACTGTCCTCTGTATCTAAGAGAAGAGAGAACTCAGAGAACCACACCAGTGACTGCCCTAGGAAGAAGACCTAGCTCCCTCAATCCAAAACCAGCTCTGTCCTCCCCACACTGTGTGTGTTTGTGCATGTGTGTGCTTGTATGTGTGCACGTGTGCGTGTGCGCGCGTGTGTGCATGCATGCACGGATGTGTCTGTGAGTGAAAGAGAGAGAAAGAGAGAATGCATCTGGCATGCAGGTACCTGTGGAGACCAGGGATCAACCTCAGGTATCATTTCTTGGGCACCATCCACCTTCTTTTGTAAGACAGTCAGTCTTCCTCTGGCCTGGAGCCCACTTTTTGGCGAGCCTGGCTCGGCAGCAACTCTGGATAAAGCCATTTCCTCCTCCCAGCGATGGGGTTACAAGCATGCTTCATCAGGCCCAACTTTCTCTTTGTGGGTTCTAAGGTTTGAACTCTCATCCCCAGAGTTATGGAGCAAGTACTCTACCAACTCAGCTATCTCCCCATCTATAGCTCTCCTCAAAACCTATATGCTGGGGGCTGGACAGATGGCTCAGTGGTTAAGAGCATGCACTGCCCTGACAGAGGACTGGAGTTCTAATCCCAGCACCCATATCAGGTAGCTCACACCCACATGTAACTCCAACTCCAGGGGATCCAATACCACTAGCCTCCATGGGCAGTGGCACTCCCATGCACATACCCACACACAGACACAACACAGGCACACAGACACCGGCACATGCACACACACATACACACACACACACACACACACACACACACACAAGGAGAGAGAGAGAGAGAGAAATTAAAAATAATGAAATGTTCTTTTAAACTTTTCATAATGTTTCACCTGGCTGCTCTGACACTAGTCTCTTTACTGTTGCATGTCATTCATTCCCAAGGAAAATGCTTCAGAGACAGCAGTGTGGGTGCCCTTGAAGTCCTTCCTGTCCTTGTGTGTGTTAATGGGCAGAAGAGAGCTGTGAGCTTCTCCCTGGCCATTTGGGTGTCCTCACCTCTACACCTGAGCTCTGTTTCCACCCATGTCTACCCCTTGCTGCACAGTGTAGCAGATACTCAGCGAACCTGTGGGAGGTAGCAGACATCCGTGACCTTGTCATGGGAACCCCTAGAGTGCCGTCTTGCATTCATGAAGAAAATGACTCCAGAAGAGTCAGGTGTGGTGTGCAGTGTGTCCCCTGCCTTCGCTCACCACCCTCACCAAGTATTAGTCCCAACAAGAACAGCAGCCAACGACAACATTTGCTGGCATCCACGCAGGGTACACAGCAGCCTCCCAAGATGTGCTCACCTCCACAGTTGCTAGAGAGAGACAGTCCCATGGAGAACACCACAGGAGACCACGGGAGCCTCTCAGTGTGTTCGTGGGCTGCCAGCCAGCCCCAGCCCCTCTATCCCCTCACTAACGAGTCCCCAGCTGTGTTAAGTGGCTTTAAAGGCTACACTTTTTTTTCCTTCTTGCATCGCAGACCGGTGAGAAACTCACTGGGAAGACAGACTCACTGCTTCATGGAATGTTGATGGCACCCTGATGTGTGCTCTAAGGGAAGAGGGGAACTTTCTGGGTCATCATTGGGAGGCAGGGTGTGGTGTGCTGGGAGAGGAGAGCGACGTGCAGCTTCTGCTCAGGCATCTAGGGAAGCCCATGTGCTCTGGCTGGGTCTCATCTTCCCTCTTCCATGCACCAGCAAATGATGCCATCAGCCTCCAAGCACCTCTCTGTTGGCAAGGTGGTGTCCATGGGCAGGCATCAGCACCCAAGGGACAGCTGAAGAGCTTCAGTTGCTTCCCCTGCAAAGCTCCAAACCTGAACTGCGGAGCCTTGTGTCCATTGAAGTGCCTGTCACACCATCAGGCTGGGTTCCCAGCGATGTGTGCACAGAAGGGATCGAATTCCCTGCCTGAAAACCCAAGTTTACACTCCCCTTGGTTTCTGCAGCCAATGTAGACAAAGGAAGAGTTAGCCTGGTTGAAAACCAATCAAATTTCTGTCAGCACCATGGACAGAAATCCCCACCTCTCACACTGTCCTACGTTGATATTTCTTTGTTGTCGCTTGTTTATTTTGTTTTGTTTTTCGAGACAGGGATCCTCTGTGTAATAGCCCTGGCTGTCCTGGACTCACTTTGTAGACCAGGCTGGCCTTGAACTCACAGAGATTCACCAGCCTCTTCCTCCCGAGCGCTAGGATAGAAGGCATGCACCAACACGCCCAGCTTTCATTATTAATTTTTAAATTAATATTTTTTAGTAAGAATATAAAGATTTGGGTTTCATTATGGCATTTCAATTCATGCGTGTCATCACACTTTGTTCTTATTTTCCCACTTCCCAATACTATCCCCACCCACCTCTTTTGCAAATCTTCTCTACTACCACTAGTTCCCTCTTCTACTCATGTCGGGTGTATTTCATTACCCTTTCTTGTTTCCTCCTCCTCTTCCCTTCAGACCTCTTCCTCCACTCCCATAGTCCTTTTTCTATTTCTATGCCATATACATACACACACACACACACACACACACACACACTATATATATATATATATATGCCTGGATTCCGAATATAAGAGAAAGCACATGATATTTGCCTGAGTCTATCTAATTCAGCTTAATATGTTGATCCCCAGCTCCATCCATTTTCTTGCAAATGTCATGATATCGTTTTGTATTCTGTGTTTCCTTTGTGCATCCATCCATTGATAGACATATAGGCTGGTTCCACATCTTGGCTGTTGTGAATAGTGTAGCAATAAGCATGTATGCACAAGCCTCTCTAGAGTGTGATCACTTAGCATTCTTCAGTTAGATGCCCAGGAGGGCACAGATGGCTCCTACGGCAATGCTGTCTTTAGCATATTAAAGAATCTCTGCGTTGGTACGTAGTGGCTGCACTGGGTTACACTCCCAGCAAGAGTGTATAAGAATCCTCCTTTCCCTCCTCCTTATTGGCTTTCTCCATGATAGGCATTCTGACCTGGGGTAAGATAGTATCTCAAAGCAGTTTTAATTTGCATTTCCTTGAGGGAAAGAGATGTTGAACATTTATTAAACACTTATCAGCCTTTTGTGCCTCTTTCTTTGAGGACTGTCTATTCAGTTCATTGGCCCATTTACGGTATGAACAGCTTGTTTGATGTTTAATTTTTGTGGGTTTTCCTGGATTCTATTTACTCATTTCCTGTCCCGCGTAAACTTGGCAAAGGCTTGCTCTTGCTCTTTGGATTTGCTTTTCTCTCTAATTGTTTCCATTGTGGTGAAGGAGACTTTTATTTCTACATAACTTCAATTGTAAGTTCTTGTGGTTACTTTCTACATTGTTGCGTTCCATTTTAGAAATTCCTTATTTATTTCTGTATCTTGAAATATTTAGAGGAACAGTATAAAGAGCTGTAAGTAGGAAAATACACTTTGTCAAGAAGATAAACAAGTGACTTTTAAAATAGGAAATAACTCTAAATCAGACCTTTGAAAGTTCCTCAGTGCCCATTGTCCCTGCATCAAAACTTATTCCATAGATATCTCTATGTCAACTCGGGCTGCCCAGTCTAAGCCCCAACATGTTGCTAGCAAGCCTCCTCCACCTCCGATGTTAAATTTTGCTTTCTGGAAGGGTGAGTCTGATGGCACCGGCTTACCACTGGATTCTGACAGGGACTGAGTGACTTGGTCCAAAGAGTTCTGAGATATTCCCAGCATACCTCAGCATACCTGTAACATGCATCATGCAGGATGCTGGCCACTGTCTCATCCTTAAGGACACATCCCCGTAGGAGCCTGAGGCATGGGTCCTCTGGAAGTGGTCCTAAGCCTTTGACCAGAGTACCCCAGAGATATGGCAGGCTGCTGGGGCTTGGGCCCTTCAGACACCATGCTGACCCCTGCAATACAGAAATGATCTGGCCTCCAGAGCCACCCCTGCCCATGAGAAAGGGAAAAGGCAGAGGTTACCTTTAAGAGTGGCATTTAAAACCAGACAGTCAGATGAGCAGGCAGGAGCATGGCTCTGATGTTGGCAGTGAGTCCACTGTCTATGTCCCCTGCCCACGTCCCCACCTGAGGATGAGTCAGGAGCATATCTGACATTTCATTTATAAGCCCTGGCTTTGCTTACCATGACTACCCCCAGCCCAACACAAGGCCCCTAGGAGTGTTCAGAAAGTCATATGTTTCTTTCTGCATGACAACACACATGAAAAAAATCATGTGTCGATTCCCTTCACATCCTCTAAAAGCTGGTCACACACATGAACCACATCAGTGTCATGAGGGCAGAGTAAGTGGCTCTGCCATTACTGTAAGATGTGGTGGGCTGCTTGGGCTTGGACCCTTTACATGTCATGCTGGACCCTGCATGATAAGCCAGGCTCCTCTCTAACCATTCCTGTCCATGAGGGAAGAATGAGTCAAAGGTCACCTTCACGACTAGCCCCTTGCCTATGTTTACGAATAAAGTTTTATTGGCACACACCCATGTCCACTTGGCTCTGGATTGTCTGTGGCTCCCTGTGCAGGACTGGGCAGTTACAACAAATACCGGTTTGTCCACAAAGCTGGACAAATTTAGCACCCGGCCCTTTACAGAAAACCTCTGTTAACCCCTGCTCTAACACACAGACAGGAAGGGACAGCAGCCATCCCCAAGCATATGAGCTTTCCTTTTGTGCTGAGAAATCATCTGTCATGGAATCACATGGAAGCTGGGTGTGCCATTTCTCTAACAATGGCAGTAACTAGGGAGGCAGCAGCTCCCTCCTGAGATCTTAACCCATTTCCTCCACATAGGGAGAAGGCGTGTGCCTGTACACAAAGCTGGATTCTCACTTCCACTTGTGCCGGTTGGTGTGGGGAGTAGAGGGAACACTCAGCCATCCACAGCAAGGAAGCAGTAATATGGAATCTGTTACTCCTGTGGGCTGCAGGAACGGTTCTGATTTATTATTTTAATTAAGTGTTTTTAAGCTTTAATTTCAAAAGTTAAATAAGCTGTCTTTATATGTAAATCAAAGCCAACAAATTATCGCCCATGAGCAGGTGCACCATCATCTGAGGAGAGGGAGCTGGGAGCCCTGCTCCCTCACAGCCCTGAAGCTTGCTCAGGCCCTGGGGAGGGAGGCAGAGCCACGGAACTGCATTCTTTGTCACTCCTAGCTGCATCCCCAGTACGGTGTCACTGACCTACACGCAACAGTCACGGGTTCCAGGAGCATTTGCTTAGCCCTGCACAGCTGCACCACTGTCCAGCCTCATCCCTTCCAGTCAACCTGCCCATTAAGCAGAGCCTATGGTTTTGTGTATTCTTGAGTGCCCACATGTGTGGGCAGGAGGGCCGGGAGCACTAACCCTGGGGTCCAGGTCTGTAAGCAGCAGTGAGGTCTACTGCAGCAGATAGACACTGCAGTGTCTGCACGGGGTTGGCTGCACAGACAGGCCATCGCTTCCCAAGGCAAAGGAAGGACACATGACTGTTCAGCGGGGTGGTCAATATCCACACCCTGCCTGCCTGCTGTGGGACACTCAGCTTGAGCAAATGGGGGTCTCTGGATTGCCCTCCTAGCATCTTATAAGCCCCAGCTACCTCCCACCTGTCCAGGAGAGCCTCAATTCCATAGTCATGGTGACAAGCAAGTTCTTTCCTGAGTGTCCTCTCACAGCCACTGAGGCCCCAGTGCTCAGTCTCCTGTGTGGCAGGAGAGGGTCTCTCCCAGGATGAAATGAGTCTGTCTTGGGGTATCTTGCTGAGCAGCAGGTGACCTAAGCATTCTCCTGGAGACTTAGGGGCATGTCTCAGCTTTTTAGATTTTCTCGTGACCTTCATTATCACCTCCTGTTGTCCATGTCCATGCCATGACAGTCCCTGGTTCTGCCACCATTGTGACTACCAGCCTCCTCCTCATGGAAAACTAGCAGAATCCAGTGCGTTCTCCTGCCCATTAGTTTTGGTTCTTCCAAAGATTTTGAAAACCTAAGACAGAGTTTCTGAGACTTTGTTTTTCAGGTTGATCGCAATGAGGATGAATTGGATGTGGACAGCAGGGCCAGGGAGATGGTTCCCTTGAGAAAGTGCTTGCTGTGCATACAGGAGACTCCAATTTTGTTCCCCAGCAGGCATGTAAAAAAGCCAGGTGAAGCACACTGAGTGAGGGAGATGAAAATGAGCCTGTGTGGCAAGCTGAATAGGTAAAGACATTTCCTGGCAAGCCTGACAACCTGAATTCAGTGAAGGAAGAGAACCAACCTCCACGGGAGTCTTCTGACCCAGTATGCGTGCTGAGGCACACTCATACATTTGCAAAGACGCACGCGCGCACACACGCACACATACACTTACACAGTAAATATCCACTCACTTTGTAAGAGTGAGTGTCCTACCTGTCGCCTGTATAGTACATGTATCTTTGTGTCTCCCTGGATTGAGAGAGGCCACCCTGTGTGAGACTAAGGAAAACTCTATTTCTGCCATGGCCCTGAGGGCGCCAGCATCCGAAGGGCTCCACGAAACTTAGAGCAATGATACATAGTCACACTGTTTCACCAAATCACTTTCTAATTCACCAGCCATTGCCTGAGAGGCCCTAGGGAGTAGGAACCAGAAGAGCAGATCAGTGGGGTCAGTCTGAGCCAGGGAAGGGTCGCTGGGCCCCTACGAAGCTCCATGTTGGACAACTCTGTAGGCTTCACCCACTTTGTGGGGTTCTGCTCTTGCTGACATGTCATTTACCGTGACCCATAGGTAAACAGGGAATAGAGGCTGGGTCTTAGAGCCCAAACTGCATCTCACCACCCCCTCAACTGCTGGGTCAGCTGGTTTACCTGTCTGGGGAAGGGAAGGGAAGGGGACCGGACAGAGGGAATTATGTAAATGAGCTCTTTGAGATTAGAAAAGACCCACATTGTTAACTCTGTGTCCTTCAGGGAGGGAACCAACACTTCCTCCTAAATCCAGCTGCCTACCAGCATGCCAGTGAAGGAGCCTGCTGTGCAGGCCAGCAGGCAAGTTTGTTCTCAGCTAAGGCACCAAGAAACAATGTAAAAAAATAATGTGGGCTGCGTGGCTGACCCGGGAGCATGCAAGAGCTGAGCTTTCTGAGCTGAGCGTGGCTGTGATGCTATGGAATCATGTGATAATTACCACAGGGTTTCCTTGTCTCCTCCTCCAAGAGCGTTGCCTTCAGTGTGAGGTGGCTGGTATCGTAGACAGATTTCTCCTCTCAGAAAATGTCAGACGGAGCCACCCTGCGTGCAGCAGGGAGACAGGCATCCTATGGTGGGCGTCTTTACACATCCACATGGATACAGCAGAACTTGGCTGTTGCCTCTGCTGTCTGAGCAGACAGGTTCTGCAGATCTCTCCTCAGCCCTGCCTGGTGTGCCAGCAGCAGCCTGCACTGCTTGTGTCAGTATCTGGGAACGAGGGTTGTGCTCTGTCATTTTTGCTCTGTTCCTTCCTGCCCATGCGTCTGAACTCTGGATAGGTGTTTCCTTTCCTGCATCCTCATCAACCTGTCCTCTCATAGAGCAGGAATTGTCCCCAAGGACAGTCGTGTTCATTGACACCACAGATGTGTGGCCACCATCACCTCAGAAGGATTTGTCAAGAGCTGAAGAATGAACAGTGCTGAAATCCAACCTGGGGAGGGTGTTTGGTTGACCCACTCAGAAGGGGTGGTGGCTGTCATCATCCAAACCACCTGGGAAGGGATGATACAGGACTAGGTCCCAGTAGGTATTTGACTCCTGGCGCTATGAACAGTGATTTCCTCAGTTCTTATTCAAGCCCAGAAATATACAGGAGGCGTCCTGGACTTACAGATGAGCCCTTTCCCAGACCCATTACAAATGAAGAACCAGCATTGACCTCACTGTATAAACTGGGGTGCTTGGTAAGCCCACTCATGTCAAGGACTATTCTCTGGGATCCAAAAATAGTTAAAGCACTCACTAGGTTGTTAAAGGGAAGTGTTTTCTCCTTCAGCTATGCTCCTGCCTATTCTTCTCTTTCTTCCTTTCCATCCTCTTCCCCAGTCTTCCAAAACTTTCTAAAGTCACTCCCACCAGCCCTGAATGGCAGAAGACCATAAACCACACCATTGTCACCACCTGTGCCCTCTGAGTGGGCATCCTGGCTATTTCCATGTCTAAGAGGGAAACTCTGAAGTAGAGACAATTGAGGCTCCCTGCAAGACCCTCACGGTGTGGGATCTTTGCTAGAACTAGACATAAACTGAAACCAGCTACAAATCCTTTCTAAAGCCATGGCCTCCAAACAGCAGAGTGGATATGAGCAGAGACTGGAGGTCTCAGAAGTGAGGGTAGGTCCCTTGTGAGCAGCTGTGGACAGACCTCGCAAACCTTCCCTCCACCGGCTTCCCCGGGATCCACTCTGCCCAGTAGCCTAGCTACACCTGCTTCCTGCACTCACTGAGCCCAGGCACTGTGGAGACAAATCCCCCCCACCACATACACTTTAGATTAGAGTTCCTCACTGCAGCCAGCCAGCGAATGCGCTTGTCTTTACCACACACGCTGAGAGAATCCCTGAGTCCTGCACGGCCAGGCACAGTGGAAATACACGCACAGGTGCTCCTATACTGGGAAGCCATTTGTGTGTGAGGAGCAGCGCCCCAGCCCTTCTTTCGCTGCCAGTTTTACACATAGCTTAAATTCTCAGGCCCACCCTGTCTCCTTCTGTCCCCTGCTTTTTTTCCCCATTTGTTAACATCATTGAAACCATGTGGGGTTTGTTTAATTACAGAGGAGAACACTTCTCTATTAAAGAACCAAAACATGAGAAGCAGTGAGTCTTGTCCTGGAGCACAAGGTTCCCCAAGGCTGCCTGGGGCCTACATTCCTCCACTCTGACACAGGAGGGAGCTGCAGATGCTTCTGCTTCAGGGTCTAGTGCAGTGTCTCTGTGGTGCTGGCTCCACCTTCAGAAGGCCAAGGGCAGAATCAAGGGTGTGTCCAAGCACTGGTGACTTTGGTACCCCCGCAGACAGTGTTCCAGGGAAGCAAAAGCAGATGGCAGAGGCTTTGCTGGGAAAGGGCCTCTTGGGAAAGAGCAGAAATGGCCATCAGATAGATCACTGGTACATTTCTACAAAACAGAATTGTACCACAATAGAGGATGAGTTTCTTGAAACGTGACTGTGCAGTCAAAGCCTTGGCAATGCATTAATCCATCGCCATGACTTGGGCCATTTCTGTGGCAGGTGGCAGGGTGGCTGGGGTAGAAAAGGAGAAAAATCCAAGCACAGCTTCAAGCATGACTTGATCAGAAGCAGCTATCAGGCCCTGGTTTTTCTTCGTCTCTGCTGCCTCCAGTGGAACCGTTTTGTCAGACTCAGCTCTCACTGAGATAGGCTGCTGATGGGTGATCTAAATGTCCCCCAAGAATAAGTAAAGTAAACGGGAGCATAAGTTTCCCCTAGTGTTATCACAAACCCCAGGTCTGTGCCAGAGATGGACAGTGCCACGGTCCAAGAGGATTTGTTGGGTGGGCTTCCAGTGGGAGGAAAAAGACAGAACCATCTGCACTCAGAGCATTTGGATGTTAGTGAGCAGCAGCCAGTTAAATCCTAGAGAGAAGAAAAGGAGCCAGAAGAAAGGTGCCCGAGTGGGTAGAGCAGCCTTCAGAGGGCTGTGGCCTCGGTGCCGTTCATCTGGCCCTCTGCCTGTGTTTATAAGTAAAGCTTTATTGGAGCACAGCCACGTCACTGTTCCCACATTGCCAGCAGCTGCTGTCTTCTTAGAACAGCAGAACAAAGTAGCAGCAAGAAACGCTGTGCTGCCTGGCCCTGTCCAGAACATGGTGCCCACTCCAGGCTTTGACATACATTGAAGGAACCAGGCCTGAGTCGAGGGGCACAGGTGTCCCTGGAGACGAGTGGGTGAGAGTTTGTCTGAGACATGTGCTCATATAACGGGAAACCATGTGTGCGTGAAGAGTGGCAGCCATCTACTACTCTCTGAGACATGACGCTCCTTCTAAGATTCGAGTTATGAGTGGGAGGAGAGGACTAACAGAGGAAGGGGTGGAAGGTTTGGAGGAGTCTGGGATGTGTGAGCCCCACGCTCCTGGATGTGAACAAGTGGGGGTGAGCTCCAGTCCAAGCTTTGGGGAATGGAAGCCTCCTGGGAGTGTAGCCCAGGGCAGGCTTCAGGTTGGCTTTTCCTCTATGTGTACATGCAGCAAAGCCCCTTCCTGGTGGTCTCACACACCCATATCCTCTGTGTTGATGTGGGGAATAGAAGAGGCACCTGATAGGGATCATAGGGGCCGTGGACTTGAACTGAACCTGGAACCTCCACATGGATGCAGAGGTGGCTGCTTTGCTGTTGGAGCTCCAGAGTTGGAGGACTGGGCCGAGTGCCCCTTTTGAATGGCAAACACCCTGCTTCTCCATGTTGCTGTAAAGCTCTCCCAGCCAAAACCACACTTTTTATTTTGTAAAACAAAATAGAGGATTAAATTGACTACCCTTTCTAGTATGTTTTTTATTATCTGAAATAAACAGCTGTGCATTTGAGATTCTTCCAGGGTCTCCCAGGCAAGCTGCGCCATTAGCAGCTACCTTACAGCATAGTGCGGGAACTGGAGAGCTGGCTCAGCAGTTAAGAGCGCTTTCTGCTCTTGCAGAGATGCAGGCTTGATTCCCAGCATCCATTCTGTGGCTCACAACTGCCTGTAACTCTGGTAACAAGGGATCTGATGACCTCTTCTGGCCGCCATGGGCACTGTATGAACACAGTGCACATACATACAAGCCAGCACGTAAACACACACACACACACACACACACACACACACAATATAAAACAGTCTTTAAAAAATTACAAAGTCACGGCCAACTATTTTACTTATGTGTGTTTTTATTTTCATGTCCCAAGTACGCGGGTAATGCCTCTGTAACTCAAACCTTTGATGTTTTGGTAAGAAGCCTTCGACCATGGCAACAGCAGTACCCAACTAGACTCAAAATCTATGAAGTTTCCAGGCTGCTCTTCCAGAGAGAAACTAGTCACAAACAACTTCCTGCTGGAGCCGAGACCCTGGCAGCTTTGCCTTTGGAGCAGCGCTCCTGAAGTGTGCTACAAAAGTGAACTGATCAAGTAACTGGGAGGCACCAGGCAGACACTGAAGGAAAAAAGCTTTCTGCCCCAACTCTGTTTCGGGAGTAAGCAAGTCTTGGGCCTGACTCCCGGGTAGAAAGGAATAAGCATCCAAGAGCCATGTGGTGACACAGTGAGTTCTGAACCAGACAGCACGAGGAGTTGAGGACACCCACAGGGATGTGTTCTCAGCAGATCAGTCCCCACCCCACCCCCAAAAAAACACAGGCCTGAGGCTCAGAGGAATCTGACATAGTTTCCAAGTGCTAGAATTGAAGGAAAACAGGGGTGTCCTCTCCATCTCTTCAGAAGTGGCAGAAACCCAGGCAGGGCCTGTGCTAGTCAGGGTTTCTATTGCTGCAATGAAACACCATGATCAAAAGCAAGTTGAGGAGGAAAGGGCTTATTTGCCTTACACTTCCAGATCATAGTCTATCACCTGATGGAGGCCTGACAGGAACTCAAATAGGGCAGGAACCAAGAGGTGGCAGCAGATGCAGAGGTCCATGGTGGGGAGCTACTCACTGACTTACTCTCAATTCTTGTTCAGCCTGCTTTCTTACAGCACTCAGGACCACCAGCCCAGGGATGCCTCTACCCACAATGTGCTGGGCCCTCCCCCACTATCATTAATTAAGAAAGTACCCTGTAGGCTTGCTCATAGCCCAATCTCATGGAGGCACCTCCTTAACTGAGTTTCCTCCTCTCAGGAGACTATAGTGTGTGTCGAGCTGACATAAAATTAGCCAGCACACACACTGTCCGTACCTCACTCCCAGTCTTCAGGAGTAGACATCTTGCCATGTGGACGATAGTTTCAAATGGCACTGTTTGTGATCTTTCAGGTCTTGCTGTCAGAATTCCAAAGCCCATTTCTGTGGGCTTCTGCCACCTGTCAGTAAGGCTGTGTCCCTTGGAGGCTCCAGAGGGGACTCCAAGTCTGCCCTGCTGTCAAGCCTGCTCCTCCTGCAGCAGCATCCTCAACTCCCTCTCTTCCTCACCATCTCTCCATCCCCCTCTGGCTCTCCTGCCTCCTTCTTTCAAGGGCCACCAATGTCACCTGGCTTCATTTCTACCCAGAGGTTCGTCACTTCAGCACCTCACGCAAGTCCTTTTTGCCTTCACAGCCATAACCAACCTGCACTATGTATTTCCGAAATGCCTAGAACTTTGCCATGCCACCATGGATGGGTCCTAGAATGTTCTAGATCAGCGCCTCCAAGCTGTCCTTCCCAGCGGGGCTGTATGCCAGGCTGGTACTGGCTCAGGTTTCTGCTCAGACCCTGCCTGGCCCATTGTGAGTTCCCAGAGTTCTGTGTGGCTGGGTTCTGCATCCCATGAGCTGAAATCTTGTCTGAGTACATGTCTTCCCTGAAATCAGTGGTAGGAGTATAGAAGGCTATAAGGTCTATAGCTTATAGTCATTCTGGAGGTCTGTGGAGGGCACTACAGGCCAGTAACAGAGGAGGCCCAACCAGTGCCCAGCGGAAAATGGAGGAGAGCGATGAAGTAGGAAGCCGTTAGCAGCTGACCTCACACCCACCTACTTAGGAGCCTGCAGTCCCTCTTTCCTTCCTCCTCCTCCTTTCCTTCCATCTTCCCCCTTCCCCTCCATCTCCCTCTCCTTCTCTCTCTTCCCCCTCACAGGCCCATGGCAGCTGCTCACACAGAGATTTATGGATTTCGAATGTGGGGCATTTAGGGGAGGAAATGGTCCCACAGACCTTCTGGCAGGGGCTGAGCTAACTTGTCACAGGACCCCCTGGCACCCGTTTTCAGCGCTCCACCTGAGAGTCTTCTGGTTTCGCTGCTTGGGGCTGATGAACTGCACTGCCCAGGGTCATCTCCACCCTGCAGTGCAGCATGGGTCATGCTCATGGGGCAGAGCAGACCCTGTGACTACCCACCATCAAGGAAACGGTGTGATCTTTTCAATGAGTGTCAGGTCCAAGTGCTCAGTCCCCGCTCAGTCCCTTCCAGTGGCTTCCGTCGCTCCTGGCATGGCACAGCTGCTCACTGAATCCATACTTGATCCAGCCCTGCCAACTCCTGCTGCAGCCTTTCTGACCCTGACTCCACTCCCTGGAACGCCCACCCGGGCAACAGGGGTGACAGGAACAGCTTCTCTCTCTCTAGTGCTGTGTCTGCAGGGAACAGCTCATTGCCTGGCCACTGCCTAGCTATAGTGTGTGCTTGGGGCATTGTAGCTAAATCAATACACCAGTATAGTTTTAAGTAGATAATAAAATGTGTGATAAACCTGGATGATGCCCTGAGGAGGTGTGTGTTCTAATGATAGAGATGGTAATGATGGTGACAGCAATGGTGGTGATGATGGTCATGGTGGTCATGGTGGTGGTAATGATGGTGATGATGGTTGTGGTGATGGTGGTGGTGATTCTGGTGGTGGCAGACATGGCAAGCACATGTACCCGAGGCAAAAGGGATCCCAGAACAGCTCCTGAGTGCTGATAAAGAAGGGTATGTCTTTCCTCTAAATTGTAGTGGTGAGGATGGTGGTGGTGATTATGGTGATGGTGAGCTGGTGGTTGATGTTGTGGTGATGGTGGTGGTGGTGGTTTGGTATGATTTTTTTTTTTTTTTGAGACAGGGTTACTCTGTGTAGCTTTGTCTGTCCTGGAATTCACTCATAGACCAGGCTTGCCTCAAACTCATAGATCTGCCTGCCTCTGACTCCCAAGCGCTGGAATTAAAAGTGTGCACTGCCAGCACCCAGCAACAGTGATGGAGTTGATGATAGTAAAGGTGGCATAGATGGTGGTGGTGATAGTAGCGGGGTGATGGAGGTGGTGGTGATAATAATGAGGATGAGGATGAGGATGGGTGCTTGGTCTGAAGGGAGCCACTGGAAGGAATTACAGGGAGATCCTTCCCACCCTGAGGGAAGCAGGGATCCAACCCCGCAGCGGCCCCACGCCATGAGTGAATGGCTCATCAGGGCCATAGCTCTCCCACAGACACTTCGTGTGGGCCAGCATGAGAGCTGTAACTAGATCACAAGCTGGGGTGTTGGGATGAAGCTGCGCTGTTCCCTATGCCTACACACATGCACACTGTGGTCAGCTACAGCCGTCCCGGGGTCTCTACACTGCACTGCCTGTACCTCACAGATAAGAAACGGGGCTCGAGAGTGTGGAAATCTTGGCGCGGGACATGACAGAGCTGGAGCCCAGGCATGGCTCTGCTTGCAAATGTTTCAATAAAGTGACTGTTGAAAAGCCCTGGCTGCACAGGTGGGTGCTGTGCAGGCATCTGAGGCTCAAATCATGGGCTACAGGCCACTTCCAGCCTCTGCGCACACCTTGCAGAAAGCTTCTCCGCCTTTCGGCTAAGCCACTTCTGATTCAAAACCTGGAAAATGGATTAGATATGGCTCTCTTTTTTATGGCATCATGTATTAGTTGATCTATAGGTGGTGTGTAGGTGATTGTCAAAGCACTTTGTATCTATGTGCAGTTTTTGGTTTTGGAGGAGCTGTTGTTGACAATACGGGGTATGGACTGATGGCGATGCTGCTGGCCAGAACCTCATGTGCCCTATCACTGAGACACGTCCGCCACCTTAATCTTCGGTTGTCATATCCAGCAAGTTTTATCTTTCTACTTAGCCAAATTCAGATTTCTAGGCTTTTAAGAATCTATTGTGGGATGCATGGCTCCTAGTGGAGCCATTAGGGATAATGATGGTGATGATGATGATGATATTGTGGGTGATGACGATGGTGACAATGGTAACAATGCTGATGATAACAGTAGTGAGATGCTAGCACTCGTAGTAATGATGACGGTGGTGGTTATGGTGATGATGGTAGTCATGGTAGTGTCAGTGGTAATGACAGTCACGGTGATGATGGTAGTGAAGGTAATGGTAGTCATTATGTTGGTGGTAGTGTTAATGATGGCAGTCATGGTAATGCTGGGGAGATGGACAGTGGTGATTGTAGCGACAATGATGATAATGACAGTGGTAATAAGAGTGATGATGGTGGGGGCGGCAGAAATGGTGATGATGGAGTGCTGATGGTGATGGTGAGGATACTGATGGTGATGATGACAGTGATGATGGTGATAATATTGGTAGTGGTGGTGATGGTGGTGATGATAGCAGTAATGATGGTGGTAATGATGGTGATGATGATGGAGATGCTGATGATGATGCCAATGCTAATGACCCTGATGCTGATGATGGTGATGCTGGTGGTGGTTATGGTGAGACGGGATAATGGTGATGGTGTTAATGATAAGGATAGGAGTAACAAGAATATTGATGACAGTGATAATAATGACAGTGACAACAGCTACACTTCACATTCAGTGCTGTTGGGTTTCCACACAGTCCTGATACCTTTCTTATATTAACTCATTTGGTGCTCATGTCAGCCTTAGGAAGCAACTTCCTTCTGACAGATGAGAACTTCTTTTGCAGAGTTCAAATGATGTCACCAGGATTCTCAGCCAATGGATGAGAATGAACACCAGACACCTGGCCCCGGAGACCATACCCTGGACCACCACTCTGCATCCTTAGAAACCCACCAGCCCGTGAGCAAATATACTTCCCCACACACACAGCAGTTAGATAACAGTTTAGAAGGCGACTGGGCTATTAGTGAATATACTCGTTCACCTGAGCACTTAGTCTGTGCTGAGCCTGGGGTGAGTTACACATCAGATAGGCTAAGCTTGAGTACAGGAGGGAAGCATCTCTCCTGGCTTCCCATGATCCACACTCAGGGGTCAGGGTCACGAGCAGGATTACAATGGGATTCAGGGCTGGAACCAAGCCAGGGGTGGCTCAGCTACTCAGCTCAGAAGTCTTCATCTGACACAGGGGATAGGGAGGTAGGTTCTCCCAGTGGAAACTTGCCTCTGGACTTATGGGAGGGAAAACTAAGGTGAGGAAGGCTGGTGGCTTGAAGTGGGATCCCCAAAGTCTTCATCAGGACAAGACAGATGGATACTTCAGGGACAGCCTCTCTCCCTGTGGTCTGCCATTTCATTTCCCAATGGCTGCTCTGCTGGGATTCATATCCGTTTCAAAACTAGTCGGACCAGGCCAGCACCAGGTCTGAGGCCCAGGAAGCAGCACTAGATTGTCCTGCAAAACTCCTACCCGAGGTCACTGATCAGAAGCAGCCCTGGGCCTCCAGAGCTGGGCTCGAAGCCCACGGGACGGGCCTACCACACATTCATCATTTCTGTTCATGTTGACGTCAAACAAACTGGAAGGCAGAATGGAAGATTATTGTCACCTCATATTTCAGATGTTGGGGATCAAACCCAGGGCCTTGTGTGTGTTAGGCAAGTCCTCTTCCACTGAGCCACATCCCCAGCCCAGGAAAAGTCTCTGTAAGTCAGTCTCAGAAGTGAGTAAGCAGCGCACCGAAGGGGAGCCCTGGGCAGTGGCGCTTTCCACGTTCCTTGGTGACCCTGGTTAGCCGTGCTGGTCATCCTGTGCTCATCAGTTGTGTCCTTGCTTCCCGAAGCAAGGCAAAGCCTGGGAGGGCCATAGGGAAGGTGAGTCCCCCGCTCAAGGAGCAGAAGGGAGTAGTTATAGCTCCTCGTAGAGAAAGACAGGAGCAGGGACCCCATGTCCACACTGGCTTCCAGGCACACGTAAACAGTGCTGACTCCACAGGGGAAACTGAGTCATCCACTGGCTCTGGAGTGGCTGTGACCTGGATTCCCAGTGCCATGACTCCCTCCTCCCATCCTGCTCCCCATACTTACCTTTACCTACTGTTTCTCTCCAGAAGCTCTGGATACTGGTGGCTTTTTTGAGGGTGGACAAGGTTGTGGTGTGTGTACATATATGGTGTTCATGTTAGCATGAGTGTGGACTCACGTGTAAAGTTGCACTGAGTAAAAGTACACTTGCCCTGTGTGCATGTGGAAGCCAGGGGTTCATATCAGGTGTCTTCTTCAATCACTCTTCACTTTTATACTCAGACATGTCTCTCCTTGACCTTCGAGATGACTAATACGGTTAGTCCAGCTACCCATCACACCACAGTAACTTTCTGTCTCAGCCTCTCAGAGGCTGCGATTACAGGCAGCTGCCGTGCTGGGCTTTGATGGGGGTTCTAGGCATCCGAACTCTGGTCCTTGTGCCTGCACGGCCCGTGCTTTATCTGCTGAGCCACCTCTTCAGCCTCATTTGTATCTTCTCTTTAGCTCTCCCCCAAGAGCACACTGTCCGCGGAGGTTGGCAGTTACGTGGCCTTCTTTATGTGCCTGCGCTTCCCAGAAAAAGCAAAGCAGCCCTTGCACCTCATAAATTTTAACTGCCTTTCGGCTGATGTGTTCCACGTCTGGATCGTTTTATCAGCCTCACTTTGATTGTGAGCCCAAGGGCTGAACCCTCATCCTGTTTCATCTCTGAGCAGCTCCAAGCTCACTCTTGGCACGGGGCTCATAAAAAAAAAAAAAAACACGAGAAGATAAATACATGCAAACATCTCTAATTGTTTTACTTACAGGCGTCTGACAATGGATCAGAGATGTGTGTGTCGTGCCACATCAGAGCCCTTCGTGCCATTTCTTCACATGCTTAATCTGCTCCTCGGGTATTAGTGATTTGTAAAACATTATTTATTTGCTTAGAATTTTCTTCATGGCTTTAAAATTGTGCATGGTGTAGAGGAAAAATTTAATCTCTGATTCCTCCTTAGGTTTTGCCAAGCAGGCTTCCTGGGGTTAGCTCTGTTCCATAGGAACTTTTTTGCAGGTGATGATAAAAGTTTGGGGTTGGGGGAAGGAAGGAAGAGAGGGAGGAGGGAGAAGATAGACAGATGCAATCTACATGGCGCTGGGCTACATAAGGATATTGTTATACCAGCACATGATAAGCTTTGAGCATCTCCCCTCACCCCTACGGCCCTGCTGTCATCTTCCTCCTCCTTTACCCTCCTTCCTTCCCCTGCATAGCCTTGCTCGTCACATCGTGCAAATACACTTGATTTTATGTATCTATATAAAATCTGAGATCCATATATGAAAAGAAAACTCACAGTGTTTCTCTTCCTGCGTCTGGATTGTTTCACTTACCTTGATGGTCTCCAGCCTCTCCCTTTTCCTAAAAACAACATTATTTTGCTCGTTTTTATGGCTGAATAAAATTCATTGTGTGTACAAACCGCATTTTCTTCTTCTGCTCCTGCAAGGCTGGATGTCTGTGTTGGCTTCGTAAGTGCTGTGGCTGGTTCTGTAATGAACAGCAGTATCAAGTGCTTCTGACATGCGTTGGCTTTGTATCTGTTGAGTGAACATCAGGCACGCCATAGTGGGGCCTGTCCTGAGAAACCTCCATACTGTTTTCCACAGCGGCTAGACCAGTTCACATTCCCACAGCAGTGGAGAGAGTGTCTTCCTCCATATCTTCTCTAGCATTTGCTCTTACCTGTTTTCCTAATGATTGTCGTTCTGCTCGGTGTTTGGTTGGTTGGTTTGGATTTTGTGTTTTTGAACTAGGGTTTCACTCTGAATTCAGGCTGCCTGAAATTCACCATGCAGCCCAGAGTGTCCTCAAATCCATGGCCGTCCTGCTTCCACCTCCTGTGCTGGTGTGACACGTGTGAGCCACCATGCCTGGCTTGTTTCCTGTGCAGAAACTTCTAAAGACCAAGTTTTCCTTCTGCCCGTGTATGTAACATTGTTAAAACAAAGGATTTCCAAACACACAACATGCGTGTATATCACACACAGGAACACAGGCAAGTACACACATACACATGTCAAACACACCACACACATACACATCCCATATCACACACAGACACAGACACACACACACACACACACACACACACACACACACACACTTATTGAACTTTGACATAGGCATGTGAGCAATGATCCCTAACCCGAGTTTCAGGTTGTTGTAACCAAGCCAATCTCATCTTGCCCACTTCTTTCAGCTTTGTTTATAACGTGTAAATATCCCAATGTTTTTCCCAACATTTTCCTCAGGAAAAATTTTTTTGAGTGAATGTAATATTCTGTGACTCATATAATTTAAGAGGTGACAGCCAGAGACAGAGGGAACACCCACCAAAAGCAGTTCAAACCGTGCCATTCTGTCCTCCATGCCAAGGCACAAGATGCTCTGTGCCAAGAAGCATGTGAGTGCTGAGGCTTCAGGGACGGCCTCCATCAGCACAGTGTCCAGGGACCTGAGACAGAGCCTAGCCAAGCCAGTGAGCTCTGGGTTCAGCGAAAGACCCCGTCTCAAAACTGTAGAAAGCAGTGGGGAAGACACTTGACAGCAACCTCTGGCCTCTACACACATGTACACAAATGAGCGTATATACTTACACACATGTAATACATGGGCATGCAAATGTGCATGTGCACAAACACACACACACACACACACACACACACCAAGGGTACAGCCTCAGGGACCTTCCTGGAGAGCAGACAGTGGTGGACTATCACCAAGAGCAGAAATGCCAAGCTGAAGGCTCTGCTGGTTGGAAGAGGACCGTGAGAGTGGGGTAAGGAGTGGGGTAGCCAGGACTGTCCCTGTCCCCAAGCAGGCCCAGGGAAGGCAGTGGCCCTCTCCCAGCCCACAGCTCTCTCACTTTGCCCTTCTCTTTTTAGCCTTGGCCTGTGGCCTCCTACCCTAACCCTAGACCTGTTCTGAGCACTGTAATTCTCTTAACAATTTGCCAAACCCCAAAGAGCATTTGCGTACATAACCTCAGTCCGTGGACTCTTCGAGCCAGACATCAGAGTCAGAACCGAAGCATTTGAAAAACAGTGTCTGTCTGTCTGTCTGTCTTAGCATAAGAAGCGCACCACGTGCCAACATAAACGGAGCGATTCGAAAAGCTAACTCTGTGTCCCCCTTCGAAGCCAGCTGAGGGAGGAGAGGGCTGGTGCAGACATTTTTTCTGACCCCTCTAATGCCAAGCTGTGCAGAATGCGGGACCCACCACTGTGCTTGCCCTGAGTCTGTCATCTGGTGAGAATGTGTGAAAACCTCAGCCAGCTCTGGTGTGCATGCTGTGGGAGGAACCATGTCTCCTCTCCAAGGGAATTGTGGGTATTCTTCTGACATCAGATGCTTACAGGCTGGAGATTCTTAATTTTTTTTAATTGTACATGTATATGCATATTCACATGTGTGTGCAAGTTCATGGAGGCCTGAAGTTGATATTGGGTATCTTCCTCGTTGCTCTCTACTTTTATTTCTTTGGGATTTTTTTTGTCTGTTTTATCTTATTTATTGGAGCAAAGCCTCCTGTTGAACCCATTCCAGCTTGTCTAGCTAGCCAGCTTGTTCTGGCACCCCATCTCTGTCCCTCCTGGGGAGACGGGATGGCTGGGATTACAGGCAGCCACCACATCTGCCTGGCTTTTACAGGAATTCTGAGGATGCTCTCCTGTATGCAGCAAGTATTTATCCACTGGGCTACCTCTGCAGCCCTGGCAAGGGGTAGCTTCTTAAAGGTCAGCTGAGATGCGGCAGTGGAAGCCATGCCTGCAGCTCAGCAGAGAAAGAGGGAGGCGCTGGCCTCCCTCTTCCCAGGACGGCCTCTAACCTGCACGTGATAGACTTGCCTTTGGAATCTTGAGATGCTAAGTTAGGTCGTTGTTTCCCTGAACAGCACCTTAACCAGCATGCATCAGCATGATCACGTGCCTCTGTGGCACCTCTACAGGGTAGGGAAGCCATAGCTTTGCCACCCCAGTGATTCCAAGCTTTTGTACACAACAGCAGCAGGCTTCATCCTTTGTGTCACAGAATCACATTTCATAGCATGGTGTCATAGGCCACTCAGCCCCTCCCTGGAGCTTGTAACTGTGCCACTGCCCTGGCAACCGGGGCCTTTCAGTGTGACTGAGTCGGGACCTCGAGATGGGGCAGGGGTTATCTGAGTGGATATAATGAGATCACGGGGTCTGATAAGAGAGGGGCCGGAGAAGACTCGGAGAACTCAAGCTGAAGTCAGAGGTATATAGTGCCTTGAGACAAGGTCCTCAGCAGCCTCCAGAAGATGAATATGGACATGAATGAAGTGACGGTTCCCCTGGAGTCTGGAAAGCGGCCAGGCTGACCCCATTCAGAATCCTGCCCTCTAAAACTGAGCTACAGTATGGCAAGGTGTGAGCTGCACTTGGTCTGTCCTGACAGCAGTAGGGTGTGCCATGCTCTGCCCTGGGTACTGGGTCACACAAGGCCCCCAGTGTCCTCTTAGTGGACTCCTCCATGCCAAGTGCCTATCCAGCTTCGTTTCTCAAGGCTCAAAGTCCTCTGTGTCCTTCTAGGAATCTTAACCCAGCATATGTGGTCTAAGAGGACTATGGGAGGAAGACACACCCATTAGGACCCATCTCCGTGGTAGGGAAGCTCATGGCAGCTTCCCTTTTGTGTCCCGTATGAACAAAGTTAAGAAATACAGAGAAGTGACTACTTTATGGTTTGCCAAATCTGTGAGGGTTGAGTAGATTTTTATCAATTCTTTGTTAGTATGAGGATAGTAAATGAGGTTTCTACCCAGTCCACACCCTGCGAGATGTCACATGATTTTGTGGTTCGTGTTTTCATGGCAAGTTCATGGGAAAGACAGAACTGTGGGACCCAGGCTGTACCAGTCACATGAGTGAAGTGGGTATATGAGAGCTTTGCTTTCTCATGCTGGCCTCCCGTAAGCCCCTCCCACAAGCCCCTCCCACTACAACATCTTTACCCTCCTGGGAGGGGAAGCACCATGGCTTGGTGGGTGTGAACCTATAGGGTAGTGTCCTTTAGGACCTCCAGCCCAGGACAAACATGTCCCTTAGGGCTCAGGGACAAGTGTGGTCAGGTTAAGCAGTCTCCAACATCAGAAGAAACAGTGTGAGAGCCAGAGCCCCCACAGTGGGGCTGATGGGACTAGGGCTCCAAAGCCACTGACTGTGTCATCTGCTGCGGCCCACCTGCCCGGTGGTGTTGAGTGGGAAGCCACAGCTTCTCTGCCAGGGCACAGAGACCTCGTTCACAATGCCAATAAGAGGGAAAGGCAAGAGATAAAGGGTTCATCACCTAGGCTCAAAGCTCCACTTCCCACCTCACTTCCAGTGGGGAGGGCATCCAGCACAGAAGTCACTGGGGCAGGTGGACCTGTGCCTCTGCCCTTCTCTCCAGAGCCGAGGATGTGATGTGTGCCATTTTTGGTACCCTGCCCTGCAGCCAGAATGTATCTGGTAAAACTTCCCTCCTGCTTCTCCTTGAGGAGTTGGAGAGCAGAGCCCCATGCTGAGAGGATAAACCCACCCTTTTCAGTCTGAGAGACAGCCATGGGGGCTGGGTCACCCCACAGTCAAGGCCCAAGCATTTCACAAGTTTCATTTTAGTAGGAAATGCACAAGGGGAGACGCTTCCAGAACTACCCCCACGCTGGTCACCCCTTGAGTTCTGGGCAGCCATGCCCTTCCCGACTCTACAGCCTCACACCAATCTCCTTTTCTTCCCTAATGAAGCTGCCCCCAGGCAAAATGACATGGCTTCCCTGCAGAGCAGGAAGCAGGGAAGGGCTTCACAAGTCCCCAGAGGGAGCCAGATCCTGAACCAAAGTGACAGGTACACGGGTGTGAGAGCCAGGAGAGGAAGACTGGTTGTTACATTTAAGAGGCCTTCTGTCTGAACAGACTGTCTGACTACCCAAGGCGTTTATCAGAACTATCTGGCTCCAGGATCCTAGGAAGAATGAGCTTGGGCAGGATGTGAAGAAGGCGTGCTGGGTCCCGGGGGAGGACACCCCACACTGCTGGTGTGGATGTGGCTGCAGAACTGCTCTTTGGGGGAGGGGTTGAGATGGGATGTGGTCCCTGGTGGAGCACTTCCAGGCATGCGCAAGGTCTTAGGTTTGATTCCCCCAGCTCTTAAAATGATTAGAAGGGCCGAGGGGTGCACTTGGCAGCAGCAAAGACCACAGTCATCTCCACAGTGTGAACTCTGAAGGCTCACCTTGGCGCTGAGCAAACAGCGCTTGCAGCAGCGAGGAGCCTGCAAAACTCCTTCCATGTTACTGTGTCTCTGCAATGGAGACCTCATTGTTGCCTTTGTAATAGAACGCTGTAAGGTCCCCCAAGGCACCCGCCAAGTGCCTGCCTAGCCAACACACAGCAGATTGTCACAACTGTCATCCCCTGGACTTGTTCTAACTCTGCTCCCTCCATGATGAACTCCTACTCAGGATTCAAACCCTTGTGAGATTGAACCCCCTGGGGCAGTTTCCCCAACCTCCTGGGCCAGTGGCTCTGCAGGTGTTTAGGCCGCTCTGGCCACCAGCATCAGCTCGCCGTACCTTGCTGTTCTCTGGACAAGCTGCTGAATTACCTTTTCAGCAACCTGTTCAAGCCTGCTCCTGCTGGCCATGTCTGCCCCCCTCTGCCCTCTGTGAGTGTCCATCTCTCCCCAGAGACTGTGACACACTAACATAACTCTGGGGACAAATAGAAGAGCAGAGACTCCTGGGCCTTTCTCTGGCACCAGTTTAGTCCATGCAGCCCAGTCTCTGCTGTGTTGGGAGCAGCCTGAACCCTCTGTGGGTATCTGCAAGCACATACGAAGTATGCACACACTCACACACAAGCACATACACACATATGCACACACTCACACTTTCACCTCTAGGTGTACATGGATATACACTAAAATAATGGATGTTCTCTTTGCAAATCCAACAGGAGCCCACAGTCCCCGAGAGCCATGCTCCCTCTCTTCCAGCAGAGACCACACAGTTAAACAGAATCAGCTCCCAGCCCAACCCACTGATGTCATTGCTTTCTTCCCTATTAACTTTTGTGTCCAAAGCCAAGAAGACAATATTCTTATGCCCTGAAGGGAGGATGCTGAGACAGTGACTCCCTGGAGAGTGCGTGGCCAGGAGCCTTTGTAGCTGGCACGATGTGAACCTAATCATATAAGCACTCACCCTGGCGGCAGCGGCTGCGCCTTCCTTTGCTCCTAATGAGCCTTTCTGGACATTGAGGCTGATCTCTGATGAGTTATTGATACTGATTTCCAGCTTGAATAATTGCACACGGGGCATTGAACCTGAAATGGGGACATGGTTGACAGCTGGAGGGATGGTTCTCTTCCCTTGCCCTTCAGCATTTTCCAGGCAGTGGCAAGATTTGTTTGGGGGTGGTTTCTGTACCCCAAGTCTCAGATAAGCAGGTTTCCTCTCTGAATATCAGAGGCACATGCAAGCAAGGACAAGTGCCGTGGACAGTCCCTGCACCCAGTGTCTGATCTCAGCACACATGTGCACCTGAAATACCCCACCCCTGTGCCAACACAAACACACACACACACATGTTTATTGTTTATTCTTCTCTCAGAAAAAAAAAAGGTTTTCCTTCAACCACTTATATTAGTGGTCAAGTTTTGGAGTGCTCTGTGCATATTGCAGTGAGTGTCACTTCAAGGAGACTGGAAATAAGCCAGCTATTAGGCTGAGGTGGGGTAAGGGACTAGTGCTAGAGACAGGCCTGGTCCTGCCTGAGAGGCCAGGTCCATCTCCCACCATCTGCACCTTAGCTAAAGCAGGCTGGGTTCAGGCTTGTGGCTGTCCCAATGGGATTTTTAGAGTTTTGTCACAAGTGGTGTCAGAGGCTGGGACTGTCAGGTTCCTCTTGTTACTTTTCCATGAAATGCAATCCCATGGCTGGGGAATATTCAGAGGTCAGCAGACGCTGGGTGGAGATGGATGGCAAGGTCTGGAAAGGAAGAAGCCCTGTTCTTGATAAAACCCTGGGGGTACTCTGGACATATAGGGGGACCTGAGAAGAAAGCACAGGGCCCTGCTACCCAAGAAAAGCAGCCAGTGCTGGCCATGCACCCCACCCCACCATCTTATCTGTCTCTCTTTCTGCCTCTCTGTCTATCTCTACCTGTGCCTGTTTCTCCTGCTCTCTTTGACTCTCCCCCACTTCTCTCTGACTCTGTTTTCCTCCCTCTCTGATGTTCTCCCTCACACAGGCTCTTCCTACCCCTTCTCAGTCCTTTCTTTCCCTATCACTCATCTGCTCCCTGGACCACCAACATGCCATCCAACCAGCCATCCAACCATGTGACCTGGGAGATGCTGACCACAAAATGAAATGTGTACATGACATTCACGCTGTACGATCTCAGATCTGGGTCCTGTTCCTGCAGGGGAAAGTTTCCCAGCAGCAACTGATATGGGGATGAAGAGAAGGTCCAGATAGACAGTTATCTGGAATGTGATGGACTACAGGGTGACTCTTCTCATATGCCAAGGGCCTGGCAGACAGGTCCAGGCTCAGCTGGCCTGCTCAGCCAATCCAGCACTTGGACACAGCCACCTCCAAATTGGCTCCCAAGTACCTGCTGTTGTGTCCTGGGAAAGCCATAGCATTCAGAAATTATTTTTCTGCCCACTCTGTGGGAATCAGGGCCAGAGGTCTAAGACAAGATGGGAGAGAGAGAGCCACCCGCCTGTCCCTGGTGGGTGACAGAAATTTGCATATTTCCTGGTATGTTAACCTTTATGGTCCTGTTTGAACATCTTCCCTTTGGATCAGCCTTCACCACGCTGTACCTGAAATCCAGATGCCAAGCCAAATGCACAAACCATGGGGGCAAACAAACCCACCTGCTCACAGGGAGACCGGAGCCTTGATATGCACGGGGCTCCAGGCAGAGCTGCCTCGTGCCAGGATGCACCAGCCAAGAGGGTTTCCTTTCAGTGCTTATTGGTTTTTCACCTCATGAAATCAGTCATACCATGGACTTTCGGAATGCAAAGCGGTTCATTAAAAACCTCCAAAGCGTTTTATATCACTTAAGAAGTGAAACTGAAGCAGAATGTGATGTGTGCTCCTGTTTCTATAGAGGCCTGAGGAAGACACAGGGCTTCTGCTCTATTACTTTCCAGCATCTTCCTTGAAGACAGCCTTTCTCTGAACCTGGAGCTTGCCATTACAGCTAGACTGGCTGGCAAGCAAGCTGTCAGGATTGGGCTGTCTTCTTCCTCCAGTGCCAAGGTTAAAGGTATATATGGCCATGCCTGGGTTTTATGTAGGTGTTGGGGTTCCTCATGTTTATGTAGCAAATGCTCTTAACCACTGAGCCATCTTCCCAGTCTAACTTATAACAACAATAGAAGAAAAAAAAAAAAGAAAGAAAAAGAACAAATGTAAAACTTGGCTGGTTAATGCCCAAAGGAATGTGGCAGTCAAGAGGTGGTAACGGGACTGGATGGGTTAAAAATGACTGACATTTCTAAGCTCCGAGATGAAAACGGATCAGTGCTGTGGAATCTGAGCAGCAGCAAGGCTCCCGCAAGCCAGGGAGCTCTGGGCCAGCCTGCTCTCAAAGGCTACCCTGGATCCTGGCTGCGTTTTTGTGCACTCAATTCAAGGGTCAGCTGGGAAGGTTTTCACTAAGAAGAGGAAATAAGGAGATTGAAACAGAAAGAGGAACATGGCGGAGTCTTCCACACACCACCCATTTAAAGAGCCAAGCCTGCCTGGTTCCACCCAGGTGTGACACAGCTGGGTCTCCTGCCTGCAGCACGCTTCTTCCCTGGCACTTAGGTGCACACTCACAGCTCACTTCTCCTCGCCTCCTCTGCTGTTCCCACAGCCCTTCTTTCCGTGTCTTTTGATCTTCCAGTTAAAGCTGGGCCTGTCTCTCCCCTTCCCTCTTCCTGCACCATGTGTCCGATGCTGCTGGGTAGATCAGACTGAGTCTGAAAAGCAAGGGCAAACCAGCCAACCACTGAATGCATGCGACTTGTCACTACCTTTAACAGGCCCGTTTCACCTGTCTATTAAGCCACTAAAAGGAGTTGGCCTTTCTGCTGTGAAGCCCTCCACAGTTTCCTCTTTTACCTGGTGCTTTTTGTGAGGTTTTTTTTGACCAGCCATCACCCTGTGCCTGCCCTATCAGTCTCTGCCTGGTGCTATCTGCCTGTCCCAGATGGGAACAGACTTGTGTCCAACCCACAAAGGCTGTTCTAGAAAGCGTAAACACTGGGTTCACCCACTATCACCAAATGAAGATATAGCTGTCATTGTGAGAGCAGAGGGGAAGGGCCTGTCCATCGTTAACTACTCACAAATTGTCTTCCCTTTGCCATCACGCTGGCCTTTTTATTGGCCACGTGGAGCTGCCATGATGCCAGGGGATGCCTGCCAGCCTCAGCCCCGCAACCCAAGAGTCGTCAGGACCCTGGACAGAGCTTCCAGCCAGGCCCGGAAGGGTCTGGAGCCTGCTGCTCTTTGTCCTTTATGCAGCTGTGCTCTATACTGTGGGGACATTAGACACAGCCAGGGGCACAGCCTGTGACAGTGGCTTCATCCCCTCACCGTATCTAGGGAACTCTACGCGCCCCCCTCTGCACTTGTTCATGGGAGGCGGGCCTCTCCATCGCAGGGGTCTCTAGAGGCTTTTGCCAATGAAAGTATCACAAGAGCAACCAACTGCAAGGCAGAGCGTGACCTCCTGGGTCGCAGAACAGATGTCCACACTCCATGCTCGGAGCAGAGCCTGCCAGCCAGGCCCTTAGAGGCGGCTGCTGCACTCACTGCCTAGCACCCGCAGCAAGCCAGGCTGAGTGGCCTTCTGTTTCTGGAAGCACAAGGGCAGCTGAACACACAAATCCCGAGGCCCAGCTCTTCCGTTTGCAGCTGAGTGACAGGCCAGTTTCCCTGTCTGGTTTTGGGGTTGTGTGAGACTCTACAGCCTTATGTGTTTGGGATGTATCATTAGTGCAATCAGACCCCACCCTGTCTCTGCGTTGTCCCCTCCAAGGCAAGTGCAGGCGGATGCTAAACCCCACACATGACCCTGTGACTGTTGAACCAGACACCAGCCACAGGAGGACTTGAACTTTCTGCTGTGGGGTCCCCTTCGGGCTTCCTTTGCCTGGCGCTCTTGCGGAGATCACGTGACGGCCCTCATCTGGTGCCAGCCCAGACAGCATAGCCCCTGTCGTGTGCTGCAGGTTGCTGGGGTCTTCTCTGTCTGCTTCTGTTCATTTGGGTGTTTATTTATGGACTTTAATGTAGCACTAAATGAGAGGCTTGTAGTGACCAGCACCCTGCAAATAATGTATTCGAAGTCAGCTGGAGAGGAGGGAGGGGAGCTTGCTGGGGATGGGTGGAGGGGGGTGAAGAGTGGGTCCCAGAACATGTGTTAAAGCCCCTGTGCAATTCCAGGGGACCTGAGAGCCTCGTAGCCTCAATGAAAAAGAAAATGTGGAATAGGCAAGCCCAGGGCCACTCAGCCAGCTCTGATTTCCTCTACTCAGGTGCCCTCCTTGGCACCTTCAACACAGTTTTCCTTGCGGTCTTGCAAAGCTTTCCCAGTTCTTGTGCATATTGACTCTGACAAGAGCAAGCCACCTTCTGGCTGTCGCTGGCTGTCAGTCATGGATTGAGTACAAAGAGCCTTACCCCATGGCTTAGATCCCAGAGTCCTGCTTAATAAACAGCACGTCAGAGCCTTGGGCTGCTCTGGTGTCACGAGTCGCTCTCAGGTTTCTAACTAGCTTTACAATGGTTGGGCATGAGGCAGGGCTCACATTTCTCAACTCTGATTTCCTCAGGAGGCCTTTGGATCCTTGGCCATCTCATCTGCCTAGAGTGTATTTCAGAGAACATCACTCTGAAGAAGCAGCTGCCATCATATATGTTCCATGTACAAAGCAGAGAAGTCTGTTTGGAGGGCGAAGTTCATGACCGTGAGATGCCGGTCACAATACCTGGCTGCCACTGTCTGCAGCAAACTGAGGCCACATAGCACGACCCCTCACATACCTGCTGCAGTTTCTTCTTGCCCACCCTCTTCATCTCTTCTCACCTGTAAGACTCTCCTTGAGAAACCAGGGTGATGTTTTCACTCTTCCTCCCTCCTGTTCTTGGTCTCTGTTTCACACTCCCAACTCCCTTAACAGCCCCAAGTCTTCACCCAAGTACTTCAAAAAGCAAGCACACCTTCAGAGTCATTTACAAGGAGAGACAGCCTAGAAAGACACCACTGCCCTCCAGGCACAGTGGGCCCTGGGCTTTATTCCGGCATCCCAGAAGCTGATCTGAAGACAGAGCAGACATTGTCCCCTCGTTACAGAGCTCCTGGCGCCTGTTTGCATGTGTCAGTTGGTAGGAGAAATCTCCAGGGCCAGGCAGCAACATTCACACCTTTTAATAGTTCCCAGGAAGTACAGAAGCCTTCCTCGTCTCCGTGTTTTGTCAGCCACTATCATTTCTAGACTGTCCATCTCCTCTGTGTGGGATTCGGGATGTATAAATGAAAGAAAAATTCAGGGGAAGGGCTTCTAAAGGAAAAAAAAAGTCTAGTGAACTAGATGTCCAAACCACCAGGGAAATAATTAATTCCAAGATATTAAAAGAACATCGCAGCTGCATCCGCTGTCTTCCCGTCCGCTTCTGCCTCCGAAGCTCTAGTCTGAAGCAGAGCCCCCATCAACCCTTCTCTGGAGGGAGGGGGACCGCTTGGCTCCACGGGTTTCCACTCTTTGCAGATTTTCTTTGGCATCCTTGAAGCTCCTATGAGAGAACTTAGGGGAGCAGACTGTCTGTCTCCCCACAGTGGCTCCTGGCTCTTCATTTTCCAAGTGAGGCTTAAAGGTCTTTGCAGTTTTGCTTCCTAGGTTGGCAGATACGGCCAAACCTCTGTTAATCTGCCTCACACCACAGAGGCAGGCCAAGGTGCAGAGGCAGGCATGGGACCAGCTGACAGGACGGTGGTGCCACGGAGGACCATGGTTGACCAGCTCCTGGCACAGGATTCCTAAACCTCTTGGGACTTCCCGAAACCCCCTGTCTCTTGTTACTCAAAAGTAGCCTTTTCTGCCCCACCTGGGTTGGTGAGTCAGATTGAGGCCCCCCAGACAGTGACAGGGGAAGGCTGGTCAGCTGGAAGACAAGGAATCTTGAGATACCATCAGCCCACGTGCTTACGATAGCAAAAGGTGGAAAGTAAGCACCAGACAAGCTCTTGAAAGTGGAATTCAGAGAAAAAGCTTCGTGGGGCCAGACACAGAGGTACAGGGAGGGCATCCCAGGGGCTGTGGAGTGACAGTGTGTGCTTCTTGCTCTGTGAGTCTTGTGCGGTCTCGATAATCATGGAAGCTGAGAGTGGTCCATGGGAGCCCCCAGGTCATAGCCAGTCAGAAGAGTCTGAGACTCAGAACTGATCTGAAGTGGGGTGCTCTCATAAGAGTAAGCCCTACAGATTGCACCCTCGTAGGTGATTGTGTCCAAACTGAGCTGTGCTATGAGAACACTAACATTAGCCGTTGGCTCATGGGAAGTGTTTAGAGAGGGAACAGTGGAAGTTAAATAAAGACCGTGTTTCTGGTGAGAGCCAGGGCTAACCTCATTTCCTAGACATTAGCAGTTAACTTGTTCTCAGACTTCCTGAAGACTGGAACAGTAGCCACCTGCTCAGGTCCCAACTTCCTTTCACCCCTGAGTTCCTTCTCCCACACTGTGTCCAAGTTTAGTAGGACAGCAGTGAGCCCACCCAGAGCCTCAGGAAACGGGGGCACTGAGCCCCAGCAGGAGAGCCCCAATACAAGCCCCAGTTTTACCATCATGATGAAAGTCGGTACTTTGCACTCGACTCCCGTGGCTTACATTTTTTTTTATAAGGGAGCAACATTCCATGATAAAAACATTTGTAATCAGTTAAGCCCCACAGTGTTTTAATACAGCTCATTCATGGACCTTTAAGCCTCTTGGGTTTGTATTTCATAAAGAAAAATGAATTAATGCCTGGTGGGTAACTATATATACTAACTATATTGGTCTGATGCCCCCGGGGAGTCAGTTTGGCTTTCCCTCTTGTCTCTTTGAAGCATTTCAAGAGAAAACTGTAGACCTGGGCTCTCTACCGTAGTGGGATTATTCAGCGTAAGGCTCAGGAGTTAGCAGAATTGATGATTTCAAGTCCGAGTGCACAAAAATAGAGCCGCTGGATCTCACCCTTCTGGAAGGTGAGATGATGGTGACAAGTACAGCTAGGGGCAGTGAGTCGGTCATAAACATCCCACATTATCAGAGGCCCCGTGGAGGGACCCTGTAGAGTGGCCTCAGGTGTGGAGAGAGGATTGGGTTATTGAAAGGCACGTGTCTGTCCCTGGGAAGTGTCACAAGCGGCCTCTCTCAGAGAGTCACTTGGAGCCTCAGAGCCATTGTGGGATTAAGGGACATGCTTCCCTGCTGACTGCAGCCAGTTTGTGGGATTCCTTGCAACCCTCTGCGGGATGCAGAATTTAAGGTTATAAAGTGGTAGCTAGAACCCGGAGAGCTGGAAAGGAGAGACCCAGAGCCCAGTGGCTCTTCTCCCTAACCTGGTCAGGGGCCAGTACCACCATGCATGCTTCAAAAGGACATAACTAGAAGAGACTCACCAGCTAGATCCTGCACTCACAGTGAGGTTGGTCCTGCAATGGTCCAGCGCAGAGGCCACACGAGGCATTTCAATAGGAAGTATGTTCCTTGCTGGTGCACCTTAGCTGGTGAGAGACAGATCCCCATGAGTGACTTAGAAGAACCATGCAGTGACACATTTCCAGGACAGAACATATAGGTGATATCTGCTCTCCACATCTCCCAGAGCCCTCTGAAGATAAGGTCTTTATGCCCTGGGCAGCATCCTCCTGCCTCAAGAACGTCTCCATTGGTTACCTCCACTTTAAATTCTGGAAATAAGAAGAGGCTCCAGGATATGAGTTCCCAAGGTTTAGAGGCAATGCATGTTTGAGAAATGTGAGTAGCTGCCAAGAGAACAGCAATACCTCCCCCAAAAAGAGTTCCAGGAAAGGTCACATAAGCCCATCTGCCCTGTACTGTGGGGCTGTGATAGATGGGTGCTTGCAGGGGGCCCACAGGCACTCTTGTGTTACAGAACATGTTGTTAGAGCCCAGATATAGGCATCCTCCTAAGGGCTTGATGCAGGAGAAAGGAAGAGGTGGAGAGAGAAGTGTAAGCCAGATGCAGCAGCCAGGTGAAATCTCAAGGTTGAATGGAGGTGGAGAGCAGAGAAGCAAGGCTGCTAGCCATGGTGTAGGTGGAGAGGGATCAGCACCAACCACACAGTTCAAGGCAGCATGCTTTGGGGGCTTTTAAGCTTCTGTGTCTCCCCCTTTATTTTATCCTGTATCACCTGTATCATCTGCCTCCTCAGAGAAACTATATCCCAATATCTCCAGGACATGCCCAATGTTATCACTAATATCTCCAGGACACCCTCTGCTACAGAGATACAGCCTGGTCAGTCATGTTGGTCCCATCGTGTGTGGTTTCATCCATCATATTATAGAAACCATAAACAGAGGTGGTGTCTACCCAAAACTGCACAGGGCCAGATGGGCCAGATAGATAAACTGATGGAGGGTAATTCAGTGAGTATGTGGGTGGATAGGCCAATGAATTGATTAATAGATAGATAGATAGATAGATAGATAGATAGATAGATAGATAGATAGATAGATAGAT